>NW_024351073.1:3379235-3979235 GCF_902729225.1 Pteropus medius
ATCATGTATCAAGGATTCCAGATCAAATAATCATTTAAACCCTTGTCTTCTGGACGTAATGAATTTCAGGCACCAGGTAGAGCTGATTGCATGACACGATCTTCTTTACATCTGTATACAAAATCAAGTCTGCCTGTGGCCTTGGCTGATGATACTCATGACTATCTGACAGGGCAGCATGGGAGATCTGTCCTCTGACCAACACCTCAATGTTATGTCTTAATAAAGATTAGCCATTGAATTGTCAGCCCACTTTGGGGTGAGACCCCACCTTAGGCCTTACTCTCTGCTTTGATTCATTCTAATTTTCAAATAAAACATGCCAGTTGTTGCTCTAAAGAATAGCAGGAAATAGTAATTTTTAAAGGATATGAACCTTGATAGTCTATAATTCGTTAAACTGATCATGTTAATGAGAAACTTAAGATTCAATATCACGAAGGTTTCTTCTAAGTGCAATTCTGATCTGCAATCACGATGTGTGCTCTGGAGAAATGAGGGTTGTCATTCCTTCTTATATTTTCCCTATTGTACTTCACTCTAAGGGAGCTGAACTCCCAAGAAAACCATACAACCACACCATCTCAATTTCTAAACATTCACATTATATTTGAAATAAGAAGATTTTAAGTGTTGCCAATAAAAATAAGTAATAGTCTCCTTGGGAGAGAAAGTCAGCATAGGAAGATGCAAACTGTCTGCCTCAGCCATCCCAGCAGTTTCCTTGAATCACAAAAATAATTTCACTCAGTTTGCTCCTATTGAAAAAAAAAAAAGTATCTTCATTTGTTTATAGGTTCACTACTAAACATAATGGCTTCCCCCACCCGTGATCTGGAAAATAATTCTCCAGGATTTTTATAAACAAGTCGAGTGGAAGAGGCTCAAAGTGATCCTCTCTCTCTAAAGGAAATTATACCAAGGCCCCAAACTCCAGCATGCATGAACTCTGTGTCCAAAGAATTCAAGCTAATATATCTTGTTCTCAGTGGCTGGGTTTGGTGGTATACACACATATCCTTGAATCCAAAGGAAATGGGCACCATCTCATTAGTTAGCTGAGTCTATGCAAAATAGAATCCCTTCTGTTCATCATGTTGCCATTTTGTTTAAAAAGGAAATAAGTGATATTTGTTTATTCTCATTTTTAGAGAAACCTAGCCCATTCTCCTTTGCCCAGCATTCCACACTCTTGACCAATAGCCTTTGGACAGCCATGCAGCCTGATCTCCTGCTGCTCCCTAAGTCTTTTGCCAAGCTCATCTGTTTTAATATCAGTCCCCAAGCCCACCTCGTGCTTTAGCCCTGAACCCTTTACATAATCCCTACCAAGGATACTTTCACTACCTTTGAAATTCTTTCCAACATTTCAAAGGCCAGCAAAATGCTCACCTCCTCCATAAAGCCTTTCCTAAACATTTCAGCCAGAAATCTCTACTTCCTATGAATGTTCATAGATCTTCTTGCTTCTACTTTTAACTTGCCATTTTATATACTAATTTACTGGAGGAGGTTTTCAGTTTATTTGTTTTGGATTTTAAAATAATGTCTACCCATCCTATTTCCTCCACTTAACTAAAAGCTTCAATGACCAAGGGGTTATCAGGAGAGAATACCTTCTACTTTTGTGTGTCATCTACTGAGTCTACCATTTATCTGTACACATAGTGGGTAACTCAACAAAAGTCTATTGATAATGTTTGAAAAGCAAAGATTCCAGACAAGGAAAACCAAAATATGTTGTCAACTATAGGAACAGATTCTTCTTTCGTAAAACAAACAGTTGTTCTACATATTCATTGTACTTCTAAGACTGTTCGAGCCAAATCTCTGGAATTTTATCTACATCAATTTCATAGACATTAGCAGTCTCCCAGTTAAATTCTCACATTTACAGAAAATGGAATAGAGACCCAGAATCTAGCCCAGGGCTTCCCTTGGAGCTCTAGGTTTGCCATTCTAGCTGTATCATGCTTGATCCTGAAGATTTCGGGATACTCTCAAATTTATCCATGTAAACTCAAAGCCAGGATAAGAAGTAGAACCATCCCTCCCATCTCCCAGCATCCTCAGAACCCAAGGTCAGATCAGTCTTTATTTGCAGATGTTAAAGGAGCAGTCCAGTCTCAGACATGCATTTCATTGAGTGGCTTTCATATTAGTTACTTCATATGCCAAATGAATCAATAAATAACCTATATTCACTTACAGATGGACAAGCAATGAGTGATGCCTATGATT
The DNA here is from genome assembly GCF_902729225.1 of Pteropus medius. Taxonomy (NCBI): domain Eukaryota; kingdom Metazoa; phylum Chordata; class Mammalia; order Chiroptera; family Pteropodidae; genus Pteropus; species Pteropus medius. The sequence continues at coordinate 3,381,477 of NW_024351073.1, forward strand.
ACTATTTAATTTTCTCTTTGTTGTTTTAATGAGAAGTAGGGTTTATCTAAAGACTTTCTTTGGATTCTTGAGGAAACCTTAGGACTCAAATGGAAGTTCTCTAATATTCAGTAAGGATATATCACACAATACATACACATATATACATATGTTATTTAGATATCAATATATTTATCAATATATGTTATCAATAGAAAGTTGTCATCCCCTTTCTTAGAAAGAACTGACTATCCATTATTCCTTTTAATGTTTCACATCAAAATATTTTTCTTCTTAATAAAATCTTAGTCCTAGGAGATAGTAGCTGACTTGTTTTTAGTGGCATTACTTGACTAAATAAGAAGTCTGGCAATTCTAAGTTTATCCTCAAGATTATTGAAAAATTCTACCACTTGTGAAATTTGAAGTCTAGGAACAAATAGTTGGAGAAAGTAGACCTCGCTAACTTTAGCACTACTTGATGTCTCTTGTCCTTACTTCTCTTTTGTACCTTACTCTAAACCATTGTTTATAGAGGTAACCATTGGGTGCCTGGCACTGTAGCAGGCATTGGGATTACAGACGTGAAATACAGTCTTGGTCCTTAGGGATCCTCATCTAGGGAGGAGGCAGGCAGACAAATAGTTATTCTACAAAAGTCATTCTTTCCATGTTGCAACCATGGTGGGTTCTAGAAAAGGCATGTCTACGAAATGCCCATCTGTGTCTTCTACTTCTGGTCAGAAGAAGGAGGCAATCACAAATGCTCAACTTACGATGGGGTTACACCCTGATAACATAAGTGTTCTGAGCAAGTTTAAGGTAGGATAGACTAGGCTATGATGTTCAGTAGGTTAGATGTGTTCGACGCATTATTTACTTATGATATTTTCAACTTAGCATAGGTTTATAGGGGCGTAACCCTATTTAAGTCAAGGAGCATTTGTACAAGGCATTTTTCTATTTTTTCTAGGAGCCTAAAAAAAATAGAAATAGCCTGGGCCTCTCTCAGCCCCTGAGGCGCTCTCTTTGGGTGCTCAGTAAACAAGTATCCCAGGCTCATTTTGACCTTTGAGTTGCTATCTTCAGCCCTAGTTAACATTCAACAAACCAAAACATGTCATCATGTTCTATAGTTCCCCGAGCATGTGTTAATTTTAATTGTGGTATGTTGCTCCTGAAATATTTCTCTTATTATAAAACACATCACCTTTCCTGAAGGAGATTCAATCAAGACACAAAACAATTAAAAGATTCTTCAAATAAGAAATACATGGAGGATCATAATCATAAATTAATCAAAAGGATAAAATTTAATGAGGACAAAGGGAAAATGATAAAAGGGTTTCTTGTCTACAAAGAAGGTAAGAAGCTCCTCCATTTCAGCTTTCAACTCATACCCCGCACTCTGGGACTTGAGATTTTTTGTGACACTTCACTTGGTTACCTTAGAGAGAGTGAGGAGTGATAGATGTAGTAACGTGTTGGCAAGCTAGCTTTCTAAAGAAGAAAAACATTTCCGATCCGTGGTGTTTGCCATTTTCCGATGGGACAGATACTCCTACTGTGGCCAATTTTCATTTGAAGATTTGAATATTTGAACTATCAGTTCTCATGAGCCCATGTGAACTACCTCCTGCACACCACTGGATGACTGGAATTTGAGAAGTAACTGCTCCAATCCTAGATCTCCAACAGGTGATAAAGAAAAAAGACCTTTTAGTGAGGTTAGATAACTCCTCGAGTTAGCTGGAAATGAGCTAGCACATCAATAAGGGAACATTTATTCATGAACCTAAAGATGGAACCCAATAGCACTGGGCCAAGAGCTAAGGAAAGGTTGATGGTTCCAGAAGTAAATTTCCAAGCTCAAGTAGGCCTTTTCCAGACATTGGTGAGCAGAGAGAGACTGATTACAGGTAAGCTGAGGGCACAAAAGGGCTTGGAGATGGGGGGGTGGGGCGTTATGGGAGAGAGAGAGAAGTAAGGAAAAGGTGACACACAGCGCTTTCACCAAAAAGAAGCCAAGTGCAAAATAGGCCCATTTTACAACCTTACCTTCAACTGATACATGTTTGCAGAACTAAGTCCCCTGAAAAGTTCTACTTGGTTTCCAAGGAAAACAATCATGAAGATATAGTTTTCTGTCCTGTGGTCTGTCTCCCCCAGGAATGTGATTGCAGGAATATGAACTCAAGCTGATATTTCCTTCTTACACTTATGAAACAACTTTGAGATGGGAAAAGATTTTTTAATGACTGGGAAAAAAACTCCCTGAAGAGCACCTTGACTTTTGGTTAATGAGCCTGATGAACAATTTGAGGGGAATGAGAATTGTGGCAAAATGGAGTTTTTTAAATGCTGAGTTGATCTGTCTTTAGAACAGGGCGTTATCATTCAGTAGCCAGAGAGTGGGTCTCCTGGGCCTGTTAAGGCTATTAATTTGATTGTTTTTAATGAAGAATTTCCTTAATGAAAAAAATGATGATGATAGATAGATAGAAAGATAGATAGGATATAGATATCTAGTTATGAGATATATATATTAATAAAGAGATTTATATTAAGGAATTAGATCACATGATTTTGAGGGCTAACAAGTCTGAAATTTGTCAGGCAAGTGAATGGGCTAGAAACTCAGCTAAAGTTAACTGCAATCTTGATGCAGAATTTCTTCCGGCTTTTGCTCTTAAGACATTCAACTGATTAGATGAGACCCACCCACATTATCAAGAGTAATCTCCTTCATGTAAAGCAAAGACATTGCAGATATTAATCACACCTACAAAATATCTTTATGGCAACATCTAGACTAGTGTTTGACCAGACAACTGGGCACCATAGCCAAGCCAACACATAAAGTTAACCATCACAAGTGGGATCCTAGCTCACCATTGCTGGCCCCCAGCTAGAATTTCTTCTCTAATGCTCTTCTAGTGCTTGTGGGTCCTACCCCCAGCATCTGCCGTTGCATTAATATGATACCACTGTGTCCTATAACAGGTCTGTTCTCTGTGGCTTCTAAAAGCTCCCTATTCCCCATTAGTCCTCTTCTCTCTCATGTATTCTGTTGGAAAGGATGGTTCTGGCTTATGTTGAGGCCATGTCTCTTTCATCTTTTGTTCTAAATTAATATCTGGGCCCACAGGGGCAAATAGCATTACCCAGAGCTCCTGTCTGCATCATGTCATCCCCCATGAGCACACTCTACTTACTCCATCAAAGGAAGAGTGTCCATTACAGGCCAGTAGTGAGTTCTGGTCTGTGTCATCCTTTCTCTAGGACCAGGATGGGTCTGCCACCCTTTGGAGACCTGCCAGTCAGTGAGGCAGAGGAACATGGGAAATCGTGTACTGGTTCTTAAAGCTTCCACCTAAAGGTGACATACATCCCTTCTATTCACATTTCATTGGCCAAAGCATGTCACATGGCTATACAAACCACAGAGGAGCAGGGAAGTACCACCCTACGCCTGGAAGGAGATCTGGAAATGTTTGGTCACCAGCACTAACCATTGCCACAGTTCTTTCAGCTCACCCACAGAGCTGACAGATATGCCTCAAGCCCAGTGAGTTGTCAAATCTTGTCTGGATCAGATCACCAGCCCGAATTCCCACTTCCCCAGGTCCTAGTGGATCTCCATCAGATGCGCTGAAACCTTCCTTTCCCAGTTACTTTTCACTGTTTGTCTGCCTTTCATCAGACTCAGGAATCACCTTCGAAAGTCGATACTGAAATTTTATCATGGAAACACAATTTACACAAACACAATTTAGAGAGTGTCCACTAAAGAGAAGAAAGATTATTTCCTCTTAGCTTTCCTGATCCCTTGCTGTAAACTACCCAAGATTAGTGGTTGCCTGCCCTAATACTTAAAGTGTCCATGCATTTCTAAAACAAAATACAGTTAATGACAAGAGAGAATTCTTATGATAAAATGTAATACGTAAATAAAACAATGTTCTGTAATATAAAATAATCTCAATTCTTTAAAACAGAATATTCGTATGTATAACTTTTAACAGGTCTAAAAACTACTTCAAAATCATGGTGGATTGTTTGTAGAAAGTAAAAAAAGAATTGACTGATTATTTTCTTACATTTTCAAAATAGAAATGTGTATATGCTCTTTTAACTAAGAAAACTATTTTTTTAAGATTTTAAAGTCCTCATGAGTGGAGATTTTTCATCCTCTCATTACCTTTTAATCAGTCTTACAGACAAGAATTTCTCCTTGCATCTCATTAAACTCTTTTACAGTGATGTAGATCTGTTTCACCCTATCTTTCTAACTGAAGGGAGGAAAAAGGAAGATGGTGTTAAGAGGGGCAAGGTATCCTCTTAGATTACTGGAACAATCTGGGAAAATTAGCCAGGATAATTGTCTCAACTTCCCAACTCCTCCTTTGGCTGCATAAAACCCATCCAGAGGAAGTCTTCGGCCCCTCTGCTCCCTGCTAGACTAATGCCACCTATCCTAGTTTAGAAGGCATCTGGAGGTGGGGCCAGGGTAAGTGGACAGCATGTCATCACACATCAAGTCATACCAGGTCAGCTACTGAAACTGGGTAGCAGGCAGACCTGTGTTGGTTTTGAAACATGGATGGGTCACATACAGTGGAAAGATGGTGCGGAACCCCTGTCGGAGGTTAACTAAGGTCAGGAGGCCCGAGGGACAACAGCACAATCATGCAGTTTCTAGATACTCTATGACATTTTTCTTTGCTAAACTTATCTAGGAAAATAAGCCCTCAGTCCTACCTACATCCTAGGGCCACAAGGAGGGGATACAGAGAAAGACAGCTGGAAAAAAAGAGAAGTGGACACATTGGCTTATGAGGAATAATAATGAGCAAACACTTATTGAGCACTTACTATGTGCCAAATTCTTTCTATATATTATCTCAATCTCCAACAACCCCATGCAGCAGGGATTATGATAACATGCATTTAATGGATAAAGAAACAAAAGTTCTGCAAGCTCAAGTGTAACAGTGGAGCACTGTGATTAAGATCGTGGATTCAGGAGCCAGACTGCAAGGATTTGAATCCTGATTCTGTCATTTACTAAAGTGTTTGACCTTGGTTATGTTATATAACCTCCCTGTGCCCTAGTTTTCCCATCAGCAAAATGGGGATAATACTTATATCTTCCTCACTGTGTGGTTGTGAGGGCTAAATGAGTTCCTTTCTGCAAATGGCTTAGAAACAGTACCTGGCCTGTGACAAAAGTTTTCAAGTGTTAGGTCTTATTATTAAGTCACTTGTCCAAAGTCACATAGTCAGAAAGTGGTAATGCCAAGGTTTGAAGGCCAACAGTGTCATTCCAGTGGCCCCACACCTAAAATCTACTTTACTCCAGAGGACATGCCTCTTCGAGCTCCTCAGAGCAGACTCTCTGGGCTGGTTTTTGTAATGCACCCAAAGGCATCCTATTTGGAATTTAACAGTGCCCTCTGGGCAGTCATTTAAGCAAACACTATATTTTCAACAATTCTACTTTCACGTGACATTCAAAAACAAATAAATGTCAAAGTTTTAAGTCACCAGTGTGTCACCGAAAGTGTCCTTGTGGGGAAGGAAGGAAACAGAAATTCAATCTACGCTCACTCTCTCTAGAGCCAAACACCTCGCAAGGAAGCTGATTCCATTCTGGGCTCTTCTCCACTAGGTTTGATTTGAGTGTCCAGAAACGGGTACACATCAGGAGGCACAGCCTGGCCACCTCCCTAACCCGGTCTGCTGCTTTCAGGCAGCCTCCAGCAGCTACAAACATGTTAAATCTGCAGAAACCCTAAGTTTTGATGAATGTCCAAATTGAAAGCCTAGTTCAAGGGAAAAAAGTCAACCCTTCCAGCTGACACCAAAGCCAAATAAAGGAAGTGCAGAGGCTTTGAGCACTAGTCCAGACAGGAACTTCCTTTCCTTTGCTTAGCCTAGTGCTAAACTCCAGGCCTAATTACTGCCATTCACATTCCAAGCCCCTTAACAACTTCAATGCCGCCTCAAGTGCAGATGGAGCAAAAGTGCCTCCTCTGTGAGGTTTAGTAAACCCTCAGGGTGCAGTGGCTCTATGACCTGAGGCAAGCCATTTGTTTCTTCATCTGTAAAATGGGGATAAACACACCTACTCACTGTATTGCTGGGAAGAGTAACCAAAGGCATGGTGTAAACAAAAGGACTCTCCAAATTTTCTAGTCTAGTTCCTACGGAAGTAAGGTCAGGTGGCCCTTTGCATTAATCGAATTTTTTATTTTCTATATTTTACGATGCTTCGAAGTCTTTAGGACCTAGCTGGTAGGGGAGAGACTGCACCTTCCTAGGTTAGCTAGTTCCTAGAGATAACAAGCCACTAGCCTGAGAGCGTGCAAACCAACCATTTAAGAGCCCAGGTCCCCAATAACCTCCTTTATCTAACTCACACATACCAAGCCCACCTTTCCTCTGCTGTAAATCACCAGAAGGCCAGGTACTAGACGCTAGAGACCATCCCTATAGCCCATAGCTTGCCAAAATGGTTCAAACTAGCTAATCCTAAAATGTGTACCTTCCCTGTCTTGTCTTTCCTATAGGAACCACAATAAAGGCTCTTGCCCATGCTTCCCCTTGCTCCTCCTGCCCCCTGACCAACCCTGGTACTTCCCCATGAAGCCCTGTATGGCATGGCATGCCCCCTCCTCTTGAAAACTGTAAGCAATCGATTCTTCTTTCAATGGCTTTGACCTGTCTGTGCTATCACTCAATCACCTCTATAAATAAAATCCTGGGTACAATCAAAACAGTCTTGCTATCCAAACTCTCACTATCAAAACTCTGGAACCAAAGAACTAGAAAATTTACTGTTCAAACTTGTCTTATGTATTCTGAGTCCTTAATACTTCAAGATCAAAGAAATTATTGGTGATTAGCTGCTGTTTCCCCAAAGAGGTGGCACAAACTGCATCACCTGACAGAGCTATAAATGTGTGAAGCCCCATGCTGAATACTTTCACAAAGGTGTATAAGCCCTGCTCTTTGCTTCAAAAATATATAAACTGGTTGTGTAGATGACATTCATCATCCTCAAAAATGTATATTTACTATATTATAAATAGTAATACATGAAAAATACCAAATGAAAGTTATGTACTATCAAAGTCCAGAGGAGCAAGAAAGCAGCAATAACACAAATAAAAATCAATTGAGAGTCAAGCATGACAGTTTTACGGAAATGAGAATGTGCTAGATCCAGGTCCAGCTCATGGTTTTCCTGCACACTTGGGAAAACCCTTCACTTGGAAGATATTGGTGTTCGGCCCCTTTGGCTGCTATTTCTTCTTGTCTGGCCTGAGGCACCAGCACTTTAGCTGTGGTTATTCCTTCAATGGGCCACAGTGCCCATTCTGTGAGGCTTTGAGCATGTCTTCACTCCACTGTCGATCCACTTCAGTGCATCGTCTAATAGCTGCCTAAATATCTCGCTAACATATCCTCGAATGTGTTTCTGTGAATGCCGTACCAAGGCTAGAGGCTGGGCCCTGTCACTGATCATTAGTACATGTTCACTCACAGAAGCCACCAAGGAAACTGGTCCAGAAGTTGACCATGCCAACCAGAACTGGGCCAAGTGAGCAGTGCTCTGGATTGGTTTTTATTCTGGGCTGTGGATGGAATTTTTGGTGACTACACAGTATGTGGTTGGTCTTTCCTCAAGAACAGAAAAGTTATCTGAAGAATTTCTTATTTCCCGTTAGATGCTAAAAACATGTTTCCTATTTTGTTTACTTGCTTACTTGACTCTTGTATTTGTTCAATGCTTGTTTAGTTGTCCTTCACATGACTCATGACAGAAATGTCTACTTTGATGGGAAACTCCCAGTAGGTAGAGTGATGAAATGCATATGGGCTTCAGAATCAGATCTACTTGGGTTTGATTGCTTGTTCTGCCTCTCACCAGCTGTGTGATGTTGAGAAAGTCACCTAAATCCCTCTGAGCCTCTTTCCCTTTCAGCAAAAAGGGAATAGTCATACCTACTTCAAAGGGTTGTTGCAAAGATTAAATGAGATAACATGGGTAAAATCCTTAGCCCAGTACCAGGTACACTGCAGATGCTCAAGAAATATTAAGTTTTTCAGTCTAACACTAGCTAAAAAATGTTTTTAAGTGCCTATTCTATGAAAATACTATAATGATATCGTCCTTGATCTCAAAGAAATGGTAAACTGATGTTGTTAACAGATAGGATAATGGCTACTATGAAAGTGTATTAGTCGAAATAGATTAAGTTATTCTGCAGTAACATATAACCCTACCATATCAGTTCTTGGCTTAAAACAATACAGGTTTATTTCTTGCTCATATTATATATCCATCATGAGCAGGTGGAGGCTCTGCTCTACTTCATCCTCAGTCACACTCACAGGCTAATAGAGACTCCACTCTATGGACTGTAGCTGGTTTTCTTAGCAGAAAGGAGATGAAGAATTGTATCCAGCTCTTTAATATACTTCAGTACAACTCTATTCATATATCATTTGTCAGAGAGAGTCAAGAGAGAAAAGTATAATCCTCCTGAATGCCCAGAAGTAGAGCGGAACCAGAAATTGATGAAAATACTCATATCTACAGACAGTATACAATGCGTGTGGTGAGGTCATAAAGAAAGGAAAGCCTAAGGTCGCTTCAAGTATCCAGAAGAGGCTCTGTCAAGGAGGTAATTCTTATGATGGAACTCTGAAAATGAATAGCAACTAGCAGGTAGAAAGGCTTGGGGACCTAAGAGAACATGGTGTTTTCTGGGAGCAAGTTATTCAGTGTTAACCAGTGTTAACATGGGGGAAAAGGGAATGATTTAGGAAGAAGTAGGAACTAAAATTGGACCAGTGCTACATCATGTCATGATAAAAGTTCAAAGTCTATCATGCGTGATGGGGAGAGGGATAGAAGCATTGAAAGGTCCTGAGCAAGAGAAGGTCAGGATCCAATTTATTTGTTCATCTATTCAGTCGACAAGTATTTATCGAATGCCTACTAAGATCAAGGCACTGTTCAAGAAGTCGGGGATATCTTGGTGATCAAAGACAAAATTCTGGTCCTCGTGAAATTCAAAAAGCAATGTCAGAAAAGGCACTGTGGCAACAGCATGGGGAATGAATTAGAAGGGGTTAGTTGATATGAGAAGCAGAGAAACCAGGGAAGAGGTTATTGTAATAGTGTAGAAATAGATAGGAGACTTTGAAAGAATTAGCAGAACTTAGAGACAATGTAATGTAGGAGTAAAGAAGTAGGAGGAATTAAGAATGACTTCCTGTTTTCCTGCTTGGACAACTAAATAAATGTTAATGTCGTTCACCAAGATGGAGAACTCAGAAGTAAAAACAGGTTAGAAAGAGGTGATGGGTACTGTGGATATGTTGACTTTGAAGTGGTATTTTTCCCACAGGAATTTTTGTGTATTTGGAACTCAAGAGATGGCTATACATTGAAAAAATATATTTTTTCATTTGAGAATAAACAAAATATTTTTGAGAATATACTTGAAAATAAACAAAAAGGAGCAGAAATGATGGAAGAGAATCTAGATTGATGGCAACTATATATCTCTTCTTCCTTCCAAGATCACACTAACATGATATTAGGGTATTTAAGAATACGTAAACACATGACGACAAAGTGAACTAGAAAGTGCATAGAACTAAACAACAACACATTCAACAGAAAGTGGCTGGAGGAAGGCAAACTGATTTCAGAAATAAAAAGGCTTAACATAAGAGCTTGCAAGGAGTCTGACTCATCTTCCAAAGAATACTTAAGAAAATGCTCTTAGAAATTAAAAATGATAATTAATAAAACAATTAGTAATGATGTTGAAGAACTTTCCTAGAAAGTATATCAAAAGTAAGAGAGATGGAAATAAGAAAGACAAGATTAAAGACTTAGATAATCAATCTTGGAGGTCCAATTGCTGACTAATAGGAATTCTAGAAGACAGTGGAGTGAGAGAATGGAGGAAATTATCAAGAAATAATACCCCCAAAATATTCCAGAGTTAAAGAACAAATTTCCAGATTAAAAGGGCCTTCTAAGTACATACACGGTGAACAAAAACGGGCCTACATCAAATTTCAAAATACCTAGGTTATAAACATAAAATTAAAATCTCTCAGGAGTATATGCAAAGAAATGAGAATCATAATGATATCAGAAGGTAGATCATAGACCTAACTAAGTATGACAGTAAAACGATAAAAATTCCAGAAGAATGACAAGGAGAATATCTCTGTGACATTGAGGTAGGCAAAGGTTTCTTCAACAGGATATGAAATGCACTAACTTGAAGAAAATTAATCAACTGGACTTTTGTAAAATTAAATGCAACTAACAAAGTAAATAAACAAGTCATAGCCTGTATGAGAAGACAGTTTCAATATATGTATCTGAAAAATGACTTGAAACCAGAATATATAAAGAATTCCTTCAAATCAATAAAGAACCTTATTTTAAAAGCTAATTTTTAATGGGCAAAAGTTTTGAATAGGCATTTCACAAAAAAAGGATATATAATTGGTTAGTAAATGTATGAAAAAATATTTAACATGATTACTCTTTAGGAAAATGCAAAGGACAATTTCAATGAGATCACTACTCACCCATGAGGATGGCTAATATTTAAAGGGCTGACAGGGACCTCTGTTTTCAGTACTGACATCCTGAAAGGTTACTTATTCCAACATTAATTATAGCCTTGAAAAGTCCAATGGTACAACATTCATTCATTTACAAAATATATTTCAACAAATTGAGCCTGTTATTTATGGAACTGTGTGTCCATTTTTAAGGAAAATTCTTAACCCAAGTACCCAAATCTAAGCATGCAAGTCTGTAGCTAAATTTTACTCTAGTGGCAAAGAGCTTTCCAGGTGAAGCCAAATGTATCCTTAGAAAATTGAGAAACAATTCACACAAAAGAACTTCAAGCTTGGTTGAAAATGACTCCCACTGTTTGTTCAGCATCAGCATGAGCTCTCATCTAAAATTGTTCTCAAAGTCTGATTCGTTTGAAAATCAATTCAAATGTCATCCCACCAACCCCATTCCCTTCTAAAAAATTTTATTAAGCAATAAATTCACATCAAACATTATTCATTGGGAAACATCAGCTGAAACTAGCTAAATACATTACATAGTAGACACCCCCCAAAAATCAACATTCCTTCTTCATATATTTTTCATAGGAAGAGTGACTGGGATTTTTTTCCTCCTAGGGCAGGACTCTGAGGAAGGGGTCTTGGCACAGATAAAGAGTAAAAAACTTGTAGAGCACTAAAAAGCCACATGGCTCCGGTCATGCTTCAAGTTCTTAGCTCAAGACCTATAGCGAAGTCCAGACTTAAAGCTGACTACCGAAGGCACTCAGCTGCAAGCTTTCTTGCCAAAGGCCCAAAACAGCAATCTCAAGGTGCTTCTTGGCCATGATCCAGTCCATGTGGAAGGACCATGTGCTGACAGTGGCATAGGAACAGGTCTGAGCCTTCTCTAAGAGCACTCTGGAAAGCATTATCCTACCCAACGGGGATAACAGTCTCTTTGAAAGCATTTCTCCTAGCCTGCTCAGAAATGAAGACAAAAAGCATAACACGTGGGAAGGACCAATATCCCACGCACTGCTGACTGATATTATCTGGGTGTTCTGCTTTGGAAAACATTTGGCTTATAAAAGGAAAAGCACGTTCCATCACTTGCTGTCCCTGGAGCAAGCCATTTGCCCTTTCATGATCTCAAGGATCTCATCTGTAAAATTAAAAGTTGAATTAAATGGTTGTTAAGGTCTCCTACTGTCCAGTAACAACTGGAAAAAGTGGTCAAATACTGACAAGTTCACATGGTTACACACACATACACACACTCAATGTGCATACACTCACAAACATATACTCACTCGATAAATATTTATTGCCTGCTAGATGTTAAGCACTCTTCTAGGCACTAAAGATATAGAAGCAAACAACACAAGCCTCTGCTTACTTAGAGCTTACTTTCTAGGAATGGCTGGAAGCAAAATAATTAAGAAATCCATGTCAGGTAGTAATAACTGCTATGCAGGAAAATAAAGAGGCTGTCAGAGTTGGGTAGGATGTTCTATCTGATATACGATTAGAAGAAACAGAGAAACAGGTCCTCTGAATCAGGTGACATTTGGGCAGAGCTCTCAAAGATATATGGCAAGGGAGTGAGCCATTGGACATTTGTGGCAAGGGGGTTGCAGATAGAAGCAACACCATCGGCAAAGGCCCTGGGAGGGAATCATCTTGACCCATTCAGTAGTCAAAGAATGGCAAGGAAATTAGGGTGGCTGAGAGGGGGGGTGACCAAGGGGGAGAATTAAAAGAGACAAAGTCAGAAAGATCATCAGGGTTTGGCAAAGCCTTACTGTTACTGTTAGTGAGATGAGAAGTCACTGGAGGGTTTCGAGCTTTGAAATGGCATGAGCTGGCATAGGTGCTTAAAAGATTATTCTCACTTCTGTGTGTGGCAAATAGACTTAGAGGGACAAGGGTCTATTTCTAAGCAGGGAGACCAGTTAGGAGGCCACTGAAATAACCCAGATGAGAAATGACGGTGGCTTGGACCTGGTGGCAACAGTGGAACTGATAAGAACTGGATATATTTTGAAGGTAAACGCGACGAGATTTGCTAATGAACAATATGGAGAGTGTGAAAGAAAGAGAGGAGTCCAAGATGACTCCAAGGCTTTCATTTGATTAACTAGAACGATGGAGTTTCCATTTACTGAGCCTGGAGAGACTGTGGAAGGAACACATTTGGGGTGGTGGGAAATAGAAATCTAGATGTTTTATTTTAGGCATGAGAAGAAGAGATACCTTTTAGATATCTTACAAAAGTGTGATGTTAATACCACAGACTTCTAGAATCTTCTTCAGAGAATAAGTTAAATACAATCCCCAGAGTCAACACACACATTTTCTGTGACCAGTGGTATGCTGGTAAACATTAAATAACCTGTTCTCCTGGGGAAACAATTCCCTAGTGTGTAGCATTCTCCAACGTGGATGGTGTGAACGCTCCCACCATGGCCAGTTTCAAGCTATCAATGTGAAGTCAATGAACGTAGAGAGGAGGAATGCTCCCGAGCTCAGGTAGATCAGCTCTCCCAAACCAGTGCCAGCAGCAGGCTCCCCTCCCCCAAGCCCCCACTCTCTCAGAAGAGAGGGAAAGACGGGAAGCTGAAACAATTTTCAAAGGGGAGGTGATGGCCTTAGGCTGTTATCCTTTAAACACCTTTGCAAGGATTTTGAAAAAATAGGTTGTGAGAAACCCTGAGGCATTTCTATTGTAAACAGCTGCCTCTTTGTAACAAACTGGTCCAAGATCTGACATTAATTATCTCTAATGTAAAACAAATTTACTCTCAAATTTCAATGGTGGGGTAGGTAGAGCAGGACAGGGGAAGATGGGGTCCTGGTCCCACTGATGATACTCCAAGTCACTTTTGAAAGGAAGGAAAGCTTCATCCTCTATATTTTTTTCTGGTTTCCGAGCCCAAGATCCCTTTTTGAATCAGCCATGGAGTACCTAGATCATTTGCAAATTTGAGTAAGAAAAAAAATTTGCTCTAGGGTTTAACCTGCTCCTAGAGCGAACTATTTTCTCAGGAAAATGAATGACATTAGGTTTGCATTAAACTGTTGTCCAGTCAGCAAATGAAAGGTTCTTAGGCAAAACTTTTTCTTCTGCATACTAGAACATGGGTTCTTCATCTTCTCTGCATTTTAAAATAAGCTGGGAAATTTTTTAGAGTACTTTTTTAGAGTAGAAATTTTTTAAGGTCCCAAACTGAGATTTAGGTCCAATTGGTCCAATGTGTAGCCAGGGTTGAGAACAACTGCACTAGAAATTCAAGTAATGAGTGGTTAGATTTGACCAGATCATTTTATGGTTGTTGAAAGAGCATTCCTACACTTAGAAGAGCAGCTCAGGAAGGTGGAAAAAGCATAGGGTAAGTAATTGGCAAGTCCAGGGCCTATTCCCATTTCTGCCATTTAGCACATGTCCCTGCAAAAGATAATGAACAAGATGGACTCCAGAGGGTTAGGACAGGTGGTCTCTAGGCTCTAGGCTCAATCATCCCCCTGACGTTCTATATCTGCTAAAACAGAGAAGCTGTATTGTAGGAGTTTCACTTTGGCACCTACGAAGGAAGCCACATGTATGGCATAAGGACATGTTTTCATAAGAATGTCATCCATGGCTGTTGTTGCTTGCAACTAATAAAGAACTGGTAAAACACCTTGATAAGGAATGCTTGAACGAAACAAGACGGGACCAAAGATGTGCCCAAAATAAAGCATCCTGTTTGGCCTGGGGGGTCAAGTTGATGCACAATCCTAGCCTTTCCCAAATCCCACACCTGAGTTTAGTTTCCTGGTTTTATCACCTCACACGGATGCAGTGGAACTAGTGGGAAACCAGCACCCTTCGAAACCTTGAACTTTCATATGGTTCCTGACCAAATAATAAAGCGATCAAAAGTCAATTGAGAAACTCATTCTAAAATCAAGGAATATTTAAGTACCCAATCTTTCCAATTATTAACAGTAGGGGTCCCTTCTGTGAACACTAGCAACAAGTGGTCAGTTGCACCAAACTCTCATTTTAGTGTAAGTCTACATCTTCTCTTCTCTGTCCTCACCCCAAATCCACAACAATTCCATCCTCTCTCCCCTCCCCTCCACACTCCTCCATTCACACAGAAACACAAAATTAGGACCTAAAGGAACAGAGAGAACACAACAGCAAACAAAGCAAAGAGGATGGGGAATGGATGGCAAGGGGCTGGTGGTCTATCAGAAGGACAAAGGCCCAGAAATGACTGCTTCCAAGGAAGATGAGGAAAATCTTCACTAGAGAGCAGAGCCCCAGCCAAAGGTGAGCCCCGCAGGATGTGGGGCCTGATGTACCTCGGCGGACATAGACACTAAAGAAGTCAGAGCTGGCTCAGGGCAGGCAATCTCAGCCTCCACTTATCACACTACACATACTTCCGGCCCATCTACCATCTCCAAGTGTGTCTCTGGGGGAGGCTGGAGAGGAAGAAACGCTGAACTGCCAGTGGCTGCAGAGGCTTTTGATTAAGAGAAGTACGTGGAATGGAAGCTTTGTCTTTTAAATCCCTCAAAACCATTTCCAAAAAAATATGTAAATGGAAAATAAAGAGGAGCAGAAATGTTCAGGGCTTCAGCCTGGAAGGCCAGATGGGAGAAGCAAATAAATTCAATGCTTTCAACAGAGAGCAGGGTAATGCTGCCAAACTAGGCAGGGGAGGGGATTCTCTGTGTTTCTTACCTCTCTTCTCACCCAAGAACACAATTTATGAATTTCATGGAAATGGATGGTGGAATGAATCAGTTACATTCACCAGGTCACCATTTTTCAAATATAATAGCCAATTTAGCAAATCTGATCTCTTGCCTGTGTCAGTCCCCCTGATAAGCTCCTTCTTATTCCTCAGGACCCAGCTAAAATGTCATATCCTCCGTGAGGCCTCCCTGGACTCCCCCAGGTAGAACCTATGGCTCCTTCTCCTTTGTTCATCCGTATCCTCCAAGGACATATTGGCATGTTGTCACCTAGTTATGTGTCTGTCTCCTCATGTAAACTAAGAGCTCCCAAGGGTAAGAGCTCTACCTTGTTCATTTTCTCATCTCCACTACGTAATAAATGCTTACTAAGGAAGAGAGAGATGGACAAATACAAAGATGACAGGGCCAGCGAGTCCTCTTTTCTGGAAGTTTCAAAGGTCTGTCAGCAAGATCTCTGCCAGTCTCCTCTGTGTCTCTCTCTATTTATACCCTGAGACCAGAAGACAGGAGGACGCTGTCTGAACTCAAGGACAAAGGTCCTCAACCAATACCTGCTCTGCGTTTATTCTTGGCAAGGATCCCCAGAGGTTAGATTTCTTCTACAAAGTAGCCACTAAAAGAAGGAAATTCCATTTTTTAAATTCTCCTGCTATTTCTAAAGAAATTGGCAGAAACTTTATCTACTCGGTATTGCTTAAGTCACCAAAATTCACCTTGAAGCAAAAAGACTATAGGCATTGCAAAAGTTGCTGACTCAAAAATTTTCAGGTTCCTGCAAATGGAACAACAAAAAATAAAATTAAACTGAAGTGGTCTCTAAGAGAGCAAGAAATTTTTTTGAGAGGTTTGAGGGAGATATAAAATCACCAGCCTACCCAAGGATTTTAACTGTGTAATGGGATAAGTTAAAAAGTTCATTAAAGTACTTGAGCTTTCACTTAATGGATCTAAAGCACACACACGCATGCACACATAAAGACGCACCAAAGCAACTATTAACCTAACTGGCGAAAACCTCAGTTTGCTTCTTTTAAGGAAAAGCAAAGCCCACAGCGATTGAGAGCACACATTTACATGTCAGATGTGAATGGAGTCCCACTGCGCAACCTTCCAGCTACAAGACCTTGAGCTGATTGCTCAAGCTCCCTGAACTTCAGTTTCTTTAGCTGGAAAATGGGCTTTTGTGAGGCTTCGTGAGGTACTTGCTGCATGTAAAAGGTCTTAGCACCGTGGTGGGCACAGAGAAAGGGCTCAGGAAGTGGTAAGCGGCCATGATAGTAGCAGAAGCCTTCAGAATCATTGTAATCATCATCACAATAACAAGAAAACACATGAATATCAGGAATACAAGAAGAAAGGGAAAAGTTCCAGTTGAAGGAAGAATCTCCTGAACTTTCTCCTATTGCTTTATTTCCTATTTATCAAATGCATTGATCTCTCTGCAGAATCCTCAATAATGAAAGAAAGATCCAATTATGGTCATGGAATTTACCAGAAAGTGTATTAATGCATTTGATCAATCTTCTCAGCCAAAAGGTTGAGATAAAAATAGTTTCTTTTCCAAATATTCAATTATCAGGAAAACCCCACACTCTAGGAGCTTCGTTCTCCTAAGTTTGAATAGTTCATTACTTCTTTCTAGAAGTCACATTAGAGAGTTTCCACTTGTGTCCCCAACATAACATAGTCTGGAGAATTTGAATACAAACTACAAGAGGAGGCCTTTTTTGGCATTTAAAATTAAGTACCAGTGTCAAACACCAACCCCAAGTCCATGGACATGTAATAATGGAATCCATCTGTGAAGACGGCACTCTGTCATAGAGGCTTAAAAAACTCATCAGGACAAAGTAGTCCACAATTTTATTATAGGTTTTCAAGAGCTAAAGACTAGACATGTAAACACAAGTGTATGGTGTGTGTGTGTGAGCTCACGGGCACACACACAACAAAAGCAGGTATGAGGATTATGAGCCAGGTCTCACAGCTGGCTCGGCCTGTCACGTCAAAGATGTTCCCAATTTGCACAAGTCAGTTCCTTTATGTCAGAAAGAAAAGGGGGAAAAAGGAAAGACTTTAAAGTACCGATAAAACCCGGCCAACTTACAAGCATCAGTGCAATCTTAGTCCATTCAGGCTGCTATAACAGAATATATAGACTGGGTGGCTTATAAATGACAGAAATTTATTTCTCACACTTTTGGAGGCTAGGAAGTCCAAGAGCAAGACCCCAGCAGATTCAGCGTCTTGTGCAAGCTGCTTCTTGGTTTCCTGACAGTCTTCTCACTGTATCTTCACATGGCCAAATGGGTAAGGGAGCTCTTTGAGGTCTCTTCTATAAGGACATTAAATCCATTAATCACCTACCAAAGGCCCCACCTCAAAATCATCACATTGGGGGTTAGAATTTCAACATTTGAATTTCGGGGGGACACATTCAGTCTATAGTAAGCCAATTATCAAGAAGATGCAAATAAATTCGAATGGCATATTTCTGCAAATTTCATGTTTATCTGACTTTAGGATAAATAAGTTGGCATTTGGGTTAGGAATTTTTTGTTCTTTTCTTCTTCAGTTAATCTTTAGCATTTTTGTTGAGGTGAATGGCAATTACAACATAATAACATTTCATAAGCATGGACACAGTGGTAACTGCAGAATTTTATGTGATAAGAGAAAGTTGTCAAATTAAAAAAAAAAACCTGCTGGATAAAAGAGTGGATAATGATAGATAGTTGAGAGTTGGCTTATCTATCTATCTATCTACCTACCTATCTATCTATAGCAAATCAATGCCAATATTATATATGTGTATAAGCATATATATGTATATGTGTATATATATATACGTATATATGTCTATGTGTGTTTATCTGGGTCTACACTCATATATATATATACACACACACACAGGGTTGTATATTTCTATGTAGAAGAGTATACGTATGTAGACATATGTACATATGCAGGCATTGAACAACTCTTGTGTGAACAATATGTGTGTGTGTCCTTGTGATGCTTCATCCTCACAAAAGAATTTGTCTCATGAGCCCTGTCTGTAGCTGACATATGGCCTCATTTTAGGAAATATGTTTTTCATTTATATGGTTTATTATCTCCTAGTTGTTTCCTTCCTCTAGTAAAGAAATGCTGAACCTCCAGCTCCTTCTCTCCTCCCTGCCAGATCACCTGCCCCTTCTGGGAAAAGTCAAGTCCTTCCTAGTCTTGTAGGATGACTCACGCTATGCTACACTGTGGACAGCCCAGGGCAGCCCCATCTCTGTCTCTACCCTAGGTGACTGTCTCTATCAATCCCAACTCCTTCCTTCCAAGGGGTTTTGTCTTCCCTAGTAGAATGCAGATTTTGGTGGGAAGGCTCATCCAGGCACCCTCCAAGGGACATGTGACATCTGGACCCAATAACATCTTGTAATAAAGTGCCTTCTATAGCCAGAATCAAGTCACATCCCTTATATTCACGGTGAAAGTCATCTGTCTCCCTATGTTACAGAATTTCTTAAGAGGATATGGATTTGAGTTCTTTTATATAAAGATGACCCTGCTGCCCTTGAGAAAATGTTGGAAATTCTATCTGGTGAAGTGTTTGTGTTCTTCTATGTGCCGACTCTCCTGAGGCCAGATGCACTTTCGGCCATGCTCCCGCTCTCCATTTCTCTTTAGCCTGGGGAATCTCTCCCGAGCACAGAATGTAGTGTCTTCTCAACCATCCACTTCCTCAACCTCTGAAGAGACAAGAAGAATGAATTTTCCTGCCCTCAGCACCACCATCTCATTTCTGGCCATGCTATGAGTAGAGCCAGCAAGGTACCAGGGTTCACCTTCCTCATGCCCTAGGCAGTCTGTCCTTAAAATGCACCCCCATTCTCTCCTCATTCCCACATCTCCTCCAGGACCCTCACTCGTATCCTCAGTTGCCCAGTCTTGGCCTCGAGGAACTCCCCATGCCCAATGGAGCCCCATAATCCTGAATTCCCTTTAAACCTCCTCCATTCTCATCAAAAACATATCAGTTTTCTGCATTTCTTATTCCTAGAGGCGTTGGGAAATGGTGTATCAGTTAATTGAATTATCATCAGATGTATTTACTAACTAATTGATTACTCCTCATCAAGAAGAAAGATAGAAGGTAAAACTAGAAGTGGGGTTCTAAGAATCCAGTGTGGGCTCAAGAGGAGTCATTTGAAGGAGTAATATTTTGGCTCGCTAGTGCCATCCCATGTATATGATCACCAACTTTATACCCAACAAAGCCAGGAGGAAGGATAGATGACCACCAGAAAGCACTTCTCTGAAAAGACTAGGCTAAGTGTTCCTGAGCCTCACGCCCACCCCTGACCTCTCTTCAAACCACACATGGAGCCTCTCTTGGCTCCCCTGTGGAGGGCAGGCTTCTTCACCCTCTGCCGGACAAACGGCACTCCAGGGGCTGGAAGCCTCAGTGTGCTTCCCCAGGCACCACCAAGGGGCTGGAATACATGGAACTCAGAGGCTAAGCAATCAAACGCTTTTGGCAGGAATGTGAGGGCCATCAAGAAGCTAATTCAGATCCCTCCTGGCTGACTTGGGTCTGGAAAAAAACAAAGAAAGAATGAGAAAATCATGTAGTAAATTGTCAGAAGGCAGGAAAGACCCAAAGCCTTGGTCTTAATCATGTTCTGTGTGAAGAAGTTTTGGCATGGTGCATGCGTGCAACCTGCCAAACCTTGAGTAATGGGAACAAACAAGGGAGGAAAGAGAAGGAGAGCTGAGAGCAACTGGTGGGGAGAGGGAAATTAGGCTGTGTCTAGGTGGTGCCAAACATCTGGGTAAACTGTATAATGTTTAAGCCAATAGCAAGCCATTTTATCTATAGAATAGCAAACATCAAATCTGAAAATGTCTAGGTCGCATCGTTGTAATTTGGTTTTGTTTTATTTTTCAGTGTTTGTACAGATGTTTGAAAGTTCCTTGAGGGCATAACCAGGGCCTATTTTTTTTCAGGTACCTCCACCTTCTGGCACTTAGTACATGTCTGGTAACCAGTAGCTACTCTACATATGCTTGCGGAATGGAGAGAGGGAAAGAGGGAGGAAGGAAGCCATGTAACAGATTACCTCCAAATCCTTAATGACAAGATGACCATATAATTTATTGCCTAAATCGAGACAACTCTCAGAGTAAAGGGGAGTGCTAATACTGGCCCAAGCTATACGGTTGTCCTTAATGGTCAGTTATGTATGGGAGAATAAGGCATTAGGAAGGAACTGCCTTTGCTGTTATTTACCAAACACTATAAGTTAGACAAGCTCGGAGTACACATGAAATAGCAGGAACATCAATGTGCCTGTAGCAGAGGGAGGGAAGGGAAGAATAGGAAGATGAGGCAGGAGTGGTCAGGAACTTGGCTTCATTCCAGTTGTGAAGAAGTGCCATCAGGGGTATTTATCTTGGTCAGTGACAAGATCTGATTTATATTTTCAAAGATCTGTCTGGCTGCGGTGTGGAGAATGAATGGCACGGGGAAGGGTAGCATCAGACAATCGTGGTTATCCAAGTGAGAGAGGATAGTGACTTGGACTAATGGTGGTGGTTGCAGAAGAGGTAGAAAGAAGGGGACAGTTTGGGGTCGACTGATCTAAGTTGAGTTTCTAGTGCCATGGGCTTGGGAGGTAAGTAAAGACAGGCATTGAGGATGACTCCTGTGTTTAGAAGCTGAGACACCAGCTGGATAGATGACGATGTCCTTTATCTACCTGTAATCGACCAGAGGAGGTCAGTAGTCTTGGGAGACCTCCACTGACTTCCCTCTAAAAAAGTCACCTGCAACCCTCAACCACTCCCTGTTTTTTCCCCATGGTCACCTCCCTTATGGCTCTTATCACCATCTGTAACTGTTTTACATATGGATTTATTTTGTTAATGGCTGTCTCCCCAACCAGATTGTTAGTCTTTTAAGGGCAGGGGCTTTGGCTTGTTTACCAATATGCCTAGCACAGGGCCTAGCATCTGATACATGCTCAATAAATATTTTCTAAAAGGAAAACCAAGATAAGTTTTTAAAAATACTGAACTTGAGCTCTAATACATGTTCTGGGACCAGCAAGCTGTAGAACCTTGGACAAGCCATTAGGCCTCTCTGATTTTGAACTCTCATCATTAACAATGAGTGATTTGCAATATAAAGAGATGCTTGCCAAGGTCCCTTCCTGATCAAACATTTTGGGACCACGATTATGTTCCTTGAAGCTTCCAAGTGAGCTCAAATCAGCAAAACCAGAAAGTGATGTCCAAAGCCCTTTGAATCAAAGAAGTATTTTTGACCTAGAGCTTGGAAGAGAGCTTTTCCCCAAGCCCTCACGCTAGTGAGTGCAGATACATCAACATCACAGGAATACAACACATCAGGTAGAGCAGGCTGGGACTTCGAGGAAGCAAGTGCTCCCCATTACCAGCACCAGGTAGGTACCTGACACCCCTGTTTTTCCAGAGCTAAAGGTTGAGGGTCCTACCACTCTCTGAGTCATTGTCAGTACTCCTTTCCTTTTCTTTTCTTTCATGTCTGTTCCCATTATTCAAGGTCCGGCGTGTGGTTTACATGCAATAAGCTAGATCATCTTTGCACAAAAAATGACTAAGTCTGCTCTCCTCTGACAATATAATAAGAGTTTTTCATCTCCTTTCCTCCGTTCCTCTTTCCAGCCCCATGTCCAAGAGGGAACTTTGGAATAAGCCCTGTAAAGGTCATTGCTCTGCCAACAGCTCTGTGGTCTCTGGTTCTCCCTGACTCCACATCTGGCATTCTCAAGCCCAATTGCTCCCCTGATCTTTCTTCCCTCCATGCTAATAGGAAAGAGAGAACATGGATAAAGGAAACAGAGAGATAACCACAAACCTCATGTTAGTCATTAGTTAAAACCTCCTGTGCAGCTAACAAGAGCCAGAACTCATCCTAGGAATGTTTCAAAACCTCTGCATTTAGACCAGGATGGTGGAGAGCTGTAGCTCTGTCTACTGCAGCTCCATACAATCAATCGTGCTTCATGCCAGTGATTAGGCCACACTCAAAGAAAAGCTCCCGAAATCTAGGTCCTAAGGCCAGATGCACTGCTGGTGGCTCTGCTCTGCTTGTTACTCCAAACCTTGGATCCCAAGCCTTGTCCCATGTCCAAGCACTAAAATTTCTCTTCTACTCCACCTCCTAACTGTACTGGATTTTTGGTCACCAGTCTCTGGCCACTATGCCTATGCCCCTTGCTTGACAGAGGCCTTCATCTACTGTAGAAATATTGACACTAGTCAATAGAATCAAACCTTCACAAGTTTACCAGCTCCCCGTATTTTACATCTTTCTCCACCTACTCAATTTTCAGCTAATAGTCTTTTTGAGGTCCTTTCTTTGGCTAGTCTGAGTCTAGAGCCTCCTCTCACAGAACTCTGTTCCAAGGTTCCGTTGGAAGCTTGCTGAACAGCCACACTGGTGACCATTCTCTCTGCCAAATGCATTCTCTAGCTTACCCAGCTGCTACTAAATCTTTTGTTATAGAGACATGGCCAAGCCCTCCAAATTCTCTCTCCTCAGGCTTCACCCAATTTGAAGAAAAATTAACACACCTGATAGCAACTTTGAACGCAATTGCTGGATGCATACACATGCCTTCCAAGTCTGGTCTAAGCCACCACCATCTCTCGCCTGTATCTGGAACAGGGCGCAGTTACATTTGTCTGTAATGACAGATAACTGCCCCTGACTCTACAGTTTTCCTCTTTCTCATCTCAGAGTAAAGGTCAAAGTCTTCACAATGGTTTAGAAGTCCCTTCAAAATTGGAGGTATATCTAATTGTTTCTCAAACACGCCAGGCGCACTCCTGCCTCAGGGCCTTTGCACTGGCTGTTCATCTACCTGAAATAGTTTTCTCCAGACAACATGGCTCACTCTCTCTACTACAAATCTTTGCTCAAAGGGCCTATACAGAACACTTACATTTAAAATTTCAACCTCTACCTAGCAATCCAATCCCCTTTGCCCTGCTTTTTTTTTCTGTGTCACATTCTAACATACTGTGTAGGTACTTATCTAATATGTTATTCTTTATTGCTGTCTCCTCCACTAAAATTTAAGTTCCAAGAACACAGAAATTTTTGTGTGTCTTGTTCAGTAACGAATCATCAGTGCCTAGAGGAGTGCCTGACAGGTGTCACTGAATTAACTAATCAATTAATTAATAAGATAAATTAACTAATCAATTAATTAATAAGAAGTTCATCAGTAGTTAAGAGTCCAGACTTTGGTCTTATTTCTGGTTCGAATCTCAGATTCAACTTCTACTAGCTGTATGACATCAATCAAGTTTCTTAACTTTTTTTATATCTCAGTCTATCCATCGTCTGTAAAAACAGGAAAATCATGACTACTTCACAGGATTGTCAATGAGAAAATTCACGCTGTATGCTTAGCAATGCCCGGAATACACAAAGAACTTGGAGGATTGTATCTATTATCTTCAAACTTGCTGGGTGAATTAGACTTTTGGAAATAAAAAGCCACCTGGACTGAAGCCTAGTGAATAAAGTAATAGTTCTCAAAAGCAAGATGGGAAGATAATGCAATATGAGCTGTTCTCTTTTGTGGTTCATAAACACACTTTATAAAACAATTTTGGGAAGGGAAATAAAAGCAGCACTCATGTTTTAAACAGTGGTACTTGGAAAGGCAATACCCAGTTGGCTGCATAAGTTTTAACATATTTGCTAATTCCATGGAGTCCCAAGAGTAGAAACAGAAATAGTAGAAATAGCGCCCCTTAAAGGTTCTCTGCTGTACCTTCTGCTTCACCGACTCACTTTATGCCAGGAAGAGCCAACTGCTCTCTGAGTATGTGGGTCAAGAACCTCTGGGGAAAGAATGCCGAAGAGGCTTTATGGAGAGGATGTCACAGAAAGTGATACCCTGAACCAGACGTGGCAGTAACCTGAGTGTCGTGAAGGTCTAGAAACCCAATCTGGGGAAGAGCGATCAGAGATGGGATGGCTCGTTTGCAGAACAGACTTTCTGGGGCCCAGAAGAGGAAAAGAGGAGCAGACTCATTCCCAAATGGGCTGACCAGCAGGCACCCCGTGAGAGCTCTGCGGCCTCTCCTCTTCTCCACTGGGGCATCTCAGCAAAGAGGAGGTGAGATATAACTCCCTCAACCCTGCCACCTGAAATGATGCAAAATGTAGGGCTCTTCCATTCCAGGCATGTCCTTCTCCAGGACCAAGCATATTCTTCAAACTGTATTAGAGACTCAAGGAGGGACCTTAGAGACTGTCACTTCTAACTTTACAGAGGAAAAAGCTGAGGCTCAGAGAAAACAGACAGAATTGGTAGCCCACCCACATCCTTCCAGCCCACCCCAAAGGTCACATGCAGACAGGCATCCCACTCAGCAATGACCTCCTGCAGGTCTCTGCCTGAGGGTCTCCTCTGGCGCGAAGTGACCCCACCTACCAAGGCGAATGGAATAACTTCAGATGAACATCACATGGTTTCTTAGAAGGAAATTTTCTCATCTAGTTCATGCTCCAAATTTTAAAATAAGAGGAGAACATACTTTCATATTCAGAAGAGAAGTGCTTAGCCGGAATTTTTAACCATTTTGGTTCCCTTGGACTCCTTCAGCAATCTGGTGGAGACCGTGGACTTCTCCTCACAATGATTATTTTTAACATACAAAATAAAATATACAGGATTATAAAGGATGCTAAATATGTTGAAGGATAATTATCAAAATAATTTTAAAATAATTTTGTGATATCATAATACACACTTATTTTAGCACAATGAATAATGAATCTAAAGGAGAGTCTCATAACTCCTAAAAATTTAACATAGCAATGAGCATAAATAATTGTTTCTACAACAACTGTGATGTGATACAAAAATATGTATGATTTCTTTCATTGACAAAGTCACAGGCACTACTGCTACTACTGCGGTGTGTCACCTACATTCATAATTGAAGGAAATGGGAACATTCATTTGGAAGTTAGAGAATAAAAAAGTAATTATTTCCCATCAAAATTCACAGACCCTCTAAATTTTCTACATGGACTCTTCGAAGGTCTACGAACACCAAACAGGTGAAGAACGCTGTGCTGGAGTATCTCTCTGAGACTTGCTAACTGGTGACTCAAAATTGGTTCAGGTCCCTTGAGCTTCTGGTTCCTTTCTGAACAATTCAGTCCTAAAGCCATTAGTTGGAGGCAGAGCAAGGTAGTTCTGCAGTGAGCATGGAGGAAGCCACAGTGGCTCAGAGTAGGGTGTGAAAGTTTAAACAGAGTGAGGAGGGTGGCCCTGTCTGAGAGGGGATGGCAGCGGATATGGGAGATCAGTTATATGCAAGGACATTAATCAAATCAATAAATATATTAATAATGGAAGCAAGTCTTCTCGCTACTGGAAAATACAAATACAGAAAAGGGGAAAGCTAGAATCAGCCCTGGTGTTACCATTGGAGACATCTGTGTGAACTATGATTTTCAATAGATAGAAAAATGTGTTCACACACACACACACACACACACACTAGCTCTGGCCATGGAGCAGGCCTGGAAGCAGCAATTCCCCAATAACAATGAGCACAACTAGCACTCAGATTTTGACTTCTAAATACTATTTTCTACTAAAGAGACCAGGGCTCCATGAAGAAATGGATGATTCCAGAACTAGGGCACAGAAAGTACAAGTGAGCCTAGAGCATCTTATTGTATCAGAAAGCCAGGAAACACTCAAAGAAAAATAGGGTTCATATGAAAGGAATACTGAAGCCAGCTTGAATGAGATCCCACTGGCCAAACCAGGGCCAATGTGAGTATCAAATTAAATAAGAAGAATTAAAATTAATACAATATAATGGGAAACCATGTGTCTATAGAGATATAAATAGATAAATCAATGGAATGTCTGATATGGAATGAAATGTTTATACGGTTTCAAAATGCCTCCCCACAAAATACATATCAATTACACAGGAGAAAAGAGTAACTTTACAGTGGGAAAGTCTAGAAGACACCAATTTAATCAAGTGATCAAAGATAACAACACCAGTAATAGCATAAAGAGACATCTGTGCCACTTGACATAACCTAACTGCTGTGGTATTCCTGCCAAAAATGCATAATCTGAACATAGTCTTGAAGAAACATCAGATAAACTTAAATTGAGAAATTTGCTAGAAAATAATTGGCCTATAAATTTCAAAGTGTCAAGGTGATACAAATCAAGATATATTCCAGAGGCCTAAGAGACATGACAATTAAATGTAGCACATGAATCTAAACTATATCCTTTTGCTATAAGGACATTAATAGGACAATTGGCCAAACTTGAATGAGGTGTAATGATTAGATGATAACAAGGTATCAATGTTTATTTTCCTGGTTTTGATGGTTGTTTTGTGGTTACATAGGAATTTTTTTTTTTTTAAGGAAACAGCCTCTAAAATATTCCAGGGTGATAGAATACAGGTTGAAAATTTGCTCTCAAAAGGTTCAGGTGGTGGAAAGTTCTTTGTAGTGATCTTCCAATTTTTTTTGAAAGTTTAGAATTGTTTCAAAATGTAAAAATAAGGGAGGCTTCCAGTCAAGATGGCAAGTAAACGCTGTGCTTGCTTCCTCTCACAACTACATCAAAATTACAACTCAAATACAGAATAGCCATCATTGGGAGTCACCTGAAGTCTAGCTGAACAGAAGTCCTACAACTGAGACACACAGAAGAGGTCACCTCAAGACTAGTAGGATGGGTGGGGACAAAACAGTCTGGCCCCACACCCATGTGTGGTGGTTGAGAATCGGGAGAAATATCTCAACTGTGGACATTTCCCCTGGAAAAGCGAAGCATCCTGGCCCTACACTGGGATCCTCAGCCCAGGGTTCCAGTGCTGGGAAGAGAAGTCCCCACAACTTCTGGATGTAAGAACCAGCAGAGATTGTGGCTGAGCGAGATGAAAAGGCAAGGGAGTTGCGGATTTACCTCTTAAGGGCCTCACGCACAGACTTCTCCCTGACGGATTCACTTGCTCTGAGCTCCAGCACTGGGGCAGCTGCTCGAAGGTGCCAGGGACACACAGGGTGGAATTGAATTGCCTGACTTCAGGATGATGGCTAGAAAGGCAGCTTCCTCCAAGACAGAAGTGCTAACAGAGGGCATTATTCTTTTGTTAAGCCCTCCACAGCCCGGCTTGAATCCCAGGCAGCTGCCATATCTGAGTCTTCATTGACATAGCTAACATTGATTGCCTTGCCCCGGTGATTCCCTGAAACCCTGCCCTGCCCAAATTGCGGGCCCACCCAAGCAGCTTCCGGTGAATTTTCCATCCAAAAGGCCTATTTTGGCTCATGCTACAAACTTTCCCAAAATCTCTCAAAGGTTCACAAAACATAAACAAGCAGCACCTGGCCTCAGAATGCCCTGTTCTTCTTACTGAGCAGCCCAAGCCCAGCACTAGCGGCAGCTGCTTCAGTTTGCAGCTTGGCCTCCTGAGGCACTTCCAAGGCCAACATGGGTGGTGACCATCTGTGGATTGCTTGGTGGCTCATGCCAGGTAGCCCTGGGCAGGGCACAGTTTGCAGCCGAACTTGGCTTGTGGCAGGGCCCCTCTCAGTAGGCCCCTCCCTGCACACCTAGTGGTCAGCTTCAGTCTGAGCCGGAGCACCACCTGGGGTCACATCTGAGAAAAAAAACACCAAAAGGGCAGACAGGGCAGGCACTAGCGCCCTGCTAAAGCAAATCCTGCTCTGTAAGGTCAGCCCCTGCATAACAGCTCTTCCACTGGTTATGGCCAGTCATCACAACCAATCAGCCCAAGGGTCAATCTCTCCCAGTGATGAGCAAACAGCAACCAAGGCTCAACTATAACAGGAGGGCATGCACAACCCATACAAGGGACATACCTGGAACACCTGGCTCAGGTGACATGGGAAGACTGTGCCACTGGACCCCACAGCATACCTACTACATAAAGCAACTCTACTAAGACCGGGAGACAGAGCAGCTCTACCTAATACATAGAAACAAACACAAGTTGGAAGCCAAAATGGAAAGACAAAGAAACAAGTGTCACATGAAAGAATAGAAGAAAGCTCCAGAAGAACTAAACAAAATGGAAGCTAGCAATCTACCAGATGCAGAGTTCAAAATACTGGTTATAGGATGCTCAATAAACTTAGGGAAAGAGTTGAAGAACTCAGTGAGAACTTTAACAAAGACACTGAAAACATAAAAGTAGATCTAGAAAACATGAAAAAAGAACTAGTCAGAAATAAAGAATACAATAACTGAAATAAATATCTTAGTAAATTAATTAAAGCAGTGGATCAAATCAGAGATTTAGAAAATAAGGTAGCAGAAAACACCCAATTAGAACAGCAACAAGAAAAAAAAAATCCAAAAAAATTAGGATAGTTTAAGGGGCCTCTAGAATAGCATCAAGCATACCAACGTTTGCATCATAGGGATACCAGAGGAGAAGAGAGAGAGCAAGGAATTAAGAACCTATTTGAAGAAATAATGACAGAAAACTTCCCTAACCTGGTAAAGGAAATAGACCTACAAGCCCAAAAAACACAGAGTCCCAAACACTATGAACCCAAAGAAATACACACAAAGACACGTCATAATGAAAATACCAAAGGTTAAAAACAAAGAGAGAATCTTAAAAAAAAAAAAAAACCAAGAGAAAAGCATTTAGTAACGACGATAGATCTCTTGTAAGACTGTCAGCTGATTTCTCAACAGAAACTTTTCAGGCCAGAAGGGACAGGCACGAAATATTCAAAGTGAGGAAAAGCAAAGACCTACGACCAAGATTACTCTACTCAGCACAGCAATTATTTAGAATCGAAGGACAGATAAAGAGCTTCCCAGCTAAAGGAGTACATCATCACCAAGCCAATGTCATAGGAAATGTTAGAGGGACTTCTTTAAGAAGAAGAAAAAAAGAAAAGAGATAAAAACTATGAATAATAAAATAGCACTAACCACATATCTAGCAACAATTACTTTAATGTAAATAAATTAAATGTTCTAATCAAAAGACATAGAGTGGCTGAATAATAAGAAAACAAGACCCTTACATATGCTGCCTACCAGAGACTCACTTCAGAGCTAAAGACACACAGACTGAGAGTAAAGAGATGAAAAAAGTTGTTTCATGAAAGTGGAAATTAAAAAAAAACAAAAGTTGGGGTAACAATACTTATACTAGACGAAATAGATTTTAAAACAAAGGCTATAACAAGAGACAAAGAAGGATGCAGTTATCCTTCTTCTGGGTATTTATCTGAAGAAACCCAAAACACTACTTTGAAAATACATGTGAATCTATATTTTCATTATAGCATTATTTACAGTAGCCAAGATATGGAGGCCACCTGGGTGTCCATCAATAAATAAATGGATAAGGAAGAAGTGATACACACACACACACACACACACACACACACACACACACACACACACACAAGCACTGGAATATTTGTCATAAAAAATAATTAAATCTTGCCATCTGCAACAACATGGATGGACTTAGAGGGTATTGTGCTGAGTGGAGCAAGTCAGGCAGAGAAAGATAAATGTCATATGTGGAGTCTAGAGATTAAACAAAAAAACCAGAAACAAGCTCATAGATAGAGAGAGCATTTTGATGGTTGTCAGATTGGGAGAGGGGTAAGGTGAAGAGCGGAGGTGATTAAGAGGTACAAATTGGTAGTTATAAAATAGTCACAGGGATGTAGAGTATAGCATAGGGAATATAGTCAGTAGCATTGTAATAACTATATGTGGTGTCAGATGGGTACTGGATTTATCAGGGTAATTACTTCATAAGTTATAGAAATATCTAACCACTGTGTTGTACAATTGAAACTAATATACTATTGTATGCCAACTATAATTTTAAAAATTAAAAAATATATAGGGGCAAAGGCTGGTTCTGTGACCTAGAGTCCATCACTTACCTTCAGCCAATACATAAAAGGAAATAAAAATAATCAAAAGAAGACTGGGGAGCATAGATTACTTGAAAGAGAGTGGTGATCTTTATTTAGAGAATCCTGTTCATTTCAGTTGAGGGGCATGGAGAGACATTTACCACCCCTACTCAAGCCTTAGAGAGTGGGTATATCTGCCCGAAAGAAAGATTGGCAATTTGTCCTTCAGTGTGATACTTGCAAAGCTGCAAAAACTCACAGAGCCAATACAAAATAGCTCCAAGGAGCAGTGGACATCATGGAGTCACCTTAAAAGGATCCAACCCCAAAGGCAAAGTAATCCCAATGGCAAGAAGTGTGGGAAAACATAGAGCTCAGAAACAAGGAAAAAGGAACACTAAGTTGTTGAGAGGAGGATGAGCCTCCAAGTAGGAAAGAAGATAGTGAGCAGTGCTTGATACCCCTTTAAGGAAAGGAGATTCCCTAGGACCTACAAAAGCACCCCAAGGGAGAGAACACCAGCATTTGGGCATCTGACACCATAGGGCATCAACACCAGAATAAAACTGCACTAATATCAGACTAACACCACGAAGAACTAGCATTAGCACAGTAAGAGGCAGAAGAGAAATGAACGAACAAGAAAGAGAAATCGTAGAACAAAGCGCTCTGCCCTTCCTCATTGCAAGTTTCGAACGCTAGATCCAGCCTGGAAGTTCTGAATTGGAAGGAAACTTGAAATTTTGATTTGGATTATAATTTTTTAATACCAGAAAGCAAGACTAAAATACCTGAAAGTGACCAAACATCTATGGAATCTTCCAGGAACAGAGAGGGAAAAGCCAAAAAGAAATCAGTTTGAAAGCGGTGGTGAGGGAGAATAACGTGACTCTCTGCTTCTCCCCACTGAGTCCAGCTCATTCAATTCTCTGGTTACACGTGCATTATTCTGTTGAGTCCTCACAACACCTTAGAAAGGTGACCTTCACTGTAAGCTTGACTAAAAGGGACCCCAGTGCAGGCTCATGGGTACCAAGTCATGGCACCTAGTGTGACAGTCTCCAGGAAAAAAAAGAGCATTGCCCTGTACCACAACTTCACACGTGGGTTACAAGTGAGCAGGGGCCAACAGGAAAGCTAGTTGGTGGGCAGCAGAAACCAATGGTGGATAATTCCAAGCACAGCTGAGGGAATTTGTTTTGCTTTGTAGTGGATTCCTGGGAACACCACAGCTACAGGGAAGATTAGCAACCAGGGATAAGATGGCTCCTTCGATGCAGAGGTTTTGGCAGAAAACACACGGTAAAAGCTAAAAGCCCAATAAAGAAAACTCCCAGACCAGGGATGATCACAAATTGAGCCTCTGTTCTCTCCCATTGCAGTAGTTCTTACTCTTCCTTGTACATTAGAATCACCTGGGAGTTTTTTGAAATCCTGGTGCCTGGGCCCTACCCTCAGAGATTCCAGGCACTGGAAATTTTTTTAAGTTTCCTGGATGATTCTAAGGTTCAGCCCGAGCTGAGAACCACAGCCCCATTGTAATGGACTTTGTTGTTTCAATTTGAAGGAAAAAAAAGAAAGAAAGAAAAAGAAAAATGTCTTAATTACAAATAACTCCAGAAAGGTTTGACTGAGCGTGAACCTCAACCCTGAAAAGTAACTTGTATGAAATATAAACATACTAATGAACCTTCAAGCATAGCCTCATTTGTTAGGTATAAGTATGGACGGAGATATAGCCATCTTCCTAAAACTAGTGGTACAATACGTATTTATTTAAAAGTGTGTTTGGGGGAGATGATCACCAGTTCATTTTATCCACGCTCACTCACCTGGCCTTCCTTGTAAAGAAACACTTGCATGTGTAGGATAGCCATATGATATTAGGTGTGCAAGAAGTTACAGTGAAGAGCTAAGTCATTGGACCCATCAATGACTTTGTGTTCTGAAAGCTGTGCTGAGCCACCTGAACCCCCACACTACAGCATTTCAGTCCATTCATTGACACTGGTATTTCAATAAAAGCAAAAAAAAACAAGCATTCAGACAAAGCATCTTCCTTTTTTTAAAGACTTCTATATTATTTAACTACAATGTCACTTTCAACTTTCATCCTCTGTTTTCAGATTATTTTTAATATTTCCCTATTACTCACATTACAAGAAAAGGTCTAAATTCCTCTGCTTGAAAGTCAAGGTCCTTCGTAATCTATTTCCAACCTAACTGTCCACCTTTACCTCCTTCTCCCCACCCCAACACAGAGCAAATTACCTTTCATAGCTAGTAAGTCTACTCACTAACCCAAACTTTCTAAAGATACCTTTTCTCCTTCCACATACCTTTTTTCTTTAATAAAAAGCATTTATTCAATAAGTATTTACTGACTCGTTATTTTTTTCCTACTGAGGATAACAGTGGTTAGTCTTCAATTGAAACAAAAGCATATTTAAATAACCATAGATATATAAAATTGTCTTTTCTACTAATACAAGGCTGATCATGTCATCAATAAGCACGGTGATAGACTGATTACACTATGGCTCCAATCCTTCACCCCTCTCTGGATCCTCAGCCTTTGCGATGTGACTTGGCAGCTCTATCTGTTAAAAGATGGCACGGATTTCCCCACTCCTTCTTTCTCAGTTTATCACTTGCTGTGACCAATGGGCAGACTTGGCATAAGCCAAGGCTTAAAAGTAAACACTCGAGCCTTTCCTCAGCTGCTAGTAAGGTTCTCGGTCTTTCTGAGGAAGCTAAGGCCGCACTGGGGTGAGGCCCTCATTTCATCCAGCAACTAGTGCCGTGCCCGGCAGCACTCAGCCAGCACTCGCCTGCACCATGACCTCCATCTCAGAGCTCACCTGCATCTACTCAGCCCCCATCCTGCACAATGGTGAGGCGACAGTCGCAAAGGATAAAATCAATGCCTTCATTAAAGCAGCCAGTGTAAATGTTAAACCTTTCTGGCCAGGTTTGTTTGCAAAGGCTCTGGCCAGTGTCATCATGGGGAGCCTCATCTGCAATGTAGGGGCTGGTGGACCTGCTCCAGCAGCTGATGCTGCACCAGCAGGGGGTCCTGCCCCCTCCACTGCTGCTGCCCCAGCTGAGGAGAAGAAAGTGGAAGCAAAGAAAGAAGAATCTGAGGAGTTCGATGACGATATGGGCTTTGGTCTTTTTGACTAAGCCTCTTTTGCTATATGTTCAATAAAAAGCTGAACTCTGCAAAAAAAAAAAAAAAAAAAAAAAAAAAAAAAAAAAAAAAAGAAAAAAGAAAAGAAAAGAAAAGCACTCGCGTGTTCCTGGTTTTATTTTTCTCATCTGTGATTGTTTGGAGTACATAGCCAAGCTAGCCCATTGGAAGATGAGAAACATACAGTCCAATGACCCCCAACTGTCCCAGCCAACAGCCAAAATGTATGTGAGTGAACTCAGCTAATACCAGAAGAACCTCCCGGCAGATTCCACTCTAGATTAGCCAACCCTGCAGACTATCAGTCATATTAGGGAGTCCAAGACCAGAAGAACCGCCCAGACTATCCCAGCCTAAACTGCCATCCTGCAGACTCACAGGCTTAACGAATACCAGTTGTTTTTAGTCATTGAGCTTCAGGGTGGTTTGTTACACATATCACTGTGGTAATAGATAAATGATACAAGTGTCAAAACTAAATACCGTATAGCAATAATTTTAGCGAGGTGAAAACAACTGGGCAAAGGGCAAACTGCAAGACCCGTGAGGGTGGTCTATGTTGAGTGGTTCACCACTGTATCCTCTTTGCACGGCACGGGGACAATCACAGGTACACAATAATACACACTGGATGAAGGAAACGTGGTTGTAACAGATCCTAAACTGTGAGAGTTCTCAGACTGGTCACGAAATCATTAACTTCTAAATTTTTTTAAATTATAACTGACCCACTACTATCGTTTACTTACCTTTTGCCTTTCTAAATCAAAATCCTCACCCAGCACACATAAACCACACAGTAAAAAGGGTTTCTGTAAAGCTTCCCTACACACACCAATGACTCTTTGCCCCAACACATAAAAACATTTCTCTCCAGCTGCCAGGCTGCTTCTGCAAGAGCTCGAACCTCGCCAGTTACAGTAGCTGGTGTAAAAGCTAATCTTAGAAAACACACATCACTTCTCCAACCCTGTAATTAGGACCAGAAATCTGTAACTGAGACTTTCATAAAACTGGCGTTTCAAAGTGCCAGCTTTGCCTTAAGATTTCTGCAGAATGGGCCAGATTGGGGAAAGGCTGCCCGGAACAATCTGGTGGGCAGGAGAGTGCATCCTAGACGGTCAATGGCCAGTGAGAGCAGGTCCACACCAGCGCTCACATCTCTCCTTCTAGTTCATGGCTCAGTACTTCTTCGTCTACCTTCGATCATCATTAGGTGCCAGGACTAACCAACTATCAGCAAATCCATAATAGAAGAACAAATTTCTCCTGACAAGATTAGTAACTGGGGGTTTTTGGATTTCTGTCTTTATTCACATCTCCAGTGGCCAGATGTAAATGAGAAAAGGCCTCTAACTTCTCAGTAGGACGTTTCTATTTCATCAGTTTTATCTTCTGCAAAAGGGACCAGTTTCGACCAACTGTTTCCAGTCCTGATACTTGAATTTGAGTCAGAGAGGGTTAGGATACTTATTTAGACAGTGCGTATTACTGAGCCCTGATTTATTAACATGCTTATTTAGACATAGCCATAACAAAGGCTGGGAAGCTATAGCCTCTCCTTCCCAAAATGCAAACATATACATATGCTTTACCTCTGACTTCAGGCCTTGCTATTTATTTGGACAAAGTATTGATATTGGCAGGTCATCCTTGAATACACTTTAGGAGTCTGTCTCTTTGATAGCGCCAGGAGGGTAAAACCATCATATCCACATGTGTCTTCGATTGCTATAATATTCTTTTCCCACCACTTCCCAATGTGGAGACTTTTCCAATCTGTTTAAAACTGAAGAGCCAGCTTGCTATTTGGGGTTTAACAATGAAATATTTATTGAGCTTTAATTTACCAAGAGCCATTTGAAACCCTAGGGCCTAAGGATTGTTTCATTTTTATAAAAGTGGGCCCAGAAATTGATCAGGTAATGGGAGGAGAGAGAGAGAGAGAGAGAGAGAGAAGGTCACCCGACTTGAAGGACTGGCAGAACAGGGGGCCTGGGTTATAAGCACCTAGAGGACAGGAAGGTAACTTCTGAGTATGTCGTTGCTTTTATGAGCCTAGAATGTGAAAACTGAAGAATATCTCATGTCATTTTCACACACAGAAGTGTAGCCATCTTGACAACTCTGGCTTGAGGGTGCCTTAGACTATGAGCAGGGTGACCAAGGGACCCCTCCAGTCTTATTAACCAGCATCCGACATGCAGAAGGCAGTCAGCAGGGTCAGATGCATCTTACTCTTAAGTATGACCCACCTGACCATGACTCCTCACCCTCTATACTACCCTCCCTCAGCATAGAGCGTGGACTACATTCACCCCACAGGGTCTCCCTGCCTTCCATAGGGGCAATGCCATTTGCAATAATGTTTGCAAATACTGAGATATTGCCATGAAAGCCTCTGAGAAAGCTCTCTGAGGCGTAATATGCTTTTCTACCCACCCCTACCACCACCCCCCGCCCATCACATGACGTATCTCTCCATCCTGTGAAGCACTGGGATGGCTCTGCATGTGAAGGCCCTCAGGGTGAAATTCATGCTGTCCGCAGTGGTCTGGTAAAGGGTGATGTACACCAGTGGTCCCCAATCTTTTTGCACCAGAAACTGGTGCTTCTACAAGAATCTAATGCCTGATGAGGAGGAGCTGAGGCAGTGATGCTAGCGCTGGGGAGCAAGTGCAAATATAGACAAAGCTATGCTCACTCACCTGCTACTCACCACCTGCTGTGCAGCCCAGTTCCTAACAAGCCACAGACTGGTACCGGTCCACAGACTGGTACCGGTCCACAGCCTGGGGGTTTGGGACTTCTGCTGTACACAGTGACCCTCAGAGCCTGGCTCCTGCACACCTCTCTAGCATCCCCTTCCACACCTTCCAGTCATGACAAACAACCACATCAAAACCTCACCCCCAAGATTTCACACAACACTCTGGTGAGTTAATCTTAATTTTGAGATGAACACACTGACACTCAGGGTATATTAAAAACTTGCCCAAGGTCATATAGCTTATAAACAGGAGGGTCACATTTTTACCCTATCTGACTATCAAAACTGATATATTTTCTGCCTCATTACACAGCCTCCCAACGCAGTGATGATACAGGCCACTACTCACACCTCAGGACCTTGTTAGGTGACCAGCAGTTTCCTCCACACGAAGGACTACCTGGGCCCAGCCAAAGGAACGTGATATCTAGGCAGCCTTTTCCTTCTCATTTCCCATTCTTTCTGTGACTTTCAGGATCAATGACCTTGCAATGAAAGTTGTCATTTCTATGGCTGCATTCCCTCAAGATTTGCATGTACAGTGGAAGGGCTTTAGGTCAGACAATTGGAAGAACTTACCCAAACATAAGGATTGGGTTAGACCGTTGGATTCAATTTCCCAAAATAGAAAGAAAGGAACAGAATTATTGAGTTATCTTTCCTTGGAATCTTACACAATACAGTCTACAAATCCGGTAGCTAACTCATGCTGTTCACAGATTTTTTAAAGACTTGTATCTCCTTCACCAGTCCTGTTATATCACTCACCCTTTCAGCCCCACAAGCCCCAAGTGCCCAGAATGCAGGACAGGAAAGGGATACTAGTTGCCACCACCTCTCAGAGGGAGCCAAACCCTATACTCAGCTCTGAACCCATGATTCCCAAAATTTAGTGGGCATCAGAGTTACCAAGAGGGCTTATTAAAACCCGGATTGCTGGCCCCAGCCCGGGAGTTTCTGATTCAGCAGGTCTGGGTGGGACCTAAGAATCTGCATTTGTAATAGCTTACCAGGTGTCACTGCTGGTGGTCATGGATCACACTCTGGGAACCACCGCTCTAAACTTTCTTGGCCTCTGTCTCCTCCACACGCTAGGCTTGAGAAGGGATCTGGGCTGCCTCCCACCGCTGTGCAGGGCCCCGGGGCCTATAGGATGGCCAACTGTAACTTTTTCAGCTTTTCTTAGAAGATTCTCTCAACATCTTCTGAGACAATGATCTTTCACAAAAGAGGTGCTAGCCCTCTCTCCCCGCCACAGCTGAGATTAGGTCTTGTCTTTTCTCCGAAAAGACACTAATCTTGAGTGCTTGCCGAGGATGTGAGCTGCCTGTTTACCAAGCTGCCACCAGCTTGGCACCAAGGTCTGTTTAACCTCTGCTCAGCTGCTGTCTTCTGAGGATTTTCTTGTCCCGCCCTTGGCCAGGCTCGTGTTTTTCAAGTTCGGTCCTGAGAGGTCTCTTATTTTTTACCAGATGGAGGGATCTGGGTTTCTTTCTGCACAGACCCCTCTGGTTTCCCCACCTCAGCTGTTCTCCATTCCACAGTAGTGGCGGTGTGGGGGACAGGGATGGCCCGAACCATCTGCCCCAGCAGAGAGGAATGTTTTATCACCACAGTGCTTAGAATCGTTGGCACATAAGATAATAAAGAGCAGTTTGTTTTACTACTGTTTCTAAATTGTCTGCAGACAATGCTCGCTCCTCCCCTTACCTCTGTGGCCTACACCTGGGGCAGACGGCTCCCACCTACCCCCACCTTGATACGCCAAGGCTGCACAGGTGGTTATTCTAGAAGACTTTATGTTGAGCAACACTCCTTTAAAAAGCCATTGTCACAAGGTCCCCTGGGAGCAGGAGTCAGGGTCTAGAGGCCTTTCCCCAGTTGTCCTAGGAAACGATGCTGCCTCCCCTACCACCGCCACTACCCCCAAGCCTCAGCACTCTGGAATCACTTATTCATGTCTGCTGGGGTTCCCTTCTCTCCCACCCCACCACCCATCAAAACCTGCCGGACCTCCTGCCTGAGTACTAAATGATCCACCAAATGCATGTCCCTAAGGCCTTCATGGAAAAGCAGGACTTCTCCCAGACCTTTTTGCACATAAAATAGCAGGACCCCTACATAGAGTGGTGTCCATTTACTAAAGATGCTGTTGCTACTGGTGGCAATAAAGGAATTCAAGCTTCCAGGAAGGGTCCATATGGAAAAAGTAGCCTCTGGCCAGGCCTCTCAAATGACTTTGTGTATGTGAAGTCTACGTGCCCTGACACCAGCTTTCTTTGAATATATAAATGAAGTGGCCTGCGCCTGCACTCCACACTCCCACTCTGTAAGATTACAGTGCCCTCCTCCAGATTCCTAAAGGACTCCTTAGTCTCACCATCTCGCCTTCTGCATTCGTGGTCTTCTCCGTGCATCTGCCTGCACTCTCCTCCCCTCAGACGCTACTCCTTCCCCCAGTTCGTGCCCAAAATGAACGGAGAATCACTGTCATGCATAACCACATGTTTAGTGAAGTTTGGGAAAGACAGAACAGAAAAACAGCTTAAAACTGAGAATTACCCATCAGTGGTCTTAAAGCTGCGATTCTATCCCTACTACTCTCACGCTCTCTGGCTGGACCCTTCCTTGCTCATCTTTTCCCAGTTGTCCAGGCTCCAAACGCCTGTTTCTCCCTCTCCCGCTAAACTGCCAAGGAAAACTGAAAATTTTGGTTACTTTATCGTACAGACATGTTTAAATCTGAACTAGGCCCTTTCCAGGGGCTTCGGGACCTCTTTTACTCATCTGTTTAATCAGACTTCCTTAAGAGAAAACCGCCTTCCCCTGGCATGAAGTCCACTGCTCCCAGAGCACAGCGAAGCTGCAACAGTCATTTTCGTTTTGAAATAGCGATTTTCCCTTCCCCGTTACAGAGGCGATTTCCTCTTCCGCATACGAGCCTCGCTTTGATTCCTAAACCAGAAGAAACTCTTCTTTGTGCCAATTTACTTTTCTCAATTGCATATTTTACATAATATTGTAAGACCATTTTGTAAGTTCTTAAAAAGCAAAAAACATGACCCCATCACTCCTATAACCATTTTCATTTTCAAAGATCCTACTTTAGTCTCTGTCCACCTACACATGTATTGTAAGGCATCTATGTTTTCCTCTTCTGATTTTTGATGTAACACAATACTACACCTTCCCATATCTTCATTGCTATTGCTTTA
The DNA here is from genome assembly GCF_902729225.1 of Pteropus medius. Classification (NCBI taxonomy): domain Eukaryota; kingdom Metazoa; phylum Chordata; class Mammalia; order Chiroptera; family Pteropodidae; genus Pteropus; species Pteropus medius. The sequence continues at coordinate 3,420,962 of NW_024351073.1, forward strand.
ATAGCCGTGAAACATTCCATTGAGTTTTTGCACCACAGTTTAGCTACACATTCCCCATCACAAAAGCAGAGATCTTTGTCTTGTTTACTGATGTATCCCAAACAGTGGGAAACAGTGCCTAACACATAATAGGATCTCAATAAATAGTTGTTGCATTGAAGGAAGGAAGGAAGGAAGGAAGGAAGGAAGGAAGGAAGGAAGGAAGGAAGGAAGGAAGGAAGGAAGGAAGGAGACATTTAGGTTATTTCTAATTTTTTATTGCTATAGACAGGATGCAGTAAACATCTTTATGCACATAAAATTTTTCTTTGGCTTAATTATTTCCCTGATATAGATTCCCAGGACTAATCCTGGAAATCTAATAAAAACTGCAGCAGCAGCAGTTTTAATAAAAACTATTTTTAGTAAACAGTTAAAAACAGCAGCAACAGCAATAATTATATTAGCTAACATTTACTGAGCAGTTACTATGCGCCAAGCTCTGTGCTATGCACTTTACACCCAAACTATCACTGACTCCTCACAACATCCCTATAAGAAGAATACTAATTATCCTCATTTTATAGATGAAAATGTGACGAATTGTCATTTGCCCAAGGTCACACAGTTGTACAGGGCAGAGATGGGATTTAAATTCCAGATTCTGAGATCTGAACTCATAATGCCTTATTGGATCAAATGGTGTGGACCAGCTTATGACTGTCTGTATATACCACTATGTTGCTTTCACAAAGGGCTATAACCATTTAGAGACACAGATGAAAGGTTACTGTAAACTTATCTTAATGTATGTCACTTGTAAGGTGCATATACTTGTGTTTTGTTTTTTATTCATTCTGACCATTTTTACTTTTCAATTGTAATATTTGGTTCATTAATATTTAACGTAATAATTAATTCATTTGGATTTAAATATCCCACCTTACTATATGTCCAAACTGTTATATTCTTTTTCTCTTTTTTCTTGCCTTTATTTAGATAGATTTTGTCTTTTTTTAATTCCATCTTCCTTTTCTACTAACTGGATAGGTAAATATCCTTTTATTTTTTTAGAGGTTACCAGAAAAGGGCTTTTCTTATAAAATCTACTGGTACTCAATAACTACAACTATAGGCACATGTTTGCTAGATACTCATAAGTCAACCTAAAATGAACTGTCTCCTAGAGCCCTCTTCTCCCCACATGGCACTGTGGGTCATCGACTTGGGTCCCCAAGAGCATGACGGTAGAATTCCCTATGTACAAGCAATGCTGAGTTCTGGCTCTAAAATATTAAGCAGCTCCTGTTGTCCTCAAAGGCATTCAATACAGTACAAACAAGCAGATGAATCACTGAATTTGATACCCAAATTCAGATGGCCATCAGTATAGGACACAACCTGAGAACAGGCTGATTGCAAAGATGACCTCAAACCCAGCTGCTATCATAGAAAAAGCCCAGCCTGCCTCATGCTGTCCTCACAAACCCCACAAAGACTCTCTTTCTGGGAACTAGAGCCATCCTTCCACAATCTGGTCCAAAATCTTGTTCATCCTTGAAGAGGCTACCTACTGTCAAACATGATGTGGTAACCTTTAATTACTCATTGGAATGGAAGGCATCCAAATGTCCCTTATTCTTGGCTTTGGACAATGGTTTTACATTTACATTTGAGATGTTCTTAAAACTTTAAGAATAAAATAAAACCGTGTTGCAAAGGTCTGGAGTAAAAGAGGCTTGAAAATAGCCTAAGACCTTCCTTTTCCTCCTCCCTCCCTCCCTTTATCTTGCAGCTAATATATTCAGAGCTCGGGGTGGGGTGCCAATTGTTTAAGATCCCAGGGTATCCAGGCATGTGTTTCAGCAGTAAATTACTCTAGGAATTCCTAGAAATGACCTCCCTGAAACCTTATTTGTGACCATAGACACAAATAATGTAAATGGAAAACATCTTTGGTCAGGGAATTAAGCTGTTTCTGTTCCTTAAGAGTATGATTTTGAGTCTGTTAGCAAAGCTTTTTCTGTCTCGTCTGGAACCAGAAAGGTCAGTTTAAGGTTAAGCCCAAGTGAATGGTCCATCATGAAATAAACACAGCACAGCCCGGGGCTATGTGCAATGTTATTCTTTCACCTTCTTCCTTGAATTTCAGAGGTTGCGCAAATGGAATACAGAAATGGACAAAATAATGTAACAGTACAAAATAATGCCAGTAGAAAAATCTGTTTACTGGAGGATTTAAAGAAGAAATAAAACGTCTTTAACTATGGATGTGCCCATCTCTGCTCCCCGTTCCCTAACAATCCCCTCTTGCCTCAAAAAGAAAAACTTACAGTTTCTCTTATCTTTTCTTTCCAAAAGATTTTTTTGCCCCCAACCTTTCTTTCTCTCCTTCTCTCCTACATACACACAGAGAAAGAACCACAGCATGTTAAAACTGGATGAGGGACCTGAAAAACCAACAAACCCAGTGCTTTTCAACATTTTTTCAAACGAGAGGATTTGGTTATTGAACAAAATTTTTTCGTCAGCCGTTTTAGCTATAGCTGCAATAATGCTGTGTAACAAACTACCCCAAAATAGAATGTCTTTTAAAAAAATGGAATGGTATTTATTCTCATGCTCGCTGATCTGCAGGTGACAATAAGCTGGTCTGGGAGAGACACAACTGGGAGGTTCTGCTTCAGGATACGAGTTGGGTTTAGGTCTGCCCCACAGATCTCTCCTTCTCCTTGGACCAGTGGCTACCTGTGGGCACATTCTCATAGTAAATGGAAGAAGCAAGCCAAACCATGCAAGTACACTTAAAGCCTCTATTCACATCACATCCTCTCACCTTCCAAAGTAAGTCATATGGCCACGCCCAGTGTTAGTAGGACAGGGGAGTGATATCTGCTCCAAGAGGGAGAGGGAAGAGAGTGCTTATTTGCTGACCAATAATCTAATCTATCACAGAAACCAAATATATAAAATAGACATACATGGCTCTTTGCTAGTTGAATGAGAGATGAGGGTAGCCTAGACCCATACTCTCCATCCCCCCAAATTCCCAATTAGTCCTCTGTTGACCTCCAGGGTTTCAAAGAACACAGCATGAAATGCAAGACAACCTTCTCATGTTACAGATAAGAAAACTGAGGTGCAAATAATTATAGTAACTTGGTCACAATCTGAGAAGTATCAGACATGAGGCCACAAGTGAGAAAAGTTTTCAAATCTCATGACAACTGGTCATTTTCCAGCATCCAGTCATAGTTACGGAGATGACAACAGTTACATAGTTTATAATTTATGTAAATTGCTTGCAGCTGGAGAAAATGTTCACAAACCAGGTCGCATAGTAAATAAAGAAAAAGGGGGAGTGGAGAATACACTTCTGACTACCAAATCTCTAACTACTCATTTCATAGTACCAAACTCAGAACCAACTACATTCATTCCTGGCACCCATCCATGACCCGATGTAAGCTAGAGCAGTGACAGACAAAACGGGAGAGAACATCACTGAGCTAAATTAAAACGCATCTTTGATGAAGAAAATTTTCAACTGAAAGAATAAAAATAAGATTGTAATTCTATTTGTTGGTAAATGAAAGCTGCAAAAGCCAGAGGATTAGAAAGAGGGTAGAAGCTTTCCCAAGACAGGCACTCCTGAGCACTAGAAGCACTAGAGGGAGCGCTCATGGTCTAAGGATGCTGACCACCAAGGAATCCATAGGTCCAGCTAGAGGATTTAGCAGAGATAGATGAAAGAAACAGAGTCGAGTCAATACCAAGAAGAAGAGCCATTTAAGGAGACCCGAGGGTAAAGCTGGAGACACAACAGAGTCCCAAAGAGAGCCAGGTGTGTTCAACGTTACCTGGACTACAGTTGTAAAGTCAAGGATTGGTATAAGGGGTGGGCTGCCTTAGTGGTTAGGGGGTGAAAAAGGTGCCAAAATATCCCAGCATCCGGCATTGAGATGAAATGGGTAGTCTATTCCTTGATCTGAGAGTACAAAGGGCTCCCTAGCCAGGCTTTGGCATGTCCCCCATCTCAGCTCTAATTATCCTTGTCTCTCCAAGCTTGCAATGGTAGGTGAGTATGGTGCACAGGACACTCTGGGTACTAAAGCTTTTAATACATCTAATCTATGTGATGTCCCTACTGTGGTGATCTTACGTCGTGTCACAAGAACTAAGCAGGAACTACATTTTCCAAAGTTCCTTCCCTGTATGGTTCTGGATTAAAGCTATAAATAAGAGAAATCTACATGATATTTGGAAGGTGGAGTGAAGCAGTGGCCATTAAGCTTAGGAGGTCAAATTAGGACACCAGGTACAGTGGCAGGTCATGCATATTGTCTCAGACCTGGTGGTATGTGACAGTAGCTGGGCTCACAGCATCTCCAGTTCTCACTGGGTCTCCTCCAGCTTCTCTGAGTCCTGAACCAGATACATGTGCAGCTCTGTGATAATAGGCACCCACTTTCCCTACAAGTCACCTATGTTATCAGGTTGGAGGCAGTAAGAGTCAGACGCAGTTTACAGTTTGTACTTGCTCTTCCCCATTTCACGTCCAACTTTCCATCCCGTGTGCAGGCCCTGCTGATCTACAGAAACTTCAGGCCCAACACCAGACACAGAGGCAACAGCCTTGCCTGGACTTTCCCACTAGTTTCCGTATTGGGTAAGTGTAATCTCTATAACGAATCTCTTACCCCTGTCACTCAGAATAGCTCTGCTTTCCTGATCAAATGTGAATCAGTACAATCAGCTATTCCTATGGCCTCAGCAAACGCGAACAATGATCGTTCCGTCTTCGCTTCCCATGTGGTTCCAATGAACAGAACGTTGTCATTTCCTCCAAGCTTCTGCTTTCTCAACTGAACGTTTATCGCCACCATCGCCATCACCACCGCCTTTGCCACCATCACACCATCACCACCATTACCACCACCACCATCGCCATCACCACTACCATCTCTATCACCACTACTACCACCACCACCACGGTCATTACCAAACCACCATCATCATTACCAAAACCGCCACGACCACTATCACCGCCATCACTCCCACAACCACTGTCACCACTAAAACCATCACCATTGCCATCAACCTGCCACCACGACCGTCACGACCACCACAACCACCACCCCTACTATATCTCCCTTAATTTTCACAGCAATAGAATCATCTAGTTAAGATTATTCCTATTTTACAATAAAGAACTGAGGCCCAGAGAGATTAAATAAACTCAAGTCCAACTCCAAATTCCCTCTTTCTTTACTATACTATGCAGCCTCTGAGACTACCTTTGACAGAGCAAAAGAGGGCAGTGATCAATGTGCAAAAAGGACAGATAGAAGTATAACTGTGCTAGTCAAGAGAGGAGGGGTAAAGAAACAGCGGCTAGAAGGCATTAGACAGGCAAAGAAGGGATGGATTCAGACAAGTCCCTCAGAGCAAAGCTGGGGACAGGGAGTACCAGAACCTGGGGCAGCTCTGACCCAAAGCCTGCCTGGGGTTCAGAGAAATGGCTTTGCTTCTGCAAATGTCAAAGTCAGAGCCCCAGAGTAAAGCTTGTCCACTGCAGGAGAGAGAGAAATCAGGTTCTATCTGGCTCGTGAAGGCAGAGCCAATGAGTTCGAAGGAGCGAGGGTCAAAAATGGCCATGGAAGGCACCTGAAATGCCCATAGAATGCCTTAGCTAAAGTGGTTCTCAGCCCTGGCTGAACACTAGGAGCATTCGGAGAGTTTTAAAACTTACTAAAGCCCAAGCTCCATCCTCGAAACTTCTATTTGCTCTTTAATGCCCTCCCTCCTCCCCCGCCTCCCCTGCCCCCCGCTGCCCGTCCACGCCAGTTCATCTTAATGTACAAGAAGGATTGAGAAGCAATGCATTAAACCACACAACTCTGGGCTTTAGATTTTCTTCCATTCGAGCCCCCACAATTCCCTCACACTCTAGTGTGATTTCACTGGGCTCTTGTAAGCGACTCTGGGTGCTAGATGGTGGTAAAGTAGATGAGAGACAAGGATCCTTCCCAGGATAGAAAAAAAGATGAGCTTAATTAGAGACTGAGGAATCCACCTGCTTTTTATTTGAGAGTAGTGAATTAATCTATAAGTCGAAACAGAAATAAAAGGAATGTAAACCGGAGGAGACCCCCACAGTCGGAATAAGAGGCAGCCCTTGACCTCAGCCTCAAGGCGAAGCTCCTTACTTTCTACAATGTTTAAAGGCTTAACAGAACAAGAAAAATTACAAAGATAGAGATTGTTAGCATTTGCCAAATATTTATTATGTGCCAGGCATTGTGCTAAGTTCTTTACATGTAGTAGTAGCTCTTGTAATTCCCAAGGTAACCCTATGTGGTAGATGCCTCATTCTTCCCATTATGCAGATAAAGAAACTAAAGCACAGAGAGGCTAAAGAACTTGCCCAAGTTTGCACAAGTGTCAGCACTGGTGTGTGTGTCCCAGGAATATGCCATCAGAGTCCACACTCCTAACACTGTACCATACAACAGATCAATCCCCATGGGCCCTGGGGCCCATTTCATAGGAGGGGAGACTGAGGTTAAGTAACTTTCTCAAGCTGACGCATCTCACTAGCACAATCTGGATTTAGAAGCTCCACACACAGAATGAATATAGCAGACGGGCTTAGGACCAGTTTGGTCTAGAAGCAGAGAGACGTTTCTAAATGCCCAGCTCTTCCTCAACACCACCCCACCCTTCACACTGAGAGGTGACATAGAAATCACATGCCAGGATCTTTCAAAATAACTGCATTTTAAAAAATCTACCCAAGACCCAAACCAGCATTGACATGTGTGCTTGGTCTGAAAACGATACATAAATAGAAGGAAAGGGTGACTCCAGCTGTGCTCTAGGTTGGGCAAAACATCTCAAATTATTTGTGTCTAACATTTTGCAATTGGCAAGACCCAAACCACATTTTTCCAAGCATTCCCTTCTCCATCCCACCCCACCCCCACTACCCCGCTTTACATTGTAAGCCCATGTGTATTTCCCCAAAAATGTAATCCATATGTCTCTGATCCGTTTACACTTAACTCATCAAATTGTTTGCTAAGAGTTGTTTGCTGTGCAAGAAGCCTAACGAGACTGTCTGTGGGGCCTTCAAAAGGCTCCTTCAGCCTCTTTTCTTAGATTGGGAAGCTACATTTAGTCAAGGGCAAAAATCGAATTGAAAATATTGGTAGTTCTTAGTCTCCACTTGGTAGAACAGCAAGGAGGGTCCCCCCTGAGGTGGTATTTCAAGGTCCTGAAAACTTGTTCTGGGTGAAGCACCAAAGCCAGGGCTGGGTCTAATTTTTGTTTTCAGCCAGTTCACAGTCCCTCTGTTGCCACAGCCCCTAAGGTGGCTCTTGGAATGTAATGGAGAGCCAGCATCATATCTGTGACCTGGGTCATCGGTGATCCTGATGTTATTGACTGCTTTGGTAGAACTAACCCTTGGATGTTTTCTATCTCAGCAGCTAAAGATCTCACAAGTTCTGCTTTTCTATCTTAAAAAACAAACAAACAAACAAACAAAAATGCATATATATAGATAATAAACCAAATATTTCTCAAAACAAACCATTACATCTGATATGGTTGAACTTATCCATGTTTTTTGGCTTCAGCAAAAGGTTCTAGTTTTGTGTTTGGGTTTTTTTTTTTTTTAATTGCTTAAGTTCAGCTAACTTATGTCTTCTGGGAAAACTGATCTATGTAAATGTGATTTAACTGAAGGGGTCTGAGCCATTCACATGTGTTTTACATTTTCTAATCATCCTGGGCTCTGTACATAGTGAGCAGACTGAAAAATGATGGTGGTCTCATTTCAACATCAATTTTTATACATTCTGTTTCCCAAGAATGCCGAATGATGGCTGGAAAGAATTGCACTTCCTATTTCCAGACAATCAGAAGCTGGTATTTATGGTAACCATGGAAGGGTGTAAAGTTGATTGAGTGGGTAGAAGACTCAAAGGAAGACAGAAAATCTTTAAGATGTCTACATTCTCAAAATTGGCCAAAACTTTAGTAAAGATTTATTTTAAATATTCCATTACCCTATTAAATTAAATTTGACATTTAAGAAATGTCTGCTGTATTATTTTTCTATTGTGTAACAAATCACAACTTTAGTGGCTTAAAGCAACATATACTTACTATCTCATAGTTTCTATGGGTCAGGAGTCTGGGCACAGCTAAACTGGATCTCTGTTCAGGTTCTCATAAGATTGCAATTAAGGTGTCAGCAGGGCTACGTTCCCATCCAGAGGCTTGACTGAGGAAGAATCCACTTCCAAGTTCATTCGGTTGTTGGCAGAATTCATATCCTTGTGGATGGCTGAGCTCTCATTTTCTTAAAATGAACTACTCTCAATTCCTAGAGGCCACCCTCGGTTCAGTGCCATATGGGCTCATGTTCTTAAAACATGGCTGCTTACTTCTTCAAAGCCGGAAGGAGAATCTCTTCCTTCGGGAAGGGCCTAGTCCTCATTGAAAGGATTTCACCTGATTAGGACAGGCCCACCCAGTATAATTTCCCTTTTGATTAACTCAGAATTGACCGACTTGAGACCTTAATTACATCTGCAAAACCCCTTTCCTTAGCCATATAATATAACCTATCAGGAGAGTGATATCCATTGTATTCACAGGTCCCATCCACACTTGAGAAGAAATTATATAAGGGTGTATCCAGGGAATAAGAATCTCAGAGGCCATCTTAGAATCTGCACATCGCATCTCCTATCTGTGAGAGTATGGTGATACATAAGTTATGAATTCTACCCTTACAAAAGTCACATCCTAACAAGGACGGTGGGTATGCAACAAATAATTAACTACTTTATGAGATATATTCTATAATAGAAATGTGTTCAGTGTTCAGAAATAGCACAAAGATGGTCACATAGAAACTGGATTTGTAAGATGAGTAGGAGTTCATCAGGCAGGCAAGTTTGGGGAGGGAGAATTAAGTAGGATTGGCTTGAAACACTATGGGATGACTAATAAATTATGAGAAATTTGATTTTGCTAGGAGTTCAGCAAATGTGCTAAGCATTTTTATTTGTTTAATTCTGACTTACTTATCTTCTTAAAAAAAGAAAATTATTTTCTTAAAGCCTGGTTGATGGACCACGTGTCCGTGTGTGTGATATGTTGCATGTGATTCATCAGCTTACAGCAATCATGAGAATAACACGAGGAGAAATGCATGATAAATTAACACTCCGGCTGCTATGGACTGAATGTTTGTGTCCCCTCAAAATCCATATACTGAAGCCCTGATCCACAGTGTGATGGTAATTGGAGGTGAGGCCTCTGAGAGATAATTAGGTCATGAAGGTGGAGCCCTCACAGTGGGATTAGTGCCCTTATAAAAAGAAACATGAGAAAAGTGCTCTCTCTCTACCACGTGAGGTTACAAGAAGGCAGCTGTCTGTAAACCAGGAAGATGGTAGAGTTCTCACCAGAACCCAACGGTGCTGGCACCCTGATCTCAGACTTCCAGCCTCTAGATCTGTGAGAAATAAATGTTTCTTGTTTTTGCCACCCAGCCTACAGTATCTTGTTGTGGAAGCCAGAACTGACTGAGACACTAGCCTCATAAGAAAAAAGGGTTTCTTCGGACGGTGTGGACCTCTTACAAGCAGAAGCTCTCCTTTCAAATAATGTTTCATTCCAGAAAGGTGGAAATGAGTCTGTACCTACAGACATAACAACAGGAAATACCAGGGCAATTCTGTACCCAGGGCACAAAATCCAGCTGCCGAAGTTGGACACAAAGTCGAGTCAATCCCAGTGCCTGAGTGACATACTGAACCAACACACTGAAAGTGCCTACATCCTGGCACTTTCGTAACTGGAAACAAGATTCACTTTTGAAGCTTGAAGCATCTGACTCTTCCACCACAATATATAAACACAGGCCAGAAAGAAAATGTCTCCTAAAAAATACAGTAGACTTTATGTCAACTCCAAAATACCTCTGGAGTCACTAGGAAGATGACAATACTACAAACGAAAACACAACCATCTTGCAGGCGGTTTCGGTCCATGTGCTTCACTTCCACTGCCAAGAATGACTGTGGCATATTTTCTGGTTACTCAGACCTGCTCTGGTTAGTCTGCTCTCTGTGGTCTTCAGGACCATATGGCAGAGAGACAAGCATTGTAGATACGACTTTAGGAGACCTGGGTTCCAGATTCAATTCAATTTGTTCTTAGATTTACTCAGAATTGTTGGAGGACAAGTGAGTTTTCTAGACAACCAAAAACCTTGCCAGCTACAAGATGTTTGTGTTTTATTGTTTAAATACTGGAAATTCTCTTAAGACATGATGTATATTAAGAGCATAGGCCCTGGAGCCAGGATGCCTGGGTTTGAATCCCAGCTCCACCACAAGCTCACTGTGTGATGTTAGGCAAGAGACTTAACTTCTCTGTGTCTCTGGGGATAGTCCTTACCTCATAAAGTAGCGGTGAGGGTTAAATAAGCTAACTTTATAAAACACTTTAAACAGTACCTGGCACATAATAACCATTTCAATAAATATTATTGTTACTACTGTAAAACAGAATGTAAAATATAAAAGATAAATGAGGCTTTTCTTTTCAGAGTCATCATCATAAACACTAAGCAAAATACTGCATATATATATATATACACACTACATACCATATACCATATACTAGTTATATCCACTCCCGCTAACTATATATAAATGCACATTCACGTGCATGTGTAAATATATAAAATCATGCTTTTGTGACCCACCGAAATATATTAAGGAGACTACGTTTACCCTGAATGACCTCAAAAGGTGGTTTTTAATGCTTTACATTTGCCTTTTTTAAACATCCTGGTCTCCCCTCTCATTGGTCTAACTGCTAGCGGTTGTGTCTGGCTGTGTCTATCCTCCCCGCTCTGAGTTCTTCTATTCTTCTGTGACTGGGAAGCTAGATTACAAAGCTTGTTAGAACTATGGCTAGAATAAGAGCATAGAGATCTAAATGAGAGTCTTACAGACTCCTTTATAAACTAAATGTATGGGCTTAAACATTTGAGCAATGTGTCACTTATTTTGATTGATCAGAGAACAATGTTTAGCTTGCTTTCTGGATCTTGAACATATTCCAAGTCTGTGGTTTTCAGCTACCTTCACATGGCCTTCATGCTCTGTAGGCACATCTCAGGGGCCCCACAGTCAGCAGAGGAGGTGGGCAAGAGGGAGTTTTATCTGGTAAGGCTCCAAGCCCTCCACTTCCACTTTGACCAGAGAAGCTCTGATAAATGTTTTATATAAGGGGGTTCTGCATACAGTGCCATTTGAAAAAAGGGTTCTTCTGCTAAATCAATAAAGTTGACAGCTACTGTTCTACAGAGTTGCCAGGTAAATGACACCTGGACATACATTCTTTTCTGTATGTTTGAAATATTGCAAATACGAGAGAGTCACAAGCAAAAACATCACTAGAAATTAAACATAACAAGAATTCATTCATGATGAATGAGATAAGACATCTATAGAAAGTATTTCCAAATAAGTCACAATAACTATGTTTTATAAAAAAAAATTTAATGAGATTAGGCTAACCCCATATCCCACCAGAGAGCCACCAAGTTAAAAGTAAATAAATGTAAAATAAGTTACAGTTTTGAGAACTCTAAAATGTTAATGATGGATACAAAGAGACGGGAATGAGTTGCATAGTTGGGAAAAGGAGATTTGTTAACAGTGATTTGTCAGTGTTTTTCCAGAGCTCACCAAAAGTGATTCCAACAGCTGATTCGAGTTTCTATTCAGAAACACACTCAGAGTGCAGATGGACACATTAGGGTGGTGTCAGTGACTTTTTGGCAACATCAGACTCTCTCTTGTCTTAACTATATCCTCACTACCTGTATCAGGATTGTTTTGGCTGCAAGAAACAGAAAAAAAAAAAAAGAGGGCTTTTAAAAGGTTAAACATGACCAAAGTTTATCTCTCTCTCCCAGTCATGAAACCTGGGGGTAGTTAGTCCAGGGATGGCACAGCACTCTATGGTTTCAGAGACCCAGGCTGCTTCTAACTTTTTGCTCTGCCATGGTGACTTCCATTCTCAAGGACTCTTCTGGTTCAAAATGACTGCTAGAGCTCCAGACATTATGACTGCATTCCAGATGGCAGGAAGGAAGGAGAAGAGGAGAAGGAAATCCCCCTTCCTTTAAAGAGACTTTTTTAAAAAGTTTCACACACCCCCTTCTGTTTATATCATACTGGCCACAACTTAGGCACATGGCCACACGTAGGTGCACAGAAGCCCAGGAAATGTAATCTTTATTCCAGACAGTTCTGTGTCCAGCCAAAAATCAGGCATTCTATTACTATGAAAGAAGAGAAAAGAGATATCGAATGATAACTAAAGTCTCTACCATGCCAACTCATCTCCTGATTTCTAGTTTGACTTCCTAAGTAGACCTACTCAATGGAAATGAAGTGGTACCCTCATTATCTACTCTTCTCCCAACTGTATTTTAAAAAATTAATTTTCAAGTCAATGTAATGCTACAAACATTTGTTAAGTACCTATTGGGATTCACACAATGGAATAGTATTCAGCAATAAAAAGGAAACATTATTAATATATTAAACAACGTTGATAGATCTCAAGATAAGTTTGCTGAGTGACAACAGCCAGACTACCCCCAAAATAGAATACATGTTGTGTGATTCTATTTATATAAAGTTCTAGAAAATGCAAACTAATCAATAGTGACAGAAAGTGGTACTGTGGCTGTCTGGGAACAGTGGGGATACACGGGGAAGGATTGTAAAGGAACACAAAGAAACTTTGGAGGCAATGGATGTGTGTGTTATCTTGATTGTAGTGATGGTTTCATAGGTGTGTACATATAATGAAACTCACCAAATGGAAAACTTTAAAAATGTACAATATTTATACTTCAGTAGGCTGTAAAATGTTAGGCACTGAGGATACAAAATAAGCTATGTCCCCAAGGGTATCACAGTCCAATAAGTTGTTCTAATAAATAAAATAAGCTTGTGAGTATAGATGGGATGAGTGGCTCACCAATACCTGAGCATCCTCAAGAAACAGACTATATCAAGGCACTCAAGCTACAAACTAAGGACCAGATCCTGGCCCATGTGCCCAGCCAAGCCCCCCAAATGCAGCCTGAAACAGGCTGTAAAATGGTTAAGCTGAAATAGGTAGGAGTGTATATTGGCATATTCCTATGGACAGTAATTTGGCAAAGTATACGATGAGCCTTTTAAAGAGTTCATGACAATATATGCATAAAACATTTCCAAAAGATTATACTGTAAAGTATGAACTGCTTTTTTAAAAAAATCAAGATCAGACCAGTTTAAAATCCATATCAATAAAGAATACATTTTTCCATGGCCCATAAGCCTTTCTTTATGGTGTTGTATGGCCTGAATATCACTGAGTAAGGAGTGTTATATAGAGTTGTATCAAATGCTCCTTACAACCCAAAATGTCTCCCCCTCTTACCTATATCCACGCCTTTAGATTAAGATGTTCTGGATGAACTGTCCTCTGGGGAAAGAAAGCAAAACCTCAACTGGCCCACATTGCCCCGAGAGCCCCGAAGGACTAGTGTAAGGTAACCTTGGTGTAAGGAAGTGGACAGGAGCCACAGGCTTGGCCTGCATGATCACGTGGACCTGGTGGGGGTGTGACAAAGGACAATGTGAGATCAATGAGGTAATGACAATAAACTTTGGTTACGGGAAATTTCCTCAGGAGGCAGTACTTCTTATAACAAAACAACAACTAATCTGAAGCAAAATGATGAGCCATTCTATACAAAATCACCACATCTTAATTCTTTTCAAATGTTGTGTTTTTAAAAATCTGTGATTCAAAGCTTTTTTTTTTTCACTTTTATTCAGTCCTCTAATAAAAGCAGACTTGCTTTCCTCATTAAGCCCAATTGATCAGCATTAAAAACGTATTGACTTACCGGTATGTGATTGCCTAATTACACTGGAACTTCCAAAGCCAACAAACTCTGCTGATGCAAATAATCTCTCTTAATATTTCCTTTCTGACTGGGCACCTCCGTTCATTGAAAACACATTTCCAATACAAACTAGCAAGAGCTTTCCTAGCTCTTATCACATTAACCTTGCGGTCTTAACTTTCCTGCTGAAAAGTCAGTTTCTTCTATAAGTCCTTTTCTTAAACATTTTGGGAATGAGAAGGCCCAGAGCAGATGTGAGAGGAAGGAGAGAGGAATCAATGACAATTGTCAACATTTGTTCTATAATGACAAGCAGCTTGACCCTCTTGAAAAGAATATTTGAATAAACTACTCATTCTTGAAGCTGATGGGAATCATTCTATCTGAAACAGAAGTCCCTCATTATAAAGTGGTTTTTGCAAGCAGGTATTTCCAAAGGGGAGTGAGTGGAGGTGAAAGACAGGGAGATGTCAAAATACAGCCATCAAACCTAACATGTAAAGCCTACAAATTCTTAGAGCTTCAAGGTGAGTCAGTCCCAATTCCCCCTATGTCGCAGAGGCATTTCACAGCATTTACCACATCACCTCTTCGATGCTCCCAAGCATGTTACAGTTCTCTCTGTGCCCTTAGACAAATCACTTCTTGCCTCTGAATCTCATTGCTCTTCTTTACAAAGAAAAAGCCGGACGAGGGACAGTCCATCCACGATCTGTCCTGTTGTTGAATCCAGTCCATGGAATTACACTGATTCTCCCCTAGTGGCCATGCTGTATCTTGGTGCCTTAATTCTTTGTAACGTCACTCTTCCCAAGACTCCTCAAGGAAGTGTACTGTGATTTTTTTAAATACCATCTCCAAAATGCCAAGAGAGCACCTCTTCAGGTGCATGTTAAGGATGGTTCATAGAGAACAGCTGGTAAAGGCCTATCATCTGCTAAATGAACCCTCTAAACACCATCCATGCAGAATGGCTCAGAGCTGGGGGGTGACTTTGTAGCTCAGGGTATAACTGGAAATGTCTGGAGACACTTTTGTTACAACTTGGGCGGGGGAAACTGGGGGTCAGAGTATGCTCTTGGCATCTGGTGAGTAGAAGCCAGAGATGCTGCTAAACATCCTACAATACGCAGGTCAGTCACCAACAACAAAGAATCATCCAGCCCAAAGTGTCGATAGTACCACCATTGAGAATCCCTGGCCTAGTCCACAGAATCAGTGGTGGGTGCAGCCAGCTCTCCCCAGCTCCCTAGAGTCAACTGTATGCATCTCTTTCCAGTTCCACATTCACAGGGTCACATGGTAGCTTAAAGGTGGCCATTGTGGGAATATTTACACCATAACATCAGCACATTCTATGAATGAAGGTAATTTTATTTCTGAAAGCCAGTTGATAAACATTTACCAACACCTGAAAAACCTGATTCAAAATTCATAGATGCTTTCAGCAAGAGGCTGGATTTCAGGGAAACTAGACATGATTTTACCCATGGGCGAAAAGTCTGACCTCATAGCATCACTATGAAAATGATCACAAAGAAGAAAGGAACAGGATGAGGAGCACTGTGGGCAGGTATTGAAGACACTTGTTTTTTTTTGTTTTGTTTGCTCAGTTCTACATACCCTGCCTTCTTCTAGACAGCATTTGAGGGAACAATTTAGGAAATAAGCAACCAGTTTGTTTATTAAACTCCTCAGAGGAAAAGCATGATGGAATAATAATAATTCGATACATTTAATTTAGAAAACTTGACATACAAAAATAAAGATCAACACGCAACAGGTGCAAAGCCCGAGGAGCAAGCCAGTCAGTCCTTCTGCACCTGGCCCAGCCAACTGAGAGCTGCATTTCCCGATGGGTCCTGGAAGTCAGCATGGCTGGACTCCACTGGATCCCCCACGAGGAACCGCAGGCCGACTCTCACCGTCCAGGCTTCACACAGATGATGGACGCCCTGAGGAAACTCAAGCCACATTGCAGGAAAACCCTTCCCCGAGTTTGTTCTTTATTGCTGTCTTGATATTTGCCTCTGGTTGCTATGGTAAAATCTGGCATTGGAATTTTTCTGGAAAGAAATAGGAAATAGTTGTGGGGGGAGGTTCAAGACCCTACGCACATTTAGGTTTGGTTATAAACACTCCTAGTAAAATAAAGCATTGACTCATTAAACCCAAAACAAACCCAAGAACTATTTTTTTAATCTCCATTCAAAAACTCTCAGTTTGTTCCAGAAGTGACCAGCTAGAAAGCTATTTGTTCTTGTAGACAAGATCACCAGCAAAGTAAATTAACAGGGTGGAGTACTGACCAGTTGGGGTACTGGTCACCCTGTGCCAAGACACACTCGGCTTTTAGTGTGTTTGATTTCTGGACCTGGAAGTGCTAACCCCACACAGCAGAAATTTTCCATTTGCCAGAGCTGATGATTTTGTCCAGCCTCACTGAAGAGAAAACCAGGGTTCAGCCATTCAAACGGCAGCTCCAAGGGTCTGGAAAATCTTATGAGGGCACGCAGGCCTGTGACCCAGATGCTCCAGGGTGTCTCTTTGCTTTTGCCTATTTTTCCGTAAGGCCTTTCTATCTGAAATTTTGTTCATGAATCTCCACCTTTCACATAAGCCCAAATTAATCTCTCAGCTCACATCCACTGACTTGTCTTCTAGGGCCAGCCTCATATATGGGAAGAAGCAGCTGCCATCTGTATAGTGACTTAAAGGGACCGTGAACACCTTCTACACCCTCTGTGGGTCAGGCAGTGTGAGTGAGTGTCCACAGTAAAGAAAGCTGCAGTCAAACACAAGGCTACAAGGAGATATATTAGAGAAGTATCCTATCAATCCTTCAACTGGCCATCTGGTTCCAACCCATTTTTTCCCTCCTATCCCCTTTATGCTCCCCAACAAACCTCTTCCATTCCAGTCAGACTCATACCTTGCTATCTCTCGCATCTACCATAGATGCCTCAGAAGTACTGATAAAGACATCGTACCACATGCAACAACTTTTATCTATCCAAACTCCTTTAAAGAGAGAACAGACTTGTTTGGTAAGCCACGTGGAGAGGAAAGGCAAGATCTCAGGAGGGTTCAAATAGCAAACAGTGGTCACTGAATTACTATTCGTAAAATAAGGGAAGAAGGAAAAAGCAATAGGCAACAGGAGTCTGGACCTGTGTAGGAGACTAAAGAGGTGATAACTACAAGACTAACTACTAGTGCTTACCTCTCCCTGGCACTGTTCCAAACTCTTTATTTGTATCAACTCACTTAACTCTTACAATGACCCTATGAAGCAGTTAGTAATATTATTCCCATTTCACAGATGGGGAAAAGAAGGCCTACAGTGGTTCAGTGACTGAGGTCACTTGGCTAGTGAATAGCAGAGCTAATGAGCAATGGTCTGATTCTAGGATCTGTGCTTCGAACCACTCTACTCAACAACCTCAGTGGGAAAGCCTCTGTTCCCAGCTGAGAAGGGCTTTCTCCTCCATTTCCCCTTGGAAATGAAGGCTACATTTCCAAGACAGAAAATCATCCAATTCAATCATTTAAACAGTATCACAGAATTTTCAATCGTGCCATTTTCCTCGCCCATTTTCCCATTTCTCTCTAAGATGGCAAAGTTGGAAGGAAGAAGAGTTTACTGGAGGAAGAGTTTATTTTACCCGGTGGTGGCATGAAAGGAGAGAGAGGTCCTTGATCCACGATTCATACGTGCAGCTCCTGATACCATCCTCCAAGTCCTCTGGGTCCCCCCTGGAAGGCCTCGATGCTGAAGTCTATCTATGGCTGATCAAGGTCCACTATGAGCTCTCTTGGGTTGGCCAGGGCCCTCCTGACTGCACTCCACTTAGGTGTTCACAGGATCACATATCCCCTGAGGTCTGGCCGTGTTTGCCATTTGATCTCTATCCAGTCAGTCCCCACTGTGGCAACTCCCCCCTCCCCCGCCCCAGCTCCGTAAATTCATCAGTTGAGTTTACTCATGGCACTCACAGTACTCTTGCTCAATGAGACTGGGTATAACTGCTGCAGAATCCTTCCCATTGCAGTGTTTTGGTAGCCACTGCACTGAAGCCAGTATATTAAATAAGTTAATACCATCCTAGATCCACTAGTGATTCCTTAAGAGGCACAGCTGTTGGCAGTTACCTGGCCCAGGAGACAATAATCACCTGAAGGGGGAACACAAACATTATACACACCTGCAATAGTACTAACTGAATTAATAAAGGTCATTATCATCTACCGAACATGTTAGTATGAGTTCTAGTCCTAGTTCTGGTAAATACCTTACTTTATTGCACTTTGCTTTATTGTGCTCCAGAGAAGTTGTGTTTTTCACAAATTGCAGACAAGACCCTCCAACAGCAAAACGATTACAACCCTCTTTATTGCGGTGGTCTGGAACCAAACCTGCAGTATCTTCGAGCTATGCCTGTATTAAACCATCTATCTTCCCCGAGAGAGAGGGGAACATACACCAGTATAACATGTGCTGTTTGAGTCAGATAATCTTCTATCTGATGCCCCAGGATAATCTGACCCAGTAAACATAAGCACTGTGTCTGTACATGTTTCAGCAGTTTATCCAGAATCTTGGGTTGTCATGGCTAGAGAAGCAAATAGGGTGGAGAGCTGATACTACTGTAATCTCATCCATTTCCAGAAGTCTGGGATGAGCCCATCAAGATCTCAAGACAGAGCACTGGGATGCTTATCTTCCCCCACTGTGGACTAGAGCTGCTGAACATGGAGAAGT
The DNA here is from genome assembly GCF_902729225.1 of Pteropus medius. Lineage (NCBI taxonomy): Eukaryota > Metazoa > Chordata > Mammalia > Chiroptera > Pteropodidae > Pteropus > Pteropus medius. Next base: position 3,439,708 of record NW_024351073.1, read on the forward strand.
TTGTCAAGCCCCAAAGAGACTGGCCAGATTCCTCTTCCCGTAATATCTACAGAGAAGATCTCTCCACCTCAACTGGCCCTCCCTCTGTTTAATAAATAGAGTGCTGAAGTCTACATTTTCCGTTAAAAAAGAAAAAAGGGAAGAAAAAAACCTCAGAACGCCACATCAAAAAAAAAAAAAAGCATGTGAAAGCATGTGAAAAAAAGCATGTGAAGAGAGACTAATCAAGGAGGAGTACTGCTCTTAGGCCCAAGAAAGAGAGCTCTCCTTGACCAGACACTTGGGGTTCTCCACTGGCTGTATCCCCTTCCACAGGATGAAGTGTGTGGGGCCATGGAGACGTGCCCATCTGAAGCTTGCATCAGCTTTTCCAGACCATGCCTTGGGTGCCAGAAACTCGGGAATTCCATGCCTGAATGATCCCGAGCCCAATTCCAGGGCCTTCCCCAGGCTGGTTCTCCCTATAGCAGGCCCCGCCTCATATACATACCCCTAAGTCCAAGAAGTAGCCACAGAGTGGCTATTTGCAGGGGTGGAGCTTGGATGTGCAGGCCAGGATGTCCGCATATGTGCATGCACTGCCAGGGAAGGAAGAGGTAGAGACAAGCAGCAGGCCATGGGCTGGGAGTCCACACTCCCTGAGCCACCACATTCTTGCATGACACCCCAGGAACCCACGAATTTTTAATTCAAACCTGCTCTCTGTGTAGGTACGTTTGTCAAGGTAGGAAAGAGAAACATATTTTATTTATGTTTGTCAGCTTGATTTATAGCTTTTAAATATTTAGACATGGTATATGAGCCTCCATTTTTACACTGGACAGGGCCACACAAAAATTACGGGAAGGTCTGGGGAAGAGAAAATGGTTTTTAAGGCAAGGATTGGGGCGCTATCTGGATCAAAAAGGACCAAACTGTTCCTTTGCTGTGAAGTGTTTAAAACAGTATCTGGCACATATAAGTACTCAAATATCTGTTGAAAGAGAAAAAAAAGAAGAGAGGAAGGGAGGGAGGGAAGAAAAGAGAAAGGGAAGGATCTGTGTTAAACCTTTCATACTTTCAAGAGTTCGTGATATAAAGTTGAAAAGGCCAATCCACTCTTGTCTCTATCATTCCACCTGTGTGTCCTTGGGCAAGTTATTCAGCATCTCTAACCTCAATTTCCTCATCTGGAAAATGGAGAAGCCATAGCTACCATATAGTGAAAACAAATAAAAATAAGTAATAACTGCTTATATTATGCTCATAGTCATCATCATTTTCATTATATACTCCAACCCCCTCAATTCCATTTAATGTATGTTATATTCTGACGACCAATTTGTTTCAGACAATTTCAAGAAGGCTATTGCTATTGATGTGCCCAACGTAGAAAGAGAAATAGTTCCTGATTCCCATTTTGGCCCCACCAACACCCTCAAAAGCTCCCCTACCACCAGAGCAGATGCAGCTGATGCCCTACCCCGGGCATATACCATTTCCATGCCCAGCAGCCTGACCTCCAATTGCCAGCACTAGCATTTCTTTGCATAAGGACATTCTCAGTTCTCCAGAACTCACTTTGGCACTTGAATGGCAGGACAGAAGTACCAGAGAATTAAGGCCCTGGAAGCAGCCTTCGGCCAATGTCAGATGGGCATGGGTACAAATACCCCAGCACTTTCACAACTAGGGCAAGATAACTCTGAATCCCAGCAGCGTTATGTTCCAGTTACACTCAGTGATAACTTGCTGGATAATGAATCCTTTGGTTGCTACACAAGTCTGCATGAGTATGACCACACCAGTTACCATGGCCAGTGAGTGCTCCTTCTAACTGCTCAGTGTTCATGCCTTGCTATTTGATCAATATTTTGAAAACCGCCCCTCACATTTAACCAGTAAGTTGCTCCCACAAGTGTTTCTCGAGAAACATCATTATTCTATAAAACTAGATCCAACAGTAATTTCACCTAATAAACTAGTAAGTATTTATTATTTTTCCTTCCTTTGCAATGTATGGTATTAAAAGTCTATAGTTAGAGAATAGACAATAAAGGATCATTCAATGTTTCCACCCACATGCAAAAGCCAGCAGACACCATGGTTTGTTTGTTTGTTTGTTTGTTTGTTTGTTTGTTTTTACTGGAAATTTTCCCATATGTTTAAGTGAGGTGCTATGACCCAACGCAGTATATCAAATAAGGTATTTGCTCTCCAGTGCTTCTATGCTTGACAAATGTGTTGTTTCTACATTTTTATTTATTATCTCCTACTCCTTTGGATGGTGACACATTTTGACACTATAACAAATATATCATCCCAATATGGATATAATGTAACAAAAAAGATGACTTAGATCTACAGTGGGGGACCACCAACACAAACAGTGGCTAAACTGGGCAGCTGTTTGCAATTAGGTCCAATTAACACATTTTAAACATAACATTACTGGGAACTTCTTTGAAGTATGTTGCTCCTTGAAGGCTTTTCTTACAAGGGGTTTCCTAATGGGAAGCAGTCGAAATCGACAGCCAAATAACTCAACTTCCTATTTTGACTTAGGTGTCATGTAGAGTTCACAGTTTTAATTCATTTTCCCCAGTTATGTGTATAAATATTTCAAGCGTGTAATGAAAAGTCTGGCAAGGCATCTTTGCTGAAAAGAACATTTGTAAAGCCAGGAAGAGGAAAGCAAGGGAGTGGGGCTCCTGTGCTCTAATTTGCATTCTGTTGAATTGCCAACCTCTACTGGAAAGGTAAATTGTAAAATCATATTTATTTATTTAATCGGCATACAAGAGCATTGTCTACTCTGAAAGAAAAGCTCCATGAGGCCAAGAAATCTGTCTTGTTCATCACCGTATCCTAGTACCTAGATTGGCACACAGCAGAATGAATGGATGAGTGTTTACTGAATGAATAAGCAAATACATGAATGAAGAAATAAAATGAATAAATAGTATACATATGTTTGAAAAACACAAGCTAAAGCCTCTATCCCTTCAGATGGCAACACGTTCTGAGTGACACGTATGTATGCGTGACACAAGGCACTCACACACAAAGAAAAAGAGAGAAGTATCTTAATTCTCTTAATTACTTTGCTGGTTCTGCTTATTTGAGACTTAAACCTCTGCTTCATTTTTCATATCTGGCAAAAAAAAAAAAAATGAGAGACATAAAGTTTGGTGGAATGCAGCTAGACTGGTGCCTGGCACAGAGTAAGCACAATAAATATTTGAGGACAAATGAATGAAAAAACTAGACGGTACTTGCTTCCTTAATTCCTGACCAGAAGAGGCTCTAACATCAGTGTTTCCCTCCTTGAGTGTTTCCTAAATCTTGTTCGCTGACTTTTCTGCATGGCCTTCTCATTCACAGACACTAGGCCCAGCCGCACAGGAGAATTTTGCAGAAAGAGTCAGGATGACGTCTTCCCTCCTGCCAGTCCTGTCTCTGAGACAGAAGAGTCCGTGGCTTTGCTGGGGGTGAGGCAGATAGGACATGCTCTCTGGTTAGTGGGAGATCTGCTAGGAGGCAGGGGCTCTAAGACTGGGGCGCCCATTCAAATGCAGCTTCCTGTCTCCCAGCCCCAAAGGTTCTGACTCAGTGGGTCTGGGCTGTAACCAGGGAATCTGCACCCTGGTGATTGTGATTCAGATAATAAACTGTTAGAGGCATGGGACACAGGAAGAGCATTCTAGAAGGAGAAAATGTTTCATTTCAGAGTGCCTCCAGGAAAGTAATTCCATCAGGTCGGGTGATGCCTGGGACACCTCTTCAGGGAAATTCTTAAGCATTCTGTAAACAAGACTTCCACTTACTTTAATTTAAATATTCTTTAATGTGGTAGTAGGGGACACACACACACACACACACCAACAACCAAAGTGCTTTAGCCCCTGAAGAGTCTGAAGAGTAAAGAAAGAGTCTTTGAGCACAGTTTGGGAAGCTACCCACCTCTCCGACAGAGAAGACCCACTTTTCCCTTCGTAAAAAATTCAAGGTTTGGATGTATCACAGAAACAAAAAGAAAGACAACTAAGAAATAATAGTTGGAAATGTTGATGCTAAAGAAAAGCAAAGAAGAAGAACCGCGGTTCTGACATCTGGAAGCAAAAGGGATCTGAAGTTGCCCATGTGACAACATCTCAGGACAGAAAGGAGGGCTGAAACAGAGCGAGACTCCGCTGAAGTACTGAAATGACAAGTTCCTGCAGCTTGATAATTTAGAGACCTGTAATGTATCTGTCCACACAATAGCTAATTTCAGAGTCAGTGGTGTACTCCTTGATGACAACCTGGAAACCTGAAAAATCCAAGACAAATGGTCTGTTAGCATAAAGGATCTCAATGGTTTAAATCCTCAATACATCATGCCCGCATGAAAGGCTTCCTCTGTAAACAGGGGAGCAAGACCACACTGCCTTGTATCAAGACCTGCTCAGCTTGTTTAAAAAGGGCATTATTTTCCACTGAGCATGTGGTTTCTTCACAATTTCTCACACACACACCGTGCCTATCTGTGCACATGGCAGAAAACTCTTTTGACAAGTTCTTGAGTAATAAAGGGTTTAGCCTTTTTGTGCTATGTTGGGAAGCTTAAAGCTACAGACTCGATCAATGTTCCTGCAGTACCAACTGGTCAGCCTTCTATTTCTCTCCGAGCTGGCCATCAGTATCTTCCTTCCCACTGCCTTCCCCAGCCCCTGTAACTATCAATTTATTTGTTCTTGAACCTTCAGAATAAACAAAGGTATTTATGTTTTGTTTACTTTATAATTAGGGTTTTTAACAATTAAATGGTAATTGTATCTAAGCATTTTATGTCAATTATGTAACATTCGAAGCTATTTCTATTGACTCCCAACCATTAGGGTCATGGCAAAGGCCTTATGACTATATGGTGGATATGGCTGAATCCTTGATAAATGTCTGGAGGAAGGGAGAAAGGTGAACGTATCACATTTAGAACAGGCTAGTTTATGCTGTACTAGCAAACACTATCAAAATCTCAAAAGAAAAAACGGTATCTTTCCCACTATACTACATCTCCATCATATGTAGCCAGCCACGTGGGAGAGGAAAGAAAGTTCTGTACAACCTCACACCAGCAATTAAGGCTTCATCTGGTGGTGGCACACATCATCTCCACTCACATCTTACTGCCCAGAACTAGTCTTATGGCCCCTCCACTAGCCACCCGACTACAAGAGGGCCAGGAAGTAAAATCCTGCCTTGTGCCCAGAAATCAAGGAGCCAGACAGATTTGGTGAACAGCACTGATGACCACCAAGACAGAAGGAAGGAAGAGAGAACCCAGCAATTGACTGCTGTTGAGGAAAACAAATGGAGTAATTTTGCCTGTTGTCACTGACAGTTTCCCAGTCCTGACTCAACGACATTTACCACTTCCTTAAACACCTGCAAATGAGAGCATAGATATCCAAACATAGTCCAGTCTTCATCCCAACATTTAGAGAAATAAACAGGTGCTTCTATAAGATTGAGGTTTTAGAAGCAAAAGTAGGTGTTGCTTTGTAATGATAATTTTTTTAAAGATTTTTGTTTTCTTTTAATTATACATTTTTAATTTATATAATTATAAATTTTAATATATATGATTAAAAATGTATAAAATTATAAATTTTTCTTGTTTCATTTGCCATGAAATGGGCATTCTCATATACTAATTTTAGTAACAAAGTTGGTTGAGTCTTTCTGGAACATTATTATGTGCAGAAAGAACATTTTAAAAGTTCATTACCCTTTGACTCTGTAATTCTACATCTAGAAATTAATTATAAGACAATAAGCAGAAATGCAAATAAAGATTTCTATAAAAAGATATTTTCTATAGCATTATGATTAATGCTCCAAACTGAAAGTAATATAAATGTTCAAAGAAAGAAAAGTGGTAAAATAAATTCTGCTACCTCCCCACTCTAAAATATTGTGTCACCATTAGATAAAAGGGCTCAGCAGGCCAATGTGTTAACATATGAACTAATATGTCAACATTAGGAATCACAATTATGAGGGTTATCTAGAAATATGGAAATAACTACATAAAGTAATGATAACAGGACAAAAGAGAACTCTTAACAATATATACATTAAAATTATATATGAAATAAATCAGATCTATATTAAATTTAGAAGGGATTAGGGCATACGCATGATGTTTCAGGGGTTGACTTTTTCTGTTGACTTCAAATTTATGATCAGATGTTTTGTTCAATTCTTGTTCAGTTGATGAAAGGAGAAAAAAAGAAGAGGAAGAAAGGGAGTGAGAGAAGAAAAAGGGAGGGGAAGTGGGAAGAAGGAGATAAGTAGAAATAGAAGAGGGAGAGGAAAATGATTTAGAACAGGGGTCCCCAACCCCCAAGCCATGGGCCGGTACCAGCCCATGGCCTGTTAGGAACGGGGATGCAGAGCAGGAGGTGAGTGGCAAGCAAGCGAAGCTTCATCTGTATTTGCAGTCACTCCCCAGCACTAGCATCACCACCTCAGCTCCACCTCAGATCATCAAGCATTAGATTCTCACAGGAGCACCAATCCCTGATGCCAAAAAGATTGGGGATCGCTGATTTAGAAGGTTCATTGCAGTTACCACCTATGTGCTCCTTCCCTGGCAAAACCCTAGTAGCCTCCTCTGTGAGCTACATGAGGACAGTGTGGTTTAAGCCCAGCAAAAAGTATAAATTTTTGCTGTTCATTAGATACAGATGGTGTTGTTAAAGATTTCCCATACATCTACATCAAACTCACAAACATTTGCCACATAGGACAAAGAGTTTTGGCATCTAAGCAGTGTGGCAATGTGGAAGGTACACCAACCTCCTATAAACCGGCTGAGTGTTTCTGGAGTATGTGGTGCTTGGTCTGGTCAGTTCCTGGTTGGTACTGTAGATGAGCAAGGCTGAGTGACAAGTGTGAGTCTGACTAAGTCAAATTTGTTGTGCTCTATCCTTAAGGGTAAACAGAGGAGCTAGAAGCTAGTGTTAGAAGTTTTCAAACAAGCAAGAAACTTTTTTTCAACCCAGTAGGCTATGAAAAAAAGACCCACCAAAATGGATACAATTAGAGACTGAATATATCAAGTGTTCGTGAGAATGTAGAGCAAATGGAACTCTCACACATTGGTAGTTAAAGTGTAAAATGGTGCGACAACTTTGGATTACTGACCACTTTTAATGTGATTCTATTTCTAAGTATCTATTTAAAAGAAATAAATGCCTATGCCCAGAAAGACTTGTATAAGAATGTTCACGGTGACATTAATCATTACAGTTCAAATTTGTTCCATCTGTCTCTTGTCCCTGAGATGACTGGCTGTCCAAGACACAGTTTTCTTATGGTAGAGTCCCAGAGTACAAAAGAACAGAGGAAACTTGCCATGGCTCTTAAACTCCCACCTGGAACTGATACGTAGTCACTTCTATCCTTCTTCTGATGGCCAAAGACATATGGCAAAGCATTTACTGAGCATTTACTACAGGCTTGACTTTTCTCATGCATTTTAATATTCACAACAATGCAGTGACATAGTTACAATTACTAACCCCTTTTATAGGTGAGGAAATTGAGGCTTAGGGAAGTATTCCCAGGTCACAAGGCTAGTAAATAGCAAGGATTTGAGTGCGGAGAGTCAGGATCCAAAGCCCCTCGCACTGAACCAGGAGTTAGAAGATCCTAGATCCAACTTGCACGCTATTTGCACAGTCATGACAAAAGCCTATGGAGTGAGCTGGGGCATAAATTTTGAAGTACCTTGAAAAAAATCACTTAACCCATCTGGCTTTCAATTTCTTCTTGTGCAAGATGAGAGTTATATTGGATCCCTAAGCTCATTCCAGGTATAAATTCAATGCCAAGATCCTGTGAATTCGGTGAAACATTTACCATTAACCAGACAAATGTAAATAGAAATGCTTTAATCACTAAAAGCCAGGCCACAAACCACCCCTGATTTCAGTACAAGCAACCATATTCCTGGAGGTCACAATGAGATGGTGAAATCTCTTTGTGTAAGAGAGACACCAATTTAACTCCCATTTTTTTTCATATTGGATTTTTCTTTTTGGTTTATACAAAAAGCACTAGGAAACGGTAATTCATTCTAAAATTAGATAAATTCCCCTGTTAATGCTGGATTTTGCTTTAATTTTTAACTGCAAATTGCAGTTCCCATGGAAGCAGTGTTAGGCTGCTGGCACATGGGTCTTATCCTCTGCACTTTGCATCTTCTCCATGGGAAAAAAAGCAGAGTAGGGTTGATACCCAGGAGAGTTGCCCCTTCTGATAAGACCAAGAGAATGGGCTGAAATTGCCCCATGTCTATTATTACTTAAAATAATCTCCTAAGATTTTCTGAGGATTTTTTAACATGTACTTGTCTGTTCTCCTAAATGGACTTGCAGACTTAGATGATTAGAAAACAGAGATGATTCCTACTTCTTTGCAACTCTATGGTCACTTCGTACTATATTGTTTTGTAAAAACGGATGGATGGATGGATGGATGGATGGATGGATGGATGGATGGATGGACGGACAGACAAACATACGCACTGTACCTCTGTTAGGAATGCTCTTTCCATCTCACTCTACTTTTTTCACCGAATAAATTCTATTCCATTACCCCCAGTCAAGGTCAATTTCCTTCGCTGTCCTTCCACAGAGCAGTGTTCCTTTCTTCAGAGCACTAATCTGTACGTAGTTATGCAATCATCAGTATAATCAGATAGATGTTTATGTTGACCTCCTCATTCTAAGCTGTAAATTCTACGACAGAAAGGACTATATGTGAGCTAAAAGAAAGGAAAAGGAACAGAAAGGAAAAAGAAAGAAAATGAATAAATGAATGAATAGGTAAATATATGAACAGCAGGCTATGAGCTTGATTATATAGACACTTTTATTATAATCATAGAATTGCAGTATTTAAGAAAAGAAGTGACCTTGAAGCTCAAATGGTATGCACTAAATGAGAGATTCATGGAGTTTTAAGGGACATTTGATTCCACCTTCTACACAATGTAGAAATTTCTGCATTGTAATGAGGATTGACCTGTATGTACAGAGGGTATAATTTTTGTAAGAGTTTCTTTTTAAAGAAGGCATTTAATTCCTTGGAAAACATTATTTACTCTGATACCCTGAAACCCCAAAATGTTAAATTAGTTCACATCAGTGACAATTTCATTCTAAAGGATTTTTTTACTCATGCTTTTTAAATCAATTTATAAGCCTACCTAACTCAATACAATACAATAGGTGTGTGTGTGTGTAAACATATATAAGAAACTAATATTTAAAAAGAGTTTGTCTTGTATTAAAACAAAAAAGAAGAACCAGGACTAAAACTGACTCAAGACTCTTTGCCAACAGCTGGCAAACTATGGTCCATGGCCCAAACATACACTAATGATTAAAAAACATAAATTATGTGGAAATCATATTTTATTCAATAAAATCATTTAAAGTATACCAACATATTTTACTATTTATAGGGATTTTAAAGTAAACTGTATAAAATGAAGAAGATTTTAAACTTTAAGTTATTTGACTCCTAATTTGTGTTTTGTGATTCCAGATTTTTAATCTGAGCTTTTTGAAAATGAGACACACCTATGAAGGTACTTCCAGTACTGGATTATATAATAAAGAGATTCCTCAGGAAAAAAAAATGACCGTGCAGCATTTTTTTCACAATAAATAGTAATCGATGGGAGTTAAATGGGTTCTCTCTATATGTTCCAGAAGCCATATGGAAATGACATTCAGGTTCCTCTCTTTTTCTGCATCCCTCTCGTGTTAATACAGGTTGATGTGGAAATTCTGCCCTCATGCAGTCTCAGTTTATAGCCTGACTCTACCAGCTCAGTACAATGGTTTTTGTCTAGATGTGCTTATGGGAACAGCTTGTATGGCACCCAAAGGATTCATCTTTAAGTAGTCTTAGAGAATTAGCTCATTAGCTACTCCCCCAACCTGCCAGCCACACGACTCATAATAGGGAAGAAAAGTAATATGGCAGACACCATTACTTTCCTTCTATCTTCCTTGCTAGCAGAACCCTGACTGTTTAGGCAGCATTTTACCCAGTTCCAGTAGCTGATTCATGATTGTTCATTCTTCAAGCTGAACACATCAATCGTTTTCCTCTTTGTCAGTGATTGGACTAGAATGGGCAAGTGAACGACTTCTGGTCAATGAGATGTGTAGAGAAGCCTGCTAGGGGAGTGCTGGGAAAGATTTTCCTCTTGATAAAAGAAGAGATGGCTGGAAGAAGACCCCTTTTCTCTCCATTCCCTTCTTCCTTCTTGTTGAGGACACTGTCATGTGAGAACATGCCTTGCGGAGTTATATCATCTTGGACTGTGAAAGTAGGTATCACCAACGCATGGATTTTAGCAGAATGTAGAGAGCAAAATCAGGACTTGAATGACATCGTGGAGCCATTGCACTAATCCTGGGATCTTGTACATCCAGGTAAGTGAATAATGAATGTCTTTATGGGTGTAAGCCACTGTTAACCCAGTTCTCAGCTCCCTATAACCAAACACATTCCTGCTACAAATACCTAGTCAACATCTTATATCAGCATGGCACTTTTAACATTCTTCAAAATACGTTCACATTCATTACTTCATTTAATGCTGCCAAAAATCCTGGGAAGAGATAGTACAACTACTATTATCCCTTATTTTACAAATATAGAAACTAAGATTTTAAAAGAATTGTATTAAAAAAAAAAAAAAAGAACCAGGACTAAAACTGACTCAAGACTCTTTGCCAGTGGTTGGCAAACTATGGTCCATGGGCCAAACATAAGGATGGCAAACTGAGAATATTTTGTGCATTTTTAAATGGCTGGACAAAAATTAAAAGAACAATAACATTTTGAGAGACATAAAAATTATGTGAAATTCAAATTTTAATGTCTATAATAAAGTTTTATTGGAATACAGCCACGCTTATTCATTGACATATTGTCTACAATTGCTTCAGTGATACAATTGCAGAGATGAGTCATTGTGATAAATTGTATGGCCCACAAAGCCTAAAATATTTACTACCTGGCCCTTTATAGAAAAAGTATGCTGACCCCTGTGTTAGTCCAATCATACACACTCCAAAAAACTCATGTTCCAATAAAAACCATGTAGAGCAGTTAAGATACTATATTTTACACGCTATCAGTGATCTGAGGTTTGGTTTGCTGTCATTTTTTTCATCATCTGAATATAACCTACTGACAGCTTCAGAATCCCCAGACGATGCAGATAGGAGTAGGAGAACGTCTTGGCTAACTGCTAATTAACTAGTCTGGCTTAAAGTCTCCCCTCAGTAAACACCAGAACACATCTGTTTGAAACAATGTTTTGATGAAACAGTCCTTCAATCATAAAGAAAAAACTAACATCCCAGGCATGCCACTCTGCAATAATTTTCATCTCTGAGAGTGGCCATTCGATGAATGTAAATGAATCATGCTGAATCTGGTGTAAAGCATACAGAAGACATTCTCTGATGCAGAGATTATAGGCAACCATGTCATGCAAACCAAGATTCTGCAAACCATAAAAAGCAGATATACAACAAATACATCATTTTATTTCCTAATTATTTTCTTTGTTTTGATCTTTGTTACATCATATTTAATGAACAATGTATTTCATTGGATGAGAAAATATACATACAAACATTTAAAACAGTAATTAGTACATATTTTATCTTTAAAAATTAGTCAAACCTGAAATTCCATGAATAATGAGAAAGAATTTTTTAAACCACTTAACTGTTCAAATAGATTATTTTAAAGAATGCATCTTTAGCACATAAATACTGAGAGTTGGCAGTCCACTAAAATTCATCTGAAAATATTTTTCTCATTTTTGTGGCTTTGGTTTAAACCACTTCATAGAACCTCCAAAACATGCCTTAAAAGCTCCAATGCCAATTTTATCCCGGCCAACGTGGTTACGCCAACATGATTTTGCCACAGTTTACAAATCTTCGCATTGTTATAAAGCGGAAGCGACATGCTGGTGTGAAAGATTCTTTTAAGAGTTTTAAATTAAAATTATACTCACCCCACTATCATCATAGAGGTATGGGTTCTTCATGATAAGATTCCTTTTAGGGCTTCAGAACTCCGGGCTCTCTGTCATCCAGAGAACTCAATAGTTTGAATTTATCTGCTCCCTCTGCTGCCTGGTTCCGCGGTAATTACCAGGGCCCTGAGCTGACATCTCATGTGATAGAAGCACACAAGCAAAGAAGTAAACACAAACAGCTGCGTTAATTCCAGCAGTGTTCAAACCTTAGCACGAGCTGAGGAAAATTTGCTGAATCAAAAAGGAACAAACTTGGGGGGAATAGCTCTCCCAACATTCTAGAAAAGAACCTAAAGGCTCCCTCCAAGAGACCCAATGCAAAAGAAAAGGGATTGTAAAATGTGCAGACTTGTAAAATATAATTGTTGAAAATGTTTTCTTCCCAGACAAAAGCTTTACTTTAATAACTGTACATTCTCTGGAAGAATTGATAAAAATTTAGTAATTATGTTACCAAGGAGGTGGATAGCATGAGGGAGGAATGCCTGAGAGAAGGAATCACTTACCACTGAAAATGTCTTTGTATCTTTTGAAAGGTGTAACACATGTACATAAAATCTAGTCAAGTAATTTGCTTTAATTAATTAAGTTTTTACATATTACACACCAAACATGTCGTGACTAGAACAAAGTTACAAAAAGCACACAATGCAAGTTATGACTTCCAATGAAATTCTTCACTTAACAAATATCATTTATGTGTTAGATGCCAAGGATGCAAAAATAAAAGGAGCGGTTCCTGCCCTTGCAGAATATTTGATATGTATACAAGTAATTGCAAACAATGAGTACAAAGTCCAGTTGGAACAGAGGAAGGATGCTCAATAAACACTGGGACATAGATCCCCAAATGTACATTACAGCCTCCCGGCAATCACTTAGAGACACCACTTATTCCAGGAATGTTGTTCTTGTTCAACATTGAGAGTTCTTTTGGAATCGCTTTACAAGATGTATCAGTTATCTCTTGTCACAACTATGCTGTGTAACAACCATAAAATCCCAGTAGCATACAACAAGAAGTATATATTGTTCATCTATTTAGAGTGGTTGGAAAGGCAGCTCTGCTGACCTTTACTAGGTTCACATATATGTCTGGGGTAGGGGAGTCAGTTGGCTCTCAGCTGATCTAGGCTGACCTTGGCTATGACAAATGGCACAACACTACTCTGTTCCATGTACCTCTCATCCTTGATTAGGCTAGCCCAAGCATGCTATCATGGTAATGGCAGAGGTTTGCAGGAGTAAGTAGAAACATGTTAGCTTCTTGGGTCATAGGCTCAGAAATGGCACATCCTCAACACCACTGCATTCCACTGGCCAAAACAACCACAGTGCCAGTTCATATTCAAGGGATGGGAAAATGGACACCATCTTTTTAGTAAGCGGATCTGCAAAATCACATGGCAGAGAGCATGAATACAGAGAAGAATGAAGAACTGAGCCCATCTTTGCACTTTACCACCAACCCACACCAGAACAGTCTCTAAATCACCATCTCTTAGTTTTAACCCACCACTTTCACTAGACTTTATTTCAGATGATTTGGTCTTTGTCCCAAATTAAACCCATCTAGACAATTGCCACCTCCGAATACAAGGATGCTATCTCATGCCTTTTTATATCCCTTGACAACTGCCAACACAGGACCTTATGAAGGGACGTGCCTAAATGATACCTCTCGAATGGATGAACAATCCATTCACACATCATAAAAGTGTTTTGAGCAACAGCTGCATATTAGGATATGCAGATAGTCTCCTCATGTGACCATTTTTGATACATTCCAATATGTAAGTGCTCCTATGTTTGTATAAAAAATTGATCCATTATATTAAGTCGTATTTCTACTGTTCAACATAGTAAAGCAGATACTTGATTACATTTACCTTACTTTTAGCTTTTGTTTTTCACTCGGGTTTCTAAAATGCAGTTCCTAGTCTTTCACCCATTATTTTTCAAACAGTGAAGTCATCTTACAAATACATTATTCCCTAAATTCACATTGGGTATATTATGAACTGATCTTTCATTGGCTAGAGGATGACTTCGAAAAGAATAATAATGACCCACCTCACAGAATTGTTCTGGGAAAACTTACAGAATGGATTCTTTAAAGAATGGCCTGCAAATGCACCTTTTGTAATTTTAATTTCTTACATTTTTAGAGCAGAATTTCTCTCAAAGAACTCCAAGTACTTCACATATGGTCAGCCAGATCCTCTCAGAGTGTAAATTATGCCCCAGGAGAAAGTCAGTTGCATGGAGGGAGGCATTAACTCTTTCGGGTCACTAGGGTTCCACTTAAAGCACTGCGGGAGGGCAGTAATTTACCAAATAGTACCCCAGTGGCCAGAAAGTATACGTGCAATGTAAATTATTCCCAGAGAGTAATTTATGAACTCAGAAAATCTGGTTTATTATCTCATCTATTCACATGATATTCCTGTGAGGAAGAAAAGAAGAAAGAAGAGAAAAATAGGTGAGGCTGGGAATTCTAGACATTTCCCAGCTCCCACAGCTTGTCAGAGGCAGAGGTCCAACTCGAATTTCCTGATGATGGGCATCACTTCCTCCTAATTAGTGGCTTCAAGATTTGGAGCTCTCGACTTGAAGTTTCTGCTAATCGGGGCAGGACTAGAATGAGGTACCCACAATGAAAATTAATAGCCTCAGTTGCCTCCCGCTAGTCTCAGCCCTGCTACTAAATTGATGAGGGGTATTTGGGTAGTTCTTGAAACAGCTAAAAGACCACAAAATTCCCACTTACATTGACTCTTTGCTTCTATTAAACCCACAAATATTGATGAGGATTCATTAGTTGATTAATTGGTTTTCCCACACTGGGAAAAGTGAAGAAGAGAGGCTGTCATATTGTTTTGTGAAGTAGAGAGGCTGTCATATTGTTTTGTGAAGTAGAGAGGCTGTCATATTGTTTTGTTGCCAGAGTTGGAAATGGCCAAATAATTCATCTATTTTAGAGAAGAGGAGTCTATTGAAGTCTGCGTTGTGCAATTAATACATTATACAGAGGCCCCTTGGAATATTTTGGATCGAAGGTCCAAATGCTGAGTTCTTGTCCCAGAGTCAACTATCCTCTGTGGCAGTGCATTTGCTACTGTAAATTTCAATTCTTTAGGATGGTTCCAAAAGCTTTCCAACAGGCACTAAGTGCTCTATAAAAAAATAAGATACAGGTATCTTGATTTCCCACTCAAATCTCTCCTTCCCACACCCACCCCTCTCCTTAAACATATCCCTGTGCTTTTGAGATGAGATCTCATGCATCTGCTGTCTAAAAGCCAGTCACAGAAATATAATGGCCTTTTAAGGAGAAATAAAAATCTATTTAGTGTTCTGCTCTGCCTAGGAGCTCTGCTATCCTCTAAAAGGCAGCAATTGACTTCTTTTCAAAGTTCTGTTCCCCATTAAGCCTGACATCAGCCTCTCCCACCAGTGAAGATTCCAATTGATTTCTCTGTATTTTGACTCATTTCTTGCCTCAACAAAATATATTAAATCACAATTTGAAAGACGACACAACACACTGCCCACATACTTCCTGTTGCCACCCGGCATGCACATATGCACACACAGTGAAGTCATTTGATCACATACTTTCTTGGACAGTAGGGATGTGTTACTCACTCAAAGAGTAACCTGGGGTAAGTCAGTTAACCACTCTCTGTCTCGGTTAACTTTCAGGTCTGGAACTTCATAATTCTAGAGCTGATACATCCCCTCTGAGTTACTTTTAACCTAAGCTGGAGTAGGGAAACTACATCCAAATCCTGCCCACTGCCTACTTTTGTATGGTCCACTAGCTAAGATGGTTTTTACATTTTTTTAATGTTTCGGGGCAGGGGGAGGAAATCGAAAGAAGGGTATTTCATGACGTAAAAATTATAGAAATATTCTAATTTCATTGTCCATAAATAAAATTTTAGAAGAACACAGCCATGCCCATTCACTTACACATTATCAATGCGATTAAACTATGCAATGCAAGGATAGAGTTGAGCAGTTGTGACAGAGACTGTATGGCCTGCAAAGCCTAAAATATTTACTATCTGTACAGAAATGTTTGCCTTTTACAGAAAAAGTTTGTCAACTCCAGATCTAAGCCATTAGACCACCTGCATAGTAATAAAGTCTGATGTAACCCTCCTACCTAATTGACATTTTCTTTCTGAAAAAGACAAGTCTCATAAAATTATCTCAAGAACCAAAACCAAAATTAATGGATAATTAGACAATCTGATCCTTATTAAAAAAACTGTAAATCACTGACAAATCTACCATGTCAGTGTCAGAATTGATTTCTTATGAGAAAACAATTTATGCCAAAGAATTTGTCTCTTGCTACTACTTTGCAAAGAGGCCATGATGGTCCATTTTCCCTCTTTTTTCTCTTTTTTTTTTTTTTGAGTGCTCTGAAGGATAGCAAATTTATCTTTTCTTTATGAGTAATAGCATCATTGGTGAAAATGACTGTTAAAGAGTGAGCAAGCATGAAACAAATCCCTGCCCAATAAAGTGGTGACTTTGAAAAGGAAATTGCCCTGCTCAAGTGATGGATTCTGTTTCAGCCGTCACGACCCATGTTATGAGAGAGTCCAGGGACCCGGGTTCTGGCCCTTATAGGCAAGGCAGCTGCAAAGCCCCACTCGGAGCGCTCTGTAAATGGCCAAAGGCTGACCCACTGCCCCACCGCCCCTACAGGCACTCAGCATTGAGTCTCCAGAGACTCATCTAGCCTGGAATGCCCCCAGCATCACCCCTCCTCCTGTCTGCTTACCTACCCCCAAAAAGGCCTCATTTGAGTTCCAAATATGGTAATACTCAAGGCTCATAGCCCATACCCTGTATTATTTCTTATCATTTTGTTTGTGTTTTCTCTTTCTCAGGACTGTAAGACCCTCGAGCACAGAAGGCACCCATCATTTAGACATCCTTCAATTAGCGATCCACAATAAATTCCAGTGAAGAGGATGATGATGGTGAAATGGGAAATTGGTAGGATTTTGAACCTTTTTTCTCAAAGAAGAGATGAGATGCTTGAATAATACTTGCTTTTCTCTTTCTGATTCTCAGGAAGGGTTTTCCAGATGACAGGCTGAGATCCGGGGACAATATGAGAATTCTTAGCAGTGTGTTGTTTCTTTATCAGGGGACAATCTATTCCGAGCAAAATGGTGCTGCAAATTGTTCTCTTCTGGACTTTGCTGATGAACACCTTCAAACCAAACAATCTTTGTTGCTCAAGAAAAGAGAAGGTGGAACCATGGAGTTATAGGGGTCCCTACTTTCAGCATTTGAGGCTTTTTAGATTGTGACATCAGGCCACAATCAAACTGAGACATCAAATGATTGCTTCTTGGCAGTCACTTGGAAGAAACTTTGTTTTTCCTTGTCTGTAAAGGTAAGTCTGAGATGTTTCTCAGTATCAATTACAGTACATTTAAATGATCTTTTCACCTTTTCTGCAGTCATATGAATGTTGAAATCACACAAATAAACGTTCTCTCAAAACTAGAAGTCTTTGCTTTAACTCTAAATTAAATTTTCAATTTTCCTTTATAGTACTGTTTCAAGATAAAAATGTAGTATTTCAAAAGGAATTTAATATTTTGGAAGAGTCTTAGTCCTAAAACCTAGCAAAATAGATGAGTCTCTTAGCTTTGCCCTCAGAAAGAGTCATAAAATGATTATAATCATTGAGAAAAAATCAAGCTAATTGATACCTCCATCCTGGCTGCACTTAGGGCAATCTGGGAAATATTTTAAAAATACCAACTCCTGGGCTCCACGGCCTAAGAGATTCTCACTTAATTGCCCAGGGATGGGCCTAGGCATGGGTGTGTTTTGGAATCTCCCAAGGTTTTACTGGCCATGTGAAGATCAGACATAAGTACCCTATATACTCTCTATTAGAGCACTAATCACTTTGTCCTGTGATTACTTGTGTGTATGTCTCCCTCTCCTTACAGATGGTAAGCTTATGGAGAGCCAGGAGTTGTACCTTATTCATCGTTGCAGCAGACAGAGGTTTATTAAACTCCAAGTGCCTGCCATGGAGGCACAAACCTCGCAGAGAAAAGTCAAGGAAGAACTCTAGGAAGTTTCTTAAGCAAAGGTGGCCAGGCTCTGTGCCATGTGATCCAACAATGTAGACATGGGAGATGAGCCCAAGAATAAGCACCTGACCAACGTCTGCTGAAGTACAGGGTGTCCAGTAACCCATAAGGAGGCCTGACTCAAAAGCTCAGCCCAACTCCAGCACCTGGTTAGTGCCCAGCAGGGCCAATTAGGTCCTTTCACTAAAGGAGTTTAAATGTGAGATCAACAGAAAGTTGAGCAGTTAGTAACAGGAGCAGAAGCCAAGAGATATCCAGAGAAAAACAGCGAGAATGAGGAGCTGAAATACCTTGGCGGCTAAATCGGTTAGTAGGGATGGCAAGCAGATACCTCCTGTTCAGGGGGCAGCTAGATAACCCAGTCACAGAGCCGTATCCTGAATGACCTTCCAGTTCCTGAACTTCAGTCCAGTTTTCATGAGGCCTGGCTCGGTGGCCTTTCCGGAAGGCTTTTCGGAGACACGTGGCTAAGTGGCGGAGATTCCGGTCAGCCTTCCTTCCACAGTAAACTCCAGTTACTTAAGGTAAACTCAGTGGTATCTGTTCTTTGCAACCCCCTAAAGCCCGGTCAGCACAATTCCCAGGGTCTAGCACTTTGCCTGGCACGTAACAAGTGCTGAATCCTTGCAGGTGCGTGGATGGCATGACCATTCCCAGTGAAAAGCCTTCTGAAAGTGAAGGAATCATTCATGGTAAGAACATTGCCTAGGGTCGCCTTCAAATTCCAAAAACAATGCTAAATTAGGATAAATAGATTAAGGTTATTCCACCCTCCCGTTTCCAAATCCATCTACTTTTCTACCATAAATATATCAAAGGACATGTCACATTCTGCAGAACTACACTGAGCTACCTAATTTCAGCTAACGTATGTTTGGATGACTTGATTATCATTCCGCTTAATCTTAAATCACAGTAATGTTAGTAAGAACAATTTTCCTCCCACTCTAACTTCACTGACAAACCTCCAAAGTAGCTGATCTTTGACTTTTAAGAAGTTTAATAATACACGATCTTCCCCCATTGCCACACATTTCCCCTGTCTATTGTCTGTATCAGCTACTTGAAGAACACATACTCCCCAACAACCAGATGAGTCATAAAATAAGAGGTACATGGGTGTAAACTGAGCCTGTTTGTGCTTTCCCTGGCCCCAGCTAATAAAATAAAAGAGGTCCCACTAAATTCAGGCCAACGCCTTCCGGAAAGCAGGTTTCTGCTTAGCAAAGATGTACTTTATTTAGTACATTATTTTAAAGGTAGAGCTAACTTCATGCCCTGTGTTAGTGAAACGTATTATGGGTAGAGTCATGTGCAGGGTGTGTAAGGACTTGCCCTCCTCATGTCCTCTACCAAAAAAAAAAAAAAAAAAAAAAGGCTCTGGCTGCTTCTGGTGGTAACTAACCAACAAAGGGAATGCCCAAAAGGTCTCACAGAGATCAGGAATGGGAACTGGGT
This sequence comes from Pteropus medius, assembly GCF_902729225.1. NCBI lineage: Eukaryota > Metazoa > Chordata > Mammalia > Chiroptera > Pteropodidae > Pteropus > Pteropus medius. Next base: position 3,459,409 of record NW_024351073.1, read on the forward strand.
CCCTGCTCACTGGCAACTCAACACCGAAGGGAGTGCTTGCTTAGGTTTCCCATCTGCGTTTTCGAAAATCTGGATAAAAGCAAGTTTAGCCCAACCTCCCCTGACCTGTTCCTGATAAAGTGATCTTAGGCCTCTGGAATTGGGATTTTGAATGTATGTGCCTACCCCATGTCTGGTATTATATTACAACAGCATGAAAATGGAGCCTAGGACTGAGGAGCCGGCCAGCCTCAGAAGCCTTCTTCATTGCCTGCCATGTAATACATGATACGCAAAACCTCTGACTTCAGCCAGCAGATATTTGGAGACCGTGTTGGCCCAGCATGGGGACTAAACTAATGTGTGTTTAGGTCAGAAAGCGAATCAGAAAAGCCACTGGAGGGCACGTCACGGAGTGAGAGCCCTATAAATTCATCCCCACTCTCAGCGTCCCCTGGCAAACACTCAGCTTTCCTCACCGACTGCTCCACACTTCTCCTTTGTACTGCTGGGAGAACTCCGGCCAGCAGCTCATCTGGCCACCGCCTTCTGCCCTGCAGAAAAAAAAACGAGAGGGCTAGACATCCAAGAGGAAGGAAAGCCTTCGACAGGCGCGAAGAACGCCCAGTGTAGCCTTCCACCTGACAGAGCGCCCTCTCTCAGAGCGCGGGGCAAGGAAACGAAGCCACTTGCACGCCGCGGTCAAGTTCAGATTGCCCCCTTCGGTTGGACTGCGCGGAGCTCCGCACATTCCTCTGGATCTACCCTGCAAGGAGGAGACGCGAGCCCTGCAGCGTCTCTACGCGCTGAGCGCTCTCCCTGCACCCCGGGGAGGGGCGCTTCGCGTCACCCACCCGCACCCCGAGCCCCCGCCTCGGGAGCTCGGGCGCCTCCTCGCTGCTCTCCTTTCCTTCCTCCACCGCCGCCTCCCGACCCCTCCCCTCCCGGGGCCCCGCGCCTCCCCTCCCCCATCCCCGGCCCCCCGGCCCGGGCTCTCAAGGACCAGCCTGCGCTCCTGGCGCCCTCATGTCTTCACGCGACTCCCTGCGCTGGTTGACGTGGTGTCTCATTCGGATTTCCAAGCAAGACCTCAGCTCCGGCGGCAGCATCGGCCCGGCCCATCTCGTGCTCCCAGGCGCTGCGCCCAGAGAAGGCACAGAGCGCGGCCGCCGCCGCTGAGCCGCCCGCCGCGCCCCCGGCCGACGCAGCCCCAGCCAAGAGCACAGCGCGCGCAGCCGTGTCATCCCCTACACAAGGCAGCGGCGGCTGCTCCCACCTCGGCTTCTGGGGGTGCGGGGGGCCGGCGGGGGAGCTGTCGGCATCCCTCGCCCTTCTCGCGGCGGCGGCGGCAGGAACTTTGGCCGCCGCCTCCCGCGCGCCCTCGCAGCCCCGAACAGCCCCAGGATTGAGAACTTGTAGTGCCCCTGACCTGTGGGGCGGGGCTCAGCGCTCCTGCCCTTGGCCCGGATGGGTGTACAGGCTGGGACTTGGGGCTCCTGGAGTTAATGTCCAACTGGGGGTCTGCGGAGACCGGATCCGAGGTAAGTGGAGAAGCGAGCCGGGGTGGAGGCGGGTAGCGCCTGAGTCGCCGGCGAGCACGGTGGGCTGCGGGGCGCAGGAGACAGAGGGGGCGCGGCTGGACCCCAGAACAGGCGGTGAGATTGGAAAGAGGAAAAACTAGAGGGAACCGAGGCTCTGGGAGGAAAGAGGAGAGGGAAAAGTTGAACGAGAAAGAGGTTGGCCTTGCGGAGGGGCAGGTTGACTTTCCACGTGGGCACAGATCTCCGGTGCCTGACGCCTCTAGATCCCTCCCGGACTCGGCGGGGCGCTCTTCTGTCAAGTTCCGGGACGGTGCAGGGCTGGGGTCATCTTTGAACCTACCGCGACCAGAGTATGTCCTCTCTGGACGAGCAGCTGCACAGATATCATTGCTGAGAGTGGAACTTACTGTTAAGCTTGTTTTGGTCTGCTCCGAGGGAGAGCGCAGGCCCCGGAGGGACTGCGGCAAAGGTGCTGAGAACCTAAAAATAGAGGGCTCACCTCCTCTGGGCGCAGACTCGCAAAGCTACATTCCTCGCCCGTTTCAGAACTCGGTCGCTTGTACTTTGCTAACGCCCGCAACTCCAACTAGCCATCCCCGTCGAGGTTCAGAGAAGGGCTCCTTGGGCAGTCCAGGACTCGGGTCTCCGCCTCGAACAGACTCTGGAAACTCCCTAAGGTCTCTGCCAGGCCATCGAAGTGATTATTTTAATGACCTCTTTTCTCCTGTACTCTGTGCCACCTCAATAATAGCCCCTCCACTATCTTGCACCACCTTGGGGCTGATTTCTCCGCAGTTTGGTTTCCAGTCCCACCGGGTGAAAACGAACCCTCATCGGGGCGGGGAATAGCTTTTCGCGGGAACCCCCGGGCCTGCTGGCGCCTCCCTAGTTTCGGCTGTGGCAAACCCGCCCGCAGAGCAGACGTGCGCGCCCGGGGGGCCTGGGGCGGGGGGAAGAGGGAGGGGGCTGCCCAACCCGGTGCTGCCAACATTTTGCTCATTGGCGAGGACAAACACAATTCTTTCAGCCCCTGTCGCAGATATGTTAGAGCGCGCACGACTCTTACTCAGTATTTTGAATCTACACTTAAGTATTACAAGGAAAAGATGCTGCTTCCAGCCTCACGCACGAACCCTCCAAGTGAGAGCTGCTGGGCTTTCGCCCTGCGCCGGCCAGGTCTCGCACTCCCTGCTTCGCCACGCCTTTGCGTTGGCTGGGTAGGGGGACGGTGTCTCCTCTTCAACAAGTGACAAGCGTTAGTCCGTAACGTTCCCAGCCCACTCTCTCAAGGGGTTTGAGTGTCCCTGAACCTGGAACCCGGCCTGGGGCCCTTTAACAGACAGACCCCTCCCCAGACTGTGTGCAGAAAGCGTCCTCATTCTTTTCCCTTCCCCCAGTCTTGAGCCCAAGGGAAGAATAAGTCCTCTGATAACTTAGGACACAAGTCATAGTTAAGAATGACAATACATCTTTTAGCAACTTCTATCCCTACCCCAAAGGAAAACCCTGAGTTACAGCACCCATTTTTTTTCTCCCTGAGATCTGGATCTTGAAGGCAAAGCCCAGACAAAACTCCCAGCCTGCCAGACACAGGAAGGTGGGGGTACACTGGCGGCGGGAGCGCTCACCCGCGGTGAAGCTGTCCCCTTGACTCGGGGAATCGGCTTATGGGAGGGGGAGTTCTAAATGCAGGTTTCGGGGAAAACAATTCAGGTGAGGTGCTAGGAGAAAATCTAGGGAGGATGGAGGAGTAGGACCCTGAAAAGAGGGGTTGCTGGTGAGGACATCCAGAAGTTTCGGGGGGTATTTTGATTTGGGGAAGAGCGTAGGGGGAATCCTTGTTCACCCATTTTATACTTTAAATGACGACGCAGCGTGGGCGCCGCGGAACTCGGGCGGTTTCTGGTGCCCCCTGGTGCCGGGAACTCAGCAGCGGTGAGCCGAGGCTTCGAAGGGCACTCCTGTCCTGGGCGTCCTTTCCGCCCAGGGCCTGGGGACCACCATGTGCCAGCGCCCGCGAGGCGCCCCTTTTGCCCTGCCAGGCGCAGAGGAAGGACAGCCTGTGTGGGGCACAGGAAGGGTTGCGCAGGCACCTGGCCGCACTGACTTCAGGGCGAGAGCTTGGTTACCGCACGTGGCAGCTGGTTAAGAAATTAAAGGCGGCAGAAACACGTAGGGCAGATGTGTTATGAGAAGGCGATAAAGAGACAAACACGGAAGCCGCGTGGAGCGGGGTGGTGGGGGGTGCCCAGAAAGGCTCAGAAAAACGTCCTAATAGACCTCTGTGTGTACCCAACCTCCAGATTCCCTCTTTGTCCTCCGCCCAACAAATACCGGGAACTAAAGAGCCGCTCTAACTGGAGCTGGCCCCCGCGATGCTCGCAGGAAAGAATCCTCCCTCCCCGTCCCGGGGGATGTAGGAGAGCTCTTTCGGGGCCTGCGCCGCACCCGGCTGAGGGCGGGAACGGGAACCTGGAGCCTCCTCTGGAGAGGCGGGGAGTTTTCCACCGTCTCCTCTTTTGCCGGCTTTGCCACACTTCTAATTGAGGATCTCCACGTCCAATTTAAAAAGCCCTCAGTCGGCCAAGCAGGGAAAAAAGAGAAAACTCTCTTAATGCGGAAGGGAAATCTGGTGTCTCTGTCGCTTCCTGCTGGCGGGCACTGCGATTTGGAATGGCACATTAACCCCGCGCCTCTTTGCTCATCAGGGCTGCCAGCCATTTCGCACGCACCCAGGAGCTGGCACCCGGGCGAGGGGGCGGGAGGCTCCGAGTCCCCCCAGTCCTCTCTGCTAACGCTCCTCGCTGCGCTCATCTTGCACGGTCTAGGTGCAGTGTTGCCTGGGTCGCTGAGCCCAACCCAAAGCCTTTGCTTTTTTTCCCGGGTGGTAAACCAGCCAGCGCGACAGGAGGCGCGCGAAGTTGCAGGTTGCCTGGAGTTTCTACCAACTAGGAACTCCAACAGCTGCGTAGCGAACAGACGCCCTAGGAATGGAAAAATGCATTCATCTCCGCAGCTGTGGGAGGTGGCGGCCGAATTAAACGCTTCACCGGGTGGCCTGCACGAGAACCCAGGCGGTTATTCTGGGTGGAGATGGGGGGAAGAAGGGGCGGCTGCTAGAAGGGAGGAGGGCTAAGGAATAGCCTGGGAATTAATAGAGAGGAAATGCGTCCAGGTTTTTGCATTACCTGGAAACTGCCTTCCTCTCTACCATGGAAGAAGTTCAAGATTTTCCTAAGAATCCGTTTTATTTGGAGGAGAGGGAATAAATCTGCATAAATCTCGAAGTTTCCACGTGAGAATTTCTTTGGAAACTGGAACACTGGTATTGGGAAGGTACTGGGTAACAACGCACCCGGAGGTCCCTGGGTCCCCTCCCCACCTCCTAATTGGGTGGAGTTTGGCCCAGCGTTGTTGGTGCCTTTTTCTCGCCCGCCTCCGGCCGCGTGGCGCTCCCTTATAGTGGTATGAGGACTGAGAAGCCAAACGGAATCTCCTCGCTGAGAGGAGCTGAGCCCTCAACCCGCGCGCGTTCGCGGCCTAGGCATTCGAGCGCCCGTCCGCCGCCGCAGCGTCTGGGACGTGGGTACAATCTGTCAAGCAGTGACTGTGACTGGGGCGCGGGGAGCTCTGGACTCCTCTGAGAGGGGAAGAGTAATTCAGGGCCCGAGTCTCACAAAACTGCAAATATCAAAAGATGTTCGGGTATACCACGAAGGATTAAAATTTTCAAGACAAAAATGCAGTCCCTACCTAACAGCAAAGCTAAAGCATTGATTGAGCGCTTGCTTGCTTTATGCTCCTCCAGGCCTTTTCCCTACATTATTTAACGTTCATAACTTTAAGAGGTAGAACTAGTATTTTTAAACCGCGTTGATGCTTCGGAGAGTAACTTAACGCAAATATTCCCATGCTGGCCAAAAGCCTCCAAGTCTACTAACTTCTTGTTCCGACGACAAAATAGGTGGGAAGAATGACGCACCGGTGGCGAGTTGAGTGAGGGGTGTCACCGAGCCTGCTCCTGCCTGGCTGAGAGTAGGATCGAGAACCCAGGCAAAGGGGCGCTTGATTTTATTCTAAAATAAAAAGTGGGTCGCTTAAGAGCCTTTAGGAGCTGCCAGGCGAGGAGGGGAGGTCTCTGGCTGAGGTGGAGGACACAGCGTGGGGGCTTCCCGGTCGCCCCCAGGGACTGGGGGTGGGCTTTGCGAGCCAGTATTAGGGACTGGTCAGGCAGGAGTCCTGGTGCCCTAGTGGGAGCGACGCGGACAACAGCTCTGATCGAAATATCCGACCCCTGAGATCGGGTGGCGAACGAGAAGGGCAATTGTAGCTGGACACTGAGAGAGAGAGCCTCCCTCTGGGGCGCACTGGGGAGGGGAGTGCGTAGGGGACTTGGAAGAGAGGACGGGGATGCCCAGGGAACCGCTGGGCTGCGGGGGCCTTGGAGGAGGGCGGTGACGAGTTTGCAGGGGGCGCCAGGACCCGCGGGGATGCCGCGCCCAGGGCTTGTGTTCTAACGTGTGTTCTCTGGTTCTCTCGCTCGCGGGCGCAGGTGCCGCCGCGGGACGGGACTCTAAGATGAAGTTATGGGATGTCGTGGCTGTCTGCCTGGTGCTGTTCCATACCGCGTCCGCCTTCCCGCTGCCCGCCGGTAAGAGGCCTCCCGAGGCGCCCGCTGAAGACCGCTCCCTCGGCCGCCGCCGCGCGCCCTTCGCGCTGAGCAGTGACTGTAAGAACCGTTCCCTCCCCTTGGGGGGGCCGCCGGCGGACCCCCACACATCCTCACACGCCGCAAGCATGCACCCCAAGCTAGCTGGGACAGCCTCAAGGCCTCCCCGACCCGCGGGCAGAGCCGCGCTGGCTTTGCAGCCACCCCCTGGTGCGCGGCTGCCGGCTGCTACCCAAAGGCTCGGGACTCCTAGTCTGTATATGACACGTGCTGATTTGCCCAGCACAAAGGGTATCAAATTTTTATGCTGTCCGTTTAGCATTCCGATGAACAGATATTTTTCCCACCATCACCACCACCGCAGGAAAACAGTGCGTCCCCTTCTCTCCGCTCCCCCATCCTGCACACACACGCGTGCACACACATACACACATAACGTTTTTTCTTTCTCCCAAAACCCTTTATCTGCTTGGTTGTGCCCCGCTGTGCTGACCTCTAAAAAAATTGCATTTACATCCTCACCTGCCCTTGCAAAAGGCAAGACGCTGAGTCAAAGAAAACAGAAGGGCCTCGATTTCCAGAACTTGTACCTGGGCAATGTCAAATCTGTTCGGAAAAGTTCCGGTTCTAAAAAGACTTAGGGGAACTCGTGCTTGCTGGAACTAGGAGGAGAAAGCTGTAGTTCACACCACATATGACAATGTTAACTCTTAAGGAAAGAACAGGTTATTCATATTAGAAAATAAATCTGTGATTTTGCCTCTCAGAAATGTTTTAGACAGCACTTTATCAGGGCATGTCAGCTATGGTTTGATATAATTTACCCTCTACTCGTCAGAAGTTTATCTGTTGCATAAAGCAAGATATGCTACATTACAAGTTTTAAAGGTCATTGGGGAGGTATGTAGGTAACAAAGGTAGAAAATTTGACAATCCCATAATAAGGCAATAGTGAGCTGTGGCCAGGATGTCACCCTGGCGACTCCCCCCTCCCATTCCACCTCCCCTCCCCACTATTTTGCGCTTGAACTATATATGCACAGTAGAAGTGGCCCCACAAGTCAGCTGTATACTAGGAGTTCCCCAAACCCTGTGGCCTTAGGCTACAACCCAGGAAATGTGATGTGTTTCTTTTATGCTTAATTACAACAATAAAAGCATACTCTGCCAGAAGTTTCAAAAAAGAAAAAGTGCATTTTTTTTTCCTAAGGCAAATTAAGACTTCAAGAGGGGCTTAGGGTTAGAAAGAGAACATGGTTGATTCTTTGAAATTGAAGTGACTGTTCTAAGCGTTTCTGTCAATTGTATAAACTTACTTTTAAAGGCTTCAGTTTCAACTACGAACTTCCATCTCAGTCTATATAAATGTTCTCCAATAGAAACTTAAATTTAAAATGCCCCTTATACCAGTCCCCCTGAGAGCTAAGTGGCTTTTCACTTATTCATACAGCCTAGACCAAAGGACCAGGAAACACAGCGGTAAATAATAGTTCTCTAACCAGGACATCCAGGGGAGAAAAATGACTCCTGATTATGGATCTGATTAATTCATGGAGATTTATTTAGCATATTAGCATCCCATCTACCTAGGCTTATTATTTCATGCTGGCTCCTGCTTCTGGCTTTGCTTTCAACTGTGACTTTGGACAAGTTACATACTTACTTGAGAACTCAATGAGAACAATTTAAAATTGAAATCTCATGCTAATGACTATGAGATTTGCCCCCTAGCCTTCACTCCCCTGCCCTAACCATCCTTTCAGAAGAGACTCATAAGAGACCCCTGCTCATTGAAATCGCCTGGAGAACTTCAGCGACTACTCACCCCGATTCTGATTTAATTGGTTTAGGGTATGGCATTTGGATATTTAGAGGTTCCCCAAATGAGTCTAATCTGCAGTCAAGGTTGAATCACTATGACCTGATAATACACTAAGAAAATCTGTACTTCATATTTATATAAGGTACCACCAGTAACAATACAAGCAAGGTAGCATTTATCCTACTGATTGTCGGGAGAAGGGCTTGTTATGGGGAAAGGGATATTACTTCCCTTTTCCAAAACTAATGCTAAGTCATCAAAGGACAAGATTCTAACTACTCTATTTACATTTGGACCAGTAGAACATATTCAATTCTATTTTACCTACGGGAAGACCCAATAGATCCTAGAGGAAACTTAAGAAAGAAATATTTCCAAAGAGAAACTGAGCTGCATTCTAAGCCAAGTTGACGTCTTTCCAGGTATGCTCAATTCGGTAGCAAGCTGTCAGTGCAGGGAAGGTAGAATAATGACAGTGTGCAGACTTTGAACACAACCATGTCAACACCCCCCTGTCTCAGTGCTGACATTTACATCATGCACTGTACACCATGCAACTCGTTAAGGCTTATGTAGAAAAACATTAAGCCACTTGTTCCCTTTGAAAATATAAAGTACCGTAAATACTGGTCCTTCTTATAACTTAGTGATTGAGCAAAGGCTTTTTCAAGCCACCCTAACATCATTCTGTTCTGTTCAAAGGGGACACATTCACCCATGAGGTTGCATGTGTTCTGCTGGTTCCAATGTGAATGGAACAGCCAGAATTATATTCCTAGGATGAACTAACCAGATAGAAGTCATAACCGTCTCACTTGCTTCCCTAGAGGTTGGCTGTAAAGTAAGTTGGCTGTGCCTGCCTCCCATCACAACTTCGAGCTTGTCTGAACTCAAGGACTTGTGATTTTCTTTTGGGGGCATCCAAGACTTTTCCCTTCAGCTGTCTTTGTTCTTTTATTTTGCTTTTTGCCAGTATCTTCTCCAAGGGGCGATTAGAGGTGAAACTCACAGACGTCATAGTATTTTAGAGCTGAAACTCCTTATGATCCTCAGGCCTGAAAGGCAAAGCAGTTTGTCCAAGTGCTAGAGTTCCACAATGGCCAGAGGCAGGTCCGCTGAAGCCGGGACTAGAGTCTCCCGAAACCACTACACAGAGCATTCAGTTTTGCTACCTAGGGGAAAACACTTCACGCGGGAGGATGGTCTTCAACTAATGACTAAAAAACAATGTTGCACAAGGTTGTCTGAATTTATTACTTAATCGTAGCCACATGCCAGATCTCAGCTCTGTGTGACAGCTCTAAATGTATTTCACAAGGAGAAGCATAAAGGGCATGTGGTTTTCAACATCTGCCATCTAAAAGCACGTATTCCATTCAACAAATAGTTAATGTGTGCCTGTATGTGTCAGGCACTGTCCTAGGTGCTAGAGAATCCTTGGTACTCGTAATAGTCGAAAGCCCCTTCCTTCATGGAACGTATTATCTAGTAAATGCATGATGTGTGGTACAACTGAGTAAACTAAAACTAAACATAAAGAACCTTGGGCTGGTGAAGTGGGCTTTTGTGTGACTGGAAGCCAACTAGAAGAAACATTGAGCATTGTTAAACTGTAACTACAGGTAATCTACAGTTTGTTGTAATATTGTAATATAATGGGATTATATTCCACCGGTTTGGTAGCAAGTCGTAAAATTGCCTATAGAAACAATCTTTTAAATCAAGCTAATCAAGTTCCTAGGCTAGCCCCCCAAAAATCTATGTAAATCATGACACAACTGAAATATATAATTCTCAATATTATTAGGCTAGAGTCTCTTCCCAGGGTGTCAAGTCCCTTAATCTGCAGAGGAGGACAGAGAGCAAGAAATCAGGGAATTTCAATAAGCGAAAACCCAAGTTCACACATTCAGATCAGACTATGTTGGATCCCAGTCTTGCCACTTAACCAACTGTTGTTACTGAACATCTCTTAAACCTCAGTTTCCTCATCTGTAAAATAGAGATAATATTAAGCCTGCCTCATGGGGTTGCTGTGAGGGTTAAATGGGAGAATGCTTTGTAAAGCTCTCACCTGAGAGATAAAAAGTATCGTAGTCTTTGTGTGTCACCCTCCTACTCCCCATGTCCCCTCCCCATGCACCCAGTGATGGCCTTTTCTCCCCTCACAGCTTTTCACTTCAGCTCTGCCAAGACACTGCTCTAAATGGTGGAATTTCAGGCAGCACAACATAATACGGAGAGTGAAAGAAATGCCGGCCTGCTGGGGAGGCTATTTTGGGCCCCAAGTCATTCAGTTGGTCAGCACGTAGGCAGGTCAGCTTTGCCTGGGATTCTGCCCCCGGGTCAGCTCGCCCTGTCTCTTCCCAAGTTTCCCTTCCCCATTTTCTATCCCCACATAGTTCCTATGAAATTTTTCCCACCAGATTCCCATGGTCATGTTAGGGGGACCCTCTTCCCCTTGGGGAGAAGGGAGCCAGGGCAGACTAAGATCTTTATATGTAAGTGATAAGGGGGCTATGAAGTGGAAGATACCTGTATTGAGATCAGAGAGTTTCTGTTTTAAATGATCCCAGCTGGATCATTTAAATTAAATTAGTTTAAATGTTTCATAAACCCAGCAAAAAACTTTTAGTGAACTTTAGTAAACTTTCAGCCCATTGTTATCCAGCTAAGGAAGCTTTTAGTGCCGCTAGCTGGTTAAATGTTAAGCTTTCAAATTTAACGTTATGGGATATAGAGTTCAGAATAAATAAGCACATTTATCTATTGCTTTTTATTGCTTTAGGGACTGTATGAATGGGCACTACTGTGATAAAGTGCCTAATCTGGAAAGGGTCTCAGCTATTTGGGACAGAGTTCTATTGCTTGTCAGGCTTTTAGGAGGTAATGATTCCCTACTTGAGAGCTGAAACCAACATCTCACTCTGGCCCTAGTCTGGAGACCTATTTCAAACTGTTGCTGTTTGCAGAAATCTATTTCAGGCTTACTTTGAGTTTGCCAGTCTTAGAACCTTATGTTGATCCAACAGACGAAGAATTACACTCAAAAGATGCTACTTTTGCTGATGTAAAAATGAAAGCTATCTGGCATTTCCCCTGCCTAATACCCCTTTCATCTTTGTTTATTTAACACTTAATGATCTATAGCACCTTTATTCAATTAAAACACTTATTCTTTAATTAATCACTTGAGCTCAATCAAGAAGCAAGTATTAAATGTCTTTCATGCCCTAGGTGCTTCATGGCATCTAAAAGGCAAAATTGTGAACTTAAATAGCTTATGACCTAGTTGTAAACTATGGATGGGCAGATGGGTGGGTGGGTGGGCGGACTGTCAGTCAGACAGATAGCTATATCTGCCAAGAGGTACGTTCGCTGTGGTCATGGTAAGAATTCCTAGCAATGAGGTCACTGGGGTTTGGAGATCATAGCAGGAAAGGATTCAGGGGAGAGGGAGGATTTGAGCTGGTACTTGAAAGATGGGTATTAGGAAGGGGAGGGAGAGGGAAAAGAGCACATTCCAGACCAAGGAGAAGCATGGGCAAATTTGTGGCCACCATATGGGGAAGGGGCAGGTGGTGGATACTGGAGGAGGGCAGACCCGTCGCCAAGTACTGGGAACAGGTGGCGGGAAGTGGTGTGAAATTTAGGATATCTCTGTAGGTGATACCCAGTTTATGAGATGCTGTAAAATCCAGGAAAAGAAGGTGCTTGCTCCATATTTGATGGCAACGGGCACCACTGGAGCACCTCGAGCAAGGAGGTGGCAGCAAGTGGGATCTGGCTGCAAAGCCATCATCTGCCAAAGTGATTCATGAGGGGGATCTATAGCACTAGCACATTTTTCATTTTGAAGTATCGTGCCCTTATTTTTAAAAAGCTTCTAGGCATAGGCACGATTGAATCAACCTGTTACTCCTCAAGTAAGTGAATAGCTACAAATAAAAACTTAATATTAACATTAGTATCCTAGCACTTCTTAGTTATCCATGTGTTAACCCAGCTTTTAATAAATAAGTTTTATATCTTGTCGAGTATGTTTGTGCTCTATCAGACAAGAGGAGACACTATGACCCCCATTTTACAGATGAAAAAATGAGGCCTAGAGAGTCATTCAAGGTCATAAACCCAGTAAGTAGTGAAGCCAAATTCAAACTTCTAGTCCCAAACTTGACCATTTTGTCTTAACACAGACTCTGCTCCCATATCAGTAGATTAAGAAAACATAAACATTGGCTAATCCTGAAACACAGATTTTCAGGAAAATCAAAGGAGCGAGCTAATATAAAGAAGCAGGGAACATTAGATTTCTTTTAGGCTTTTTCTTTGATTTCCATATTATTAATGGCCACTTCACAGTCTAGATCGGGGCATTTTAAGGAGAGAAACATGAATGTCTCTATGGACTCCTATAATACTGATACTTTTTGCAATGGGGGAAGGCTCCCTAACTGTTCAGGACATAGTGAGGTCTCCTCAAATGCTTGATAGGCCGGCAGCATTTGGGAAGCCTTCTGGAAGGTACTTATTCTCAGATCGCTCCTGTTCTGCCCAGGGAAAAAGAGAGTTCACATGGGAAACCAAGAGTGACCGCACAAGTAAGTGCCAGACCACTGCCACAGTGGGGACAGGAGCGAGTTTACATGGACGGAGTTTGGGTCGCCATTGGGAAACTACTAGTTAGCTCAGTAGAAACAAAACCCACTTTTGTACGACTTTAATAACTGAGGTAGCAAGGCGTGGTTTTAAGTTTTCAAAATTTTTTTGCTTTGTGAACCTGCAACAAAAATGTCGAAAACTATGGCACACTTCTAAAGTGACTTCTAAAATTTTTTATCTTAAGTTTAATTAGTTGTATCAGATGTAATTTCCAACCCATTTGGGAACTGCATATGTGCTTCAAATATATTTTTGGCACAACGTTGGAGCTGCAAATTTAGCTTATTCAATTCACAGAAAACTATCAAACTAATCAACTCAAATAAATTGACTTTTTGATCAGAAAAGATCTGACTTCATTTTCAATTGAAATGCACATGTTAATATATACCTATGAAAACCATCCCACTTCTAGATCCTAATTAAAAGATGAATAGATCGATGGGTAAATGGACAGACAGGCTGACAGAGCACCAAGCCTTGCCAGGAGGGCTTGACCAGAATGAAATATGGAGCTACCTGCTTCAATATTTCTTGGTTTATTCCTATAGGACTTTCTCTCAGTGTGTGTTCATAATACAATGAACACTCACATACCCTTCACCAAGACTGACCTCTTGTTAAGATTTTGCTTCATTTTTTTTTTCTGAACCATTTAAGAATTAGCTGCAAACATACCATTAAGTAGTTCAGTGGGTAACTTCTATGAACAAGGACATTGACATATAACCAACATTCAGTTATCAGTTTCAAGAAATTTCATTGAGATGATCCTGTTATCCGTTGATATGCCATATTCAAATTTCCCCAATCATGGCAATAATGTCCTTTATAGCTTTTTTTTCTTAATCAAGGATCACAAATTACATTTGATTGTCATGTCTCCTTATCCTCCTTTCATCTAGAATAGCTCCCAAGCCTTTTTTTCCTATGACACTGACATTTTTGAAAAGTTCAAGCTACCTTGCCTGCTGTTTTGCAGACTGCCCTTCAGTTTGGGTTTATGTGATTATTTTCATGTGATTAGATTCAGGTAAACATCCTCTGAATACTAAGTTCGTGATGATATGTCCTCACATCAGGAGCCACTGATACCGGTTTGTCCCAAGGAGCCATGCATGCCTGAATTGTCATTACCTGACACCTTCAGGTGTTTATCCCCTGGACAGTGGCTCACAGTAAAACGAGTGAGATGGGTGAGAAGTACACCCCTCTCAGGTAGCGGGGTGATTGGGAATGGAGACCCGGCCGCAGGAGTATTCGTAAGCAGACCAGTTTTAGGAAGCAGCACATATGGAAGTTGAGGATGTGAAAATTGATTCTCTTAAAAATACCTGTAAGCTCTGTAGAAAGTCTATATGTGCCTCAGTCTGAAGCTACTGACCTTTTCCATAATGTTCATGGGCTATGGAATAAATTGAAGTTTGTGTGGTTAATTTTCGGGCATTTTTAGGAACGCAAAAGACACAAGTACAAACTCCTAAGACAGGCCTTCTTCTGCCCACAGACCACATTGCCAGAGACTGCAGGCCCTCTTCTATGTGGAATGGCTGGACTAACAAAGGACCCATATCTACATCCCCTTTGGGGTAATCTTGCCTTGTCTAGAGCTGGTAGCGTGGACCTTCATGCTGCTGCCCTCTATGTAGACATTGCTGAAGAATTATCGCAAACATGACAACCATATGGACTTACTTTAGACGCTGTTTGTTAAATGTTTTCAGGCACTGAGTTGAAAACTTTTCTCTCGTTATGGTAAAGGTGTGACTGTCCCCATTTGAAGGGGAAATTGGGGGTCCATGTGGTTAAGCAACTTAGCCAGACTCTGGACCCAGGGCAGCTTGAAGCCACACTTGCCTTGTGCCCATGCCAAAGAATCACTTCCTGCTAGCCCAAGACACTGATACATAACTCTTCTGGCTATGACAGAAAGTCAGCAAGGAGAAAAGTCAGGCATTGGGGTTCTGTAGTGGCCATTGTTTTTGAGTGATACTTATAGCTGAGTACCTGAAAGTCTGAGATTCCAACAAATTTATTCACCGGGTGGGGGTGGGGTGGAAAGTCCTTCCTCACAGCTGACCACAGAATCTATCGAACAGGCTCAAGCGATAGAGAACACTTTTCTTTCGCCCCCTCTTTATGTTTTCTTTTCATCTTTTCTTAGTCCCTCCTCCTCTTGCCCAAGCCCCTCAGGCCTTTTACCACTGCTCAGCTGGTCCCCTGGGAAGGGCTGAGGGAGGGCAAATGCAGAATCCCACGGGATTCTGGGGCCTCTCAGGCTGCAGGCATGGCTTTGTGGGAATAAGAAGCAAAGGTATCTGCTTCCAAGTCCTTCGAAAACGACTTGCTTCTGATAACACCACCAAGATTATTTTCCTAAGTGTCTTTTTGTGCACTTGATTTTATTGGGTAACTTTCTCACTCTTCCCCATTAAATTTTTACAAGGGCAGTGGCAGAGCTCGTGGTGTGCACTCCTTAGCATGAGGTGTTTATTGCTGACTGAGAGCGCTTTTAGCTCACACCAGGTGTGCACAGATTAGCTAAAAAGTGGAACCCTGTTGGGAGAAAAGCAGGAGAAAAGGCATTAAAAGCAGGAGAAAAGACACTTTTCCCCCAGGAGAACTATGCTCTATTACTGTAAAATTATTAACATAACTATAATAAAAGTATAGACCACATAGGTGGAAATCAGAACAGGGTAATTAGAATCTGAGTAACAGAATGAATACAGCCTTCGTCTCCCTGAGTGAGGTTTTTTTGGCTATTTGTATTCATGGAGTAATTTCCATTACACTTATAACAAGTTTTCTTAGTTAAGTTGTAGGATAAAAATTCAAGATATGTCTGTGCAATATTGGTCAACGTAGGTAGAGATGGGAAATAAAATGGCATTTTGGTGGACAAAGTGGCTGTTAAAAGTATACCCAAGCCCCTTTTTCTGTATTCTGAAATGATTTCCATTCTGACTGCTCTTTTTCTTCTGCCTTGAGAGGATCCAGAAATGCTTTTTTTTAAAACAACAAAACACTGGTGTATTTACGACGCAAATACTTTTCAAATAAACCCATGTCATGCCTTTTTGTCAACAAACCACTGGTCGTGGAGATACTGCACTGGTCGCTCTGGCAGTGGGCACAATGACTTAGTACACTGTCTCAGCTGGCGATTATTCTTAGGACAATCGATTCTGGGGACCCCTCTTGAAGTTAACTCAAGAGTAGCTTAGGACCAGGACAGTCTGTCTCATGCGAGATGAATACTCTGTCCAAAATAGGAAAGTGAGGATAGTCATTACATAATGTGAGATGCATGACATTCCAGTGCTTAATGGCCTATGGGCTTTTTTTCTAATTAGTTCAAATAAATGGCAAAATTAACACTTTCAAATAGCAGCAGATGACAAAACTTTGTAAAATTTTTCAGAGACATGGAACATTCTCATGGACTAACTAACACTACACATAAGAACAAGGGTCAGTCGCTTCCAAGACAAACTGCGGGGCTCTCACGATCTATTTGGTAGCAGTTATAATGGGTGAGTCTAACCTTAGAATCATGAACTGGGTATGACCTAAACATACTTGAAGCAGCAAAAACAGAAATGATTAAAATAGAGATTTTATGAAAATGACAAGTTAGTGTTTGATTTTGGGGTACCAGAGACTGAAGGATTATAGCATGTTGTCATAGGATGTCCACTCAGAGGTTATTGGCTCCATCTCTCCCTTTACAAATGGAGACCGAAGTGTAAGGATGCCTCCCACTAGAACCTAAGTGTTTTGAGACTCAAATACAAGGCCCTTTCTGCACATGCTTTCACCTCCCCTAAATAGTGCTTAGGAAGATGACTTGATGAGCTGAGAGACACTGGATGGTGATTATTTCAAACGTAACATCCAAGAGATAAAATGGAAGGCTAAGAACTGCTAGAAACTATGATACCGCCTGTGAGGTTTTATGGGGGCCTGTGATGGTGGTGGCTGAGTGGAATGCTGCAGAGGCCTCAGCCAAAGTGGCCCCCTCCCTGACAGAGGTGACTGAGAGCGAATGGCTGGCATCACTTTCTCACCAAGACTGAAACTCCACATCTTAGGGTTTTTAGCTCTGGGAAGGGCCCCAGAGAGGGTCTGGTTGACCTCAGAAGGGTTAAGTGACTAGTCCAAGGTCATGAGGCTGGGCAGGGACTGACCCTGCACTGGAATCCCAGGCTGTGTCCTCTCCAGCTCTGCAGCAAGAGCCTCGTTAGTTGGTGCCAGAGTGCCTTTGAGGAGCTTCCGGAGACGGGGCCTCTCTGTCTGAATCCGCCACCGCCCTTGGCTGCTGGTTTTCCGGTTTTAACTGGGAAAATGCCAGGTCTGCCTGAGAGTGATATGCAAGAACCAGGACATGGGAGAGATGCCCCTGAAAGCCATGGCTTTTCCCTTTTTGGAGACTATTTACTGTATACCGTGGCCCATGGCAGCCTAATTTTAGAGTCTACTTGAAGTACTTCAGTTTCTACTGAATTTTCCAACAGAAGTATATTTCTCACTTCCTGTTCTGAATTTGGTATAAGTGTGCAGGAGAAATCAGCATATCTTGCATTTGTTCCAGACTAAATTCCCGCAGGCCTCGAGACTTGAAAGCTGCATGGTCGTTGAATTTTTACTTAAAAACAATAGGTGGCATGGAGCACTGGAGTTAGTCTGAGCTTTGAAACCAAACCAACTTAGCCCACATTTACAAGCCAGGTAGCCTTGGGTCTTGATCTTCACTGAACTCAGTTTCCTGATGTGTAAAGTGGACATAATATGTGGGCCCCACTTTAGCCTCACAAGGGTGTTGCTAGATTTAAAGTTAATGTTGTGTGAAAGTCGCATCTGTCCCCCCTTTATATTGGTAATATTTTTAAGTGCGTTAAGGAAGCTGTTATGTAAAATATAGAATGATGAAATTTTGTGACATATAGAACTATAAAGGTAAGACTCCTTCGTGTAGTTCTTATATTTAATAATAGTAAAAGAAAATCATGTTTGCACCTTATCGAAAAGTAAAAATAATTCTAAAGAATGACATCAGTTGATAATTTTCTTGAGAGGTTATATTAATCTTAGAATGATCTTTTCATGTAAACACGCATGTGCGTGTATACATGTGTGGAGGGGGATGGGGAGAAAAGAACTTTCATTTTTCATGTACTTGGTCTACAGAGCTATTTGTACTTTACCGGGGTACAGGTAGGCAAAGAACATCAAATTAAATGTCCCCACCCAAGGGGGTTTTTTTACTTGCCTCCTATATGCAGACAGCCTTTCAGGGGAAGCTCTCCACGTGAAGATGGGGTGCCTAGCACCTCGGTAGCCCCAGGCACAGCATACCCAGAGTATCGCCCACCCCAAAACAGAGCACTCCCTGGAGTGCGGGCATTCAGGCACTGGTTCCAGATGTGCCTCTCACCTGTGTGGCCTTGGCTTAGGTAGTAGCTCAGCCCTCTAGACCTCAGCATGTTAACCCTTTCCCTTACAATACACAGAAGCTGAATATTTACAGGGAAACACAGAGGCTGGTCCTCCCCATAGCAAGACACACCTGGGCCTTCTCTCTGTGGCCCCGGTGTCCTTGGGGCTGGCTCTGGCCTGGAAGATGGCTCCTCTAAGAGAGGGCCACGTGGATACTAGAGTCCAGCCCCATCTTCTTCCCTGGACCCCTCGGAGCCTCAGAGACCTTCCTTCTGTCCTCAGAGCCCACTTCCACTCAGGGTAAGGTGTGATCTCCTCCCCGCTTTGTCGATAACCTTGCCTCCCTCTCGGGCCCGAGGATTAAAAACAGGCTGAAGGGCAGCTTAGCACTTCCAGCCTGGCTGGGGTGAGGAGGGGGACAACCCGATACGAGTATAAAATGACCCCTTTGATTAAAATATAGTTAACCTGTACTGTTTTTAAAAGAAATCTAACATTTAGGAGAACGCTCTATTCAGTGGATGCCAGCATAACCAAGACAACGTTTTGAATTACGTACCTTTTAGTTTGACTATTACAGGGAGTATTCTGAGGCATCATGGTTGCTCCTATAAAAGCTCAATTAACTTTACAAAATATTCAATACCCTAGGCCTTCGTTCCAGGGGCGACTTATTTTTTCCCCATAATCAGGGGAGCAAAGCCTCTGCAGTGAACGGTTTGTTCCCGAATTTGTGCCCCAGCACAAGGTTTCATTTGTTTAAACAGCACTGTTTATACAAAGGGCACATCAAAGTTAAAATATTTTAAATAGAATGATGCCAAAAATATTTGGTTGCACACTGAAGGGTGACTTAAATGCATCTGGACATTTTGATTTTCAAAAACTTTAGGTTTTAAATAAACGTGTTTTCCAAGATCGCTCCTCCAAGTAGGTCTGGGAAATGAGCAAGTGTTCGACCATTTTTTTTTTTTTAAATGATGCTCCTCTTTTGTGGTTTGCAAGTGTTTTACTATCAAAGTTAATACTAACGAGGTCCGCTTGTATAACTGACATCCTGCCAAGTCCTTTATAGGATGAAGAAAGTGATATGACATTAAGTCTTCATTTAGGGAACTAATCCAAACCCAAACGCCTTTCTTTCTTTCTCGGCTCGGTGAACTTCTGGAAGACTAAGGTAGCTGTGGGTTTCTTGGTTCGTCACGGGAGTTTACTTGCCTGGGCCAAGTCCGAGGCCTCTGCAGAATTGTTAAGGACAGGCTCAGTGAGGTGCATGGCTCCTGATGCCCCCAAATGGCTAGTGTTGATAACTGAGACCTCTCTGTGAATGAACTCAGCATCAAGACACCCAGAAGGAGGAATTTAGTTGAAGAGACAGGACTATTTGCTCTGTAGTGTGGAAAATATAATGTTGCCTTTTTCTGGTTTCCAAAATTTATATCCATGTAAAACTTTTAGCATAAATATCTTTTTACTCTGTTTTTCAAGAAAGAAAAGAAAGAGGAAGAGGGGAAACCTTCAGCTAAATAAGAAACACGGATGGCCTGAACCTGGGTCTTAAATAAATATGTTCATGTTAACAAGAAGGTATGAGGGAGATTTTTTTCATCGAAAGGAGAAGTTCTCATTAGCTACAACTTTCAGTTTAATACATCAAACATTTACTATTTCCTGGATGCCAGGAAGCCTTTTAATTCAGGAGTAATGATCTGTTCGCTGCCTAATCCAAAGGCCTAAGTGGTTGGTGCATTCACACTGCCACACGCATCACCCTGAAAAGGCCAACTAGAATTTGAAATAAAGAAAAGGAGACTAAACATTCTCATAATGAGGTATAACTGTGTCCTAAACATTATTTACTAAAAATTTATTTGCTATTATTCTGAAATTTCAATTTAAGTGTTCTGTATTTTATCTGGCAAGCAAAACCGGTGAACAAAGCCATGCAGTCAAAATGTCTTAAAAAGGAGGGAAAATGTTCTTCAGGAACTTTGAAAGCATCTGGCAGGAAATAAGAACATTATAAATGCTGATTCAAATCATTATTATAACCCTGGTCACATAAAATTATATAATTTATCATGTTATATAAATTAATGAGTCTCTAAACCAGTGTAGTTGAACTTTTGTAACTCAAATGTTTTCCCATTAGTATATGTTTAAATTTTAGTAACGTTTCATTCTCATCTCTTATTAATCTTCAGTTGATTCTTAATCAATTTTAACTCTCTATGTTCTCAAGTTTTTAGGTTAATAATCTATTCAGGAATTCTTAAATGGCTCCAAGGACTGCATCATGTGAGTCCTTTTGTAAAA
Source organism: Pteropus medius (assembly GCF_902729225.1). Lineage (NCBI taxonomy): Eukaryota > Metazoa > Chordata > Mammalia > Chiroptera > Pteropodidae > Pteropus > Pteropus medius. The sequence continues at coordinate 3,479,837 of NW_024351073.1, forward strand.
CAAAGAGTCTTTTTTGGAATTTGAAGACTTTTTTTGTATTTTGATTAATCACTTCTAATATGTCAGTTTTTGAAGTTCACATTTCTGCACAAGTACAGATTTTTGAAAACCGAGCACACCTAATTTCCTCTTTTATGGCTTATTGTTGAAAAAATTACAAATAGCATAAGCAGCTCACTTTTCAAAATAAGTAGTTCTTTAAATCAGAGTGTTTTAAAATTTTTGTTTTTTTAAGAAAAAAAAAGAGAATTTCTTAAGGAAGTCCAATTAGAAAGTGGTTCGGAGGAAATGACAAGTTCAGAATGCTCTCTCACTCTTTCAGTCCTCCTTGGGAAAATGTTACTCCCAGGGAGCATGAGCCCTTTCCGAACACTCAGGATGAAGTGGGCATCAAAAAACTAACACTTTAAAGCTGCAGGAAGCCAGCCTGGGGAGGATAAGTTAGCTTGGAGATGATTATTCAGCTCTGGGGGTGGGGGAAGGCAGCGTGGAATGACTGTGCCATTCGGGGCTTCTCAGCTTCCTGTGTGATGTGGGCTATTTATTTTGGAGCCTTACATTTCATAATGGTGTGGTTCATAGCTGAAGTCCAAGTGTCCCCTTGAAAAACTGACTCTTTATACCCCCTTCTTAGTGTGACTTAATTCATTCAAAAATTATTGAGGGCCTCCAGGGACCAGATCCTATTTTAAACACTTGAGATCCATTGGTGAACAAGCCAAGCAAAGGCCTCTGCCTCCTGGAGTTCACATTCTATCAGAGAAGACAGACAATAAATCACGAACATGAATAAATTATACCATGTGTTAGAAGGTAGTAAGTATTATGATGGGGAGAGAAGAGCAGGGCAGGAGGGTCTGGGTTTGGGTTGGGGGAGGAATTGCATTTTAAACAGGGAGGTCAGGATGGGACTTGTTGTGGAGACATTTGAGCAAAGACTTGAAGGGGATGTGGGAAATGAGCCACTGGGTACACCTGCTGAGTTCCTGCTTCTGTCTTACCTGTGGTTCTCAACCCACAAGGATTTGCCCTCAGGGGACATCTGGCAGTGTCTGGAGGCACTTTAGTTGATCACTACTGGGATGGGGGCGGGGTACTACTGGCATGTCTTGGGTAGAGACCAGGGATACAACACACAGGACAGCGTCTTGCAACAGAGAATGACCCAGCCCCAAATGTCTACAGCACTGAGGCTGAGAAACCCTGTGTCTGAGGAACAGTGAGGAGGCCAGAGACATAGAAGATGAGGTAGCAAAGGTTTGAGGAGAGGCGGTAGGCAGGGCAGGTAGGGCCTCAGGCCCTTGTGGACTTTGGCTTTTCCTCTAAGAGAAGCAGGGAGCTGTTGGAGGGTTTGGAGCAGAGGGGCAACATGAGCGGCATTAAAAATTTTAAGAATGTCATTCTGGCTGTTGAGTGGAAAATAGGTTTAAGGAGGGTAAGGCTGGCATGAGAGAGTTCAGGGGTTATTGTGGTTATCCAGGCAAGAGCTGGTGGAGCTCGGACCATGGTGGGAGCAGCTTCATGGCTTCCGTGCAGCAAAGCATAGCATCCAACGCCACATTTTAGATATCGGGCAACAAGATGCTCTGGGGATTCACATGATCCCCACTCTATTTATTACTATATATCATATATTTTATATGTATTATCTATCAATCGATCTATAGATGAATCGATTATCAATTGATAAATGATAGATGAGAGAGAGAAAGGTGGTCAAGTCTCCTTAGCTGTATTTTGTTTTGCACAATAGGATACGTGATACCTGTTTAACAATCAGTTCATGACAAAACAATTTGTTGTGGGTTAGGCATAATGTAATCCTTCTCTGCTTTAACATGGTTTTGGCAAAAACCATTCACTCTTGCTAATAACTCTTTTGTGGTCTATTTCTTTAAGCCACATATAACCCTAAACATACTAAATTACCTGGCAATGGGATGAGGGGAGCATCAAAGGTCTAGTACCTAATAAACAGGCATTCGAATTGCCTTCCTCTTTTAGAACTGTATTAAGTTGTTCAAATAGTTAATCTTCTCTTGCTTGATCAGCCAAAGCAAATGCTGAAACAAAGCAGAAAACACCAAGAGATAGCTCATTCCTGCTTTTACCCAAAGGCCTCAAATATCTTAGCAACACTGCCTCATCATTCCTCCGTGTGATGTCCCTAAAGTGTATGTCCTGCTCTTGTCCTGCTCACAGCCAAAGACAGCAGGAACCTGCAGCAGAGGCTGGACCACACCATGGGGTCAGACTCCATCTGTCCACAAAGAGCATCTCATTCCACTTGCTGCTATGACACACTTCGGTGTCATCATACAGTATTACCATATTTTTTAATGCTATTCCAAGGAAGTGGCAAATTAGTCTCTTTGTTAGTGAAAAGCATGCTGTTTTTCAGTTTCTTAATGTTTTTTTAAGAAGGTTTTAAAATATGGTTGAGTTCATGAGCTTTTCCTTTGTTCTATCAAAATGGTTTTTGTACCACTTGGCCAAGAGGCGTTAAGTTGGGATGGATTTCAGGGAAGAGAACTTAGTCTTTCGAATGAAAGTAGCAATGTTGGAAGACTTCTCAATTTGAGATAATCCTTTTTTCAGGATTTCCCAAATATGGCCCATGGATCACCTACATCAGAATTCCTCTAGGGCGTGTTAAAAATACAGATTTGTTGAACTCCTCCCCACACCTATGCCTAAAGTAATCTGCATTTCACCAAGCTCATTCTCAACACAGTCATGTTTGCAAACCACTACTCTACGCTATGTTATTAGACAAGAAAGATGGCCTTTGAGGATCAGTCTGCTCGCAGCAACCTCAGTATAGGCTTGTAAAAATGGCAGATGTTACTCGAATGAAAACTACACTTCTAAAGATTTGTTTTCAACAAAGAAATGTGTCACCCACCATGTTAGTCCCCTCTTTCAACTGAATAATTTTCCTTCTGTGGAGTCCTGGAGGGTGCATTTTAGCCTCTCTTCTTAGGGTTTTACAGGGGCCCCTTAGCTCGACAGGCCAATAGTTTCACTGCGGGTCCATCACGACTGACTTGAGGAGGCACTTTGGTCTGGAAGATGACTTGAAATGATCACTGTTGTTGTCTCACGTGACCTTTTCTGTTTTCTTGTTGAATAGCAAATATGCCAGAGGATTATCCTGATCAGTTCGATGACGTCATGGATTTTATTCAAGCTACCATTAAAAGACTGAAAAGGTCACCAGACAAACAAATGGCAGTGCTCCCCAGAAGAGAGCGGAACCGGCAGGCCACAGCCGCCAACCCGGAGGGTTCCAGAAGGAAAGGTTGGCGAGGCCAGAGGGGCAAAAATCGGGGTTGCGTCCTAACTGCCGTCCATTTGAATGTCACTGACTTGGGTTTGGGCTACGAAACCAAGGAGGAACTGATTTTTCGGTACTGCAGTGGCTCCTGCGACGCCGCCGAGACAATGTACGACAAAATATTAAAAAACTTATCCAAAAATAGAAGGCTGGTGAGTGACAAAGTAGGGCAGGCCTGTTGCAGACCCATTGCCTTCGACGACGACCTGTCGTTTTTAGATGATAACCTGGTTTACCATATTCTAAGAAAGCATTCCGCTAAAAGGTGTGGATGTATCTGACTCGGCTCCAGAGACCGCTGTGTATTGCATTCCTGCTACAGTGCAAAGAAAGGGACCAAGGTTCCCAGGAAATGTTTGCCCAGAATGGAAGATGAGGACCAAGGATGCAGAGGAGGAAGAGGCGGAAGAGAGAGGAGGAAGGCAGCTGTTGTGGGAGCCTGGTAAAGGGAGATCCAGCTACAGAAAACTGGACAGGAGAGAGAGAAAGCAGCCGTCCGGATTCTCCTCCGCGGCGGCTGATGCCACCAGAAGCTCAGGGCCGGTGTCCCTGGTTGGGTGTTGCCACCGTTTCATCTGATACAGTCCACCGTCACCGGTCATGGGCGCAGATGCGGATGCACTAGAAACCAAACCAGTGTATCTCCTGTGGTTTGTTTTCACATGTCTGGAGACACCAGGGAAATGTAATCCTGGTGTCATTCCTTGTCATTATGTTTTACTGCTGAAAGCAAGAAGTTTATTTTTCTGTCACTCAGTGGAGACATACCCCGGAAAGGAGGGGCGGGGGGGCGGAAAAGCAAAGACACAAGAGATAGTAACCTTTGAATTTGAAAGTTAAGGCCTGAGGTTTACTATAGCCAGTGAGCTGTGAAAGGCTGGTGACTGATTCTTAACATGGTGTGTGGGGTGGGAAGAAGTTGGCTAGGAACCAAAAAGGCTGTCCTCAGGACTAAAATCCAACCTGAAGGTATTTGCTTTACGTCCTTGGAAACAGGAAACCAGTTGTGGTTTTCGGCAGCATTCACGTAGGAGAGTGAGGGGGTTAGGCCCCCCGCTCACTGGGGCAGGAGGCCCACGGCCTGTCAGTTTACAGGGAGACAGATGTTACATACACCCCCGCTCCGTTTATGCATGGTCACCAGTGACCAGAGAAGCTACTCGATGCAATGCATCTGTTTCAGATACAGAAATATAGAGAAGATATTTATTGAGATTTAAGTTATTGTTATTTATTACCGTTCACTAATGAGTTTCTCTTTTTTCCCCTTATTTATTAAAGTTTCTTTTCAAAGGTGCCAAAGTATATGTGCTCACAAAATCTAAAGAAAGGTGATAAAGGAAATTTTAATTGGAAACAAGGGTCCATGCTTTTCAAAGTATTAAAATGTTTTTTGCTAGGTAAAAATCACTTACTTTACCTTTTTAAGAAAAGCTCTCATTAATGTCCCCAGATTTCAGCATCTTCACTATTTTTTCTATTTTTACAAAAAAAAAAATGTGTCAAAAGGAACTTTCCCGACAGGCCCCCTTTTCGGAAGCAGTGTGCAGACACCGTTGGCACTTGGTTTTATTTCTTCGTTGCTCCATCTCTGAACAGAAATGCCATATGCTCCATTTTCTGTTGTATTTAAGCTCTTATTCCCCTCTGCATATATCTATCTATGATATGCATAACCATATATATGAAAGGTTAAATTCCTTTTAGTAGGTAGTCCTGGAGTTTATGTTGACCTAAAAGTAAAAATCCCGTCAGGTAGCCAGGGTTCCACCCTGAGCAGAGACCCTTCCTCCATCCTTCTGCCCACCGTTCCCGAGGAATGGGCTGTGCCCACTGCGGCCAAGGTGTGCACTGCCGGCCTTCCGGAAGTGGGGTCTGCTGGTTGCCATAAAAGCCTGTTGGCTGTCATCTTAGAGCTATAGTTGTTGTCCCCATATACCCGATCCCTCCCTGTGAAGAAGGTGGCCCAGAAGGGTAGACGAGGAAGACGTGTCTGTCCCGGCCACACGCCAAGACTTGAGTGTGCTACCTCTAAGATGAACGTCTTGAAAGGGGAGAAAGTGAGGATGGGAACAACCACCTCACATGTGCCCCAGACTGTGGATTTGCCTGGCAGCCGACCCATGCGCAATGCACAGGGCCCTATAATAGAACTTGTTGCACGTTTCATAAAAGGGATTTTTATCAAGGAGATTATCTATCACTACCTTAGTGGCTATTAACCCAAGAATATAACAGGTTTAGCAATTCAGTGACCTTACTGGCCTCCCTCAAATAATCATGTTAATTTTACAAAGTAACCAAGAGGCAGCAGTTACCAGATATCCCTTCCCTCCAGCCCCAAAAGACCCAAGTTCTCCATCATTCTACCCCTTTCTGTCCTTTCTGCTCCCCTTGCACAATTCAAACAGAGAAAGAGGTCCTCTCTCCCACTCTCCTGGGGCCAGAGGGTGGACCTTGCTGTTCAGAAGAGTGACAGACCCAGCAGTCTGGTCATTCATGAAGCACAATTTGAAGATCATCTGTCTGATTCAGACAGCCCTGGAAAGTTTGGTGGCTGGTGTCCACAGGTGTCAACTCAGCCATCCCCAGCTCTCCACGGAGAGTCCCTGCCCAGAGGGGCTGTAAGATTCAGTGGGTGTTGACAACTTGTTCTCAGCACCACCTATACACCATAAGCGGGTTTTAACTGAAACAAATCTCTCCACCAAATCCACAAAAGGGTAAAGTTTGTGATTTTTCTTTATCGTTGCGATACCACCTGATCCAGTAAGGAGTACACTTCTTTGGAAGTTCCAACTTCTCTGATCCGTCTCAGTCGTTTGTGTTACTCAACCAAAGTTCTCTACAGACTTTATTTTTGTACAATATCATTTTGTAACTTTTTACAAATAAAAACTCATTTCTATTGCTCCCTGTACTTCTATACTTCCCCACGTGCCTGGGGACCACAGCTGGGTCAGGCAGCCATCCACGAGCATTTATTACCAGTCGAGCCCTAGATTAGAAGGCCGTCCCCTTCACCATCACACAGCCCACTGGTTGGTCAGTGGCCTTGCCCGTCAACTGTCCACAACCAATCACTACCCAGGTGGGGAAAAAACTGCAAAGTCATTCTTCATTTATCTTCACAAATACTTATGGCATTGCCTACACTTGAACACGTCAGGCACTGTTTAAGGCACTAGCCATGCAAAAGCAGCCAAAACAAAAATCTCCACCTTCGTGGATTGGGTATTTTATTTGAGTGGAGATAGACAATATTCAAAAAGTAAAAAATATGTAGTGATCCAAATGATAATAACTGCTCTAAAAAAATCCAAACATGATATAATAAAAACTAACGGGGAGCCTGCTTTAATTAGAGGTGACATTGAGGCAGGACTTAAGAAATAGATAGTGCCAACAAATAAGGAGCATCCTGGCAAACCCAGAGGCAAGCAAATACTTGGATGCAGCCACCACTTTGCACAACTCTGGGTGATGCCATTCACGTCGGTTCTATGTGGCAATGCAGCAGAATCCCTGGAATTGTGCAAATGGTGGCCTTGAGCTTAGTATATTCTGATGGCAAGAAAAACACACCGAAGAGAGGAAATGCCACTGCCCTGGGCTGGGGGAAGAGAGCATGCTTCCTCCTCAGATGACACACACCTCGTGCTATGTCACAGGTGGCCTTGTGACTATTAAAAGGTGGCCTTGTGTGGTGTTTTAGACCCAAAACAAAACCCTGACGCTCTTAAGACTCTTCAAAGTGGCCGCCGGCCTAGGCCTTGCAGCAGACAGCACTCGGTGCAGCACCAAGCTTTGCCCGAAACGCCCTTCCTTCCTGACGCCCGCCAGCAACCTGCACTGAGACTTGATGGAGCCTCTGGTACCCACTGTGGGGTAGGGCATTTAGGGTTCTTCTGCCAGGCCAGCGCCGAGGCCAGCCACACTTCCTCTAAGCCAAATTCTGGTAGGAAGTTAGTGACTTGAAGAGGGCATGCAAAGACTGTAAAACTCTTGCTTACTTCCGCTCCTGTTTTAGACCCATTTCCCCAAAGTGTGTTTCCAGGATGACTAACAGGGTAAGAAGCGCTTCAAAAAAAGGAGGAGGGGGTGATTCTCTGATCAAATAAGTTTGGAAAGCATCGAGTTAAACAACATCATACAGTTTTTTAAAGTTTAAAAGGGACATGAAGCCTTTATCAAACTAGTGAACGTTGTGACAGTCCAGCTGGGGTGTAACGTGCAGAATTCCAGATGGATGGGACCATGAAACCGCCTGCAGTTTTGCTTGCTGAAAACCCTCACCAGGCTCAAACTTCAGAACCGCCAGTACTTTGGCTGGTCCACAGTCCAGAGGGATTGAGCGGCCCTTGTCGTGGTCCCCAGAGGGAACGTTGCCTCCACTGGGCTCCTGGCCCTGACTTCCTTGCTACAGGGAATGGCGTGAGAGCACTGATCAGGAGCCCGCACTCCAGGCGCTGAAGGTCTCGTGTGACTACGCCCATGAGATCATCTCAGGCTGGTTTACTCCCATGTGGCCACCACTGGGTGAAGTAAAGGTTTAAAAAAACTTTTGAAAGAACAAATCCACCCCAAGGTAAAGGTGGAAAGTCAGAATTTCCTGAACCTAAGTCTCAAAAACAGAAAGCTACCTCCTACCCTGCCTTCACATGCAGGGTCCTGCTTGGGCCATAGCTGATTTGCTGTCTGACCCCAGAATCATAGGGCAGAGGGAGCCAGAGACCTCATACTGTTCCCCTTTGTTTCTCAGAATGGTGGCAGGGAGGGAATGTAGGTATAAGCCACCAGCCTCAGGCTGTCTTCCATCAGATAACAAAACGTCTCATCCCAAAGCGTTATCTTGAGACATAGCTTTGTAAACAGAAGAGCTACGGTAATCCCACGCAAGAGTTAACTCAACCTTTGTCTCATCCTGGATGAAATTAAAACCTAATGCTACCAAGTCATCCCTGAAAATAACTAGATAGTGAGGGAAATAAAGGGAAAGCACCCATTTACTCACATGTGACAACCTAGGCATTGCCCGTGGCAGGTGAGGGTCACTATGATGGGAATGTAGACTGACAGCGGGGGTGTGGTGACAGGTGCACAGAGAGCGCTAGAATGCCTCAGCGAGCAGCAGGTGGGAAGAAAACCTGAAAGGAAAACGAGTCCGGGACAGCTACAGAGTTGGAGTGCCAGATCATCTGAATTTCAGATAAACATGCATAATTTCTTAGAATAACTCTGTCTCATGCAAGATTTGAGCCATGCAATATGTGGGACAGACTTCTACTAAAATGATTACTTGCTGTTTATCTGAAGTGCAACTAGGCATTCTGCATTTTAATCTGCTAAATCTGGCAAGAGAGAATGACATTCGAGCTGGGCCTTGGGTATGAAGCAGGAATCTGTCAGGTGGACAGGGACAAAAGGTGGGGGTGGGATGAGGGACAGACATTCTAGGCGGAAGGAACAGTGTGACCCAAAAAGACTAAAGGGCACTGTGTGTCCCAGGAGCCGTGGGCAGGGTGGTGGGTTCAGGCACAGCACATACCTTGTTTAGGGGCCACGAGATTGTCAGAGGTCCAAAAAAATGTTTTAATGTTAATATTTTTAAAATCAAAAAAAAAATTAAATATAAAAAGAATATGTAATAACAAATCCAGCCTGGATTACAATCCTCTTTCTATGCCAACACAGTCATATTATTTTTAATAGTTTTTATAGAGAAGGGACCCACAAAAGCGACAATGTCTAGAACCCGTGAAAGTCAGAATGCAGCCGCGGCGCACTGCTGACAACAAACTCTCCACGTCCTCCAGTTGCAGTTAGTTTCCTTCTAGTTTTCCCATTCTCGCCCAATCACTAAATCCAACCTCCTTAAAAAAAAAAAAAAAAAAAATCTTCGTCTCACCCTTCAAGTTAGTTTCTCTTCTCAAGATATTCACATTTACTTCCTACTTAGGGCAACAAATCTAAGGGCAGGCCAGTAACATTCCAAGACTCATTCACGGTCTTTGAGAAAGGACAACATCTAGCAGATGACCCAGAGCAGACGGGGAGGTGACGATATCGGGGAGAACAGGTCAGACGGAAGGCAGATGGCGAGGGAGGGAGAGAGAAGACCCGAGAATCTGGGAAATCGAAGACACAGCAGAGCTGGCGATGAAGTGCAAGGAGGAGGTTTTTAAACATGCGGAGTACACGAATTTGGGAAATTCTTTAAAGTGGTATATGTGGGGGATTTTAACCCACGTCTTGCTGCATGCCTAACCCTTATTCATTCAATTAATTTTTGAGCATCTATCTCCTACCAGGGGAGGATATAAAGATAAAACAATGTAAAGATAAAGCCCACACATGAAGGGCTCCCAGATTAGAGGGACAGAAATAGATTAAAATACACGTGATGAAGGCAGGAATAAAGTATGTTATGGGAGCTTTGAGGAGGGACAAAAAATCCAGCTGAGGCTGGAGGGCAGAGAAAGGTATCAAAGACGGCTTCCTGGAGGTGGCTGCCTGCATGGATTATTAGATGAGCAGGAATTTCCCAGATTGGAGCTGGGAAAAGAGAGGGCATTACAAGCAGAAGGGACTCTGAGAGCTAAGCCAGCAAGACTAGAAACATCCTGGTGTGAGGTTAAGGGAAGGTGGAGCAAGGCCAGAGCTTTGGAAAGCAGGACCAATGAGCTTCCCCGGGCAGGAGAGGAAGGGAAGCAGCAAGGCCAGTGATAGTGGGACCGATGCAGGACAGGGAGCTCTTGCTCCGCCCAGCTCCAGCTCAGTGGCCCCTTGGGGAGAAGATTGCTTTCGATTGTCACATCTGATCTCTCTCTTTCAGACCCTCTGCTACCCCAAACGGTTCTCTCAAATCCCATTCTCTCAAGGCCTCGTCTGCACCATTTTCATGCTCCATGACAAGCCTGTCCCGGAGACATCTACTTTGCACAGGGGACTCAAGAGGACTGAAAAGGCCCCCAGACCAGCATTTCCCAAACTGCCGAGTTCAACACTAGGAAGGTATTTATGGAGGAAAGGATTCCTTGATTTCAAAAATGGGGAAATGCCGCACATTTTTGGTCCCTATTCAGGGAAAGACAATACACAGTCACATATTTTAAAAGGCCCTGAGAAGGCCTACAGAGGAAAAACCTGTTTAATTTTATTTAACCCAGTATCTCACATTCTTATTTGACCAAGGAGCGTCTGTTCACATCTAATAGAAGTGTTCTGTTGGACACAACCTGGAGAATATCATTTTAGAACCAAAGGAATAAATCTCTAATGGAAGAATTTCAGACAGCAGGAGGTAAGTTATTTCTGGGCAGGGGGATCTCTCTAGTCCACCATCAGTATAAGGCACCCTCAGCCTGAAGGCCCTGACAAATGGTCACCACATTTTCTTACATGCATCAGTTGGACTAGTCCAGTGAGCAGCCAAACTCAGCCATGTTCTCATTTCTCCCTGAGCTTGAGCTGAGGTAACCAACCTTCCTCCCCTGTCCTCATTCTCCACCCACACCCTACCCTAACCCCACCTGGCTGACCCTGCCATATTTTATAATAGTTAGGCTGGAAGACACTCCAAAGTGTTTTAATCCATGCCACACATACAGAGAAATAAGCCACTGTGGTCATCACTAGTTCTGTTCATTAAATAATTATAGATCCCTTCCACTCCTGGCCACATGGTAAGATTACACATTTGGGTTCCCTTCTGGTTGACTGAGGCAAGTGACTGGACAAAGAGCATGAGCAGATGGGACATGTGTTTCTTTTGAGCCTGACATTTAATTGCCATTGCAAGACCCTCAAGAATCTCTTTCTTTTCCTATAAGACAGCAACCAGCAATGTTCAAGATGGTGACTATTCTGTCAATTTGGAGTGACTACAATGAACAGAGCAGCTCTGCCAAACCACGACAGACATGGGATGGTGAATGAAAAATAACCCTTTGTTATTTGAGCCACCGAGATCTGGAGGTTGTTTGTTACTGTAGCATAGCTTAGCCTATCCTGACAGATACAAGCTTTTACTACGATGAGGCATGTTACGGGCCATGAAGAGAAAGAGAGCAGTCAGCAGAGTTAGGGAGAGTAGCAAGCATAAAGGCTCAAGGGGATGGGAGAGTGGTAGGAAATAAAGTTGAAGAGGTAACCCCTGGTCGGATCACGTAGCATCTCGGGGGCCATGATAAGGATTTAGGATTTTATTCAGTAACAGGCAGGAAGCCATCCAAGGTTTTAGGAAGAGGGGTGACAGGATCTGGCTTGTGATTTCAAAGGATTGTTCTAGAGGCTTTGTTGAGTCCAGACTGTAGAGGGGCAGAAGAAGAAGCAGGGAGACCAGACAGGCTTCTGCAGTGATCCACATGAGGGATGGTGGTGACTTGGACCAGGGAAAGCAATGGCGGCGCTGACAGGATGTGCTCGGGGACGGGACTTGAGGAGGGTAAGAGAGAAAGAGCTGTGAAGCTGTAAAGCCAAAGCAGTGGCATCTCTGTGAAGGCCGCGATGTACGTGTCTCATCCTGGACTTTCCCTGCTGGGAAGATCACTGAGTGAGAAGAGAGACGCTCCCTCCTGACACCCTAACTCTGGGTAAGGCAGGAGCCAGTGCAGGGGCGGGGATCTGAGGGAGTCTGCCAGGCCCCGAGGTCTGGAATGCCATTTAAATGCATGCGTGCCAGGCCACTTGGCTCACGTTCAGGATGAATCTGCCACTGCTCCCTCTGACAATGTTTAGCATGAAATAAAAAGTATGGCTTTCAAATGATACCACGAGGAAGATTCTTGAGCAAATATGGCCAAAGCCTCTCTGCAGAATGTTCTCAGAGGCTGGGATTCCATCCACCTCCAGCCTCCTTTTTCCGTCTGGTCCTTCCTAGCCCCACTCTGAGTTTCAGCCGCACAATTGCATTGGCCTCCTCACAGGCCCACCACCTCCCCACCCTTCCCCTCCAGTTCTGCTCACTGCTGCCAAAGTCATCTTCCTTACATTATTTCCCTACTCAAAATCCCTCTCTACCTTCTTGCTGCCAGTCAAATCCCTCAGGCTGCCAGTGAGGGCCTCCCTAGTTTGTTTCAAACGAATCTTTTCTCTGGTTTTGTTTTTGTCGCCCAAATATTTCCTGTTAATCTAACTTCCGCTATGCATGAAATACAGAATTTCTAAATATACATTGAGCTTTTTACACTTTTCATGGCTGGACACTTGCCTAAGGCTTTCTCTCTGCCAGGAACAATGTCCCTCATCTCTTAAATGCTCCAAATCCTCCCTAGATGATATTCAACACCCACTTCCCTGTGGTCCTACAGATAAACTCTTCGTGTGTGAATCAGGCTGATGGCATGGGCCCCTTTTCTTGTGGATAATTATGCACTGATTTTATGTTCTCTGTTAGGTTAAGGGCTTCTTGAGTGCAAGGGCCACGTCTGGCTCATCTTTAAATCCTGAAGAGTCCTGAGTACATGCCCTCACATGTAGCAAATGCTCAAAAAGCGTCTGTGTTTGTCAGGACTTTGGGTTACAAGTAACAGAAACTCGACTTAAGCTGCCTTAAACAGTGTAAGAGAATTGATTGGCTCATGCAACTGCAAAATCCCGGGGTAGATCCAGCTTCAGAAAAAGCTAGGTCCAGGTGGTGGACTGACATCATGAAGCATTGCCTCCTCTCACTTTACTGTGTCACTGTCTTCCATGTGTTGGCCTTGTTCTCAGAGTATATTTCCCCACACAGTGACAAAGATGTTTGCTGGAAGCTACAGGTTTAGAACCTACTCCCTTAGAAACCCAGTAGGAAGAATGAGTTTCTTATTTGATAATTCCACCAAGGATCTTGGAGGAGATTCTGATTAGCCAACTAGAGCTAGATGCTGTCTATGGCCATGCCACCCTGAACAAGCCCGATCCCGTCTGATCTCAGAAGCAAAGCAGGGCTGGGCTTGGTTAATACTTGGATGAGAGACCACCTAGGAAGACCAGGTGCTGTAGGCGTAAAAAAATAAAAAATAAGGGATTGTAAGTTGACAAGGTCCTTGCAATCTCTGAGGTCAACCAAAGGTTGCCTCGCCTAAAATAAATAAACAAATTAATTAATTAATTAATTTAATTAAAAGAGCCAGAATAAGAACACAGGAGGTGAGTTTCTGCAAAGGAAATTTGGGTGACCTAAAGAAAGGATGAGGGATTATGAACTGGCAAAAATGAGAGACGTCTATGATAGAATCATTTTCTGTAATGGCACACTCCAACAAAACAATTCGGCATCTCTTTTTTCATATCGATTTGGCAACCATCTGCTCAAAGATATTAATGTTCCCATCTCGGTTTGCATGTCTGGCCATAACGATGAGTTTGCACAACAATTCAAACAGAACAGCAGGAAGGTGGGGGGTGGGGCACCAGTTAGGGCAGAACTGAGAGAAACATAAGAATTAGCACTTCAATTTTTTTTTTTTTTTGCAAAAATGGTATTGGATGGATGGATGAATGGTGGATGGATGGATGGATGGATGGATGGATGGATGGATGGATGGAGAGATGATGAAGTATTTTTTTTATTTCATTGTATCATTAATCAGATTAAAACCCTGTTATAGTGAGCTCCATTAGAAAAACAGTTCAAAGGAGGTTCAATTAATAGAAACTCCTACTGCAGTGGTTTAAACAGGGGCTTACTTATCTCACCCAATTGAGCGCTTATGAATACATACATGGTGTGTGCCACAGGAATAATTTTTGTAGGCAGATCCACCAATGGATGTTAAAATTCATAGGCATATATTTGAGGAGAAAAGGATATTTGCATATTCTCAAAGTACGTTTCTCAAGATATTTAGTTATAAAGTGGAAAATAGTGACCTTACAGTGGAGAAACTCAGCAGATATCACCTTAATCAAGCTGTCAAAGCTAAGATGACCAGTAATAGACATATTGATATCATGTTCCCAGATAAAATGATGCAAAGAGAAGAGCATGCTATCACTCCTGGGTTATTTTTGCCAAAAAATACAAAACCTCAATCTAGCTTTAAGAAAACAGCAAATTCAAATTGAAGGGCCTTCTTCAAAATAACTTGACACTGTTCAAAAGTGTCAAGTATGGGAGAGACAGGAAAAGACAGAGAATTGTTCCTAGATCAGACTAAGGAGACATGACAGCTCAATAAATGTGAGATCTTAGATTGGCTCCTGGAACAAGAAAAGACCATTAGTGGGAAAACCAAGGAAATCTCTCTCAATAAAGTCTGTAGTGTAGTTAATAGTAACATACTAAGGTTAATTTCCTGGTTTTGATCATTTACGTGGTTATGGACGATGTTAGCATCAGGGAAGCTGTGTGAAGGGTATCTGGGAGCTCTCCTCTTATTATTTTGACAACTTTTCTTTCTAAAATTATTTCAAAATTTAATGTAAAAAAGAAAACCATTGTGTTGTATCTTAGTTAACTTATAAACCAGTTACCACCTCAGTGCAAAGGTCCATAGGATTTAGTGCCCAAATGACAGGTATAGACAAATGATCTTAGAGTTTGGTGGAAGGAGGGAGCAGTGTGGCCTCGATACTATGGATGTCTCTAGGACGGTCCTCAGGCAAGCCATGTGGCTTCGGCTGGACCTTGAAAGCATGGGCCAAGGGGTAAAAAGACTTCCATAGGGGACCCAGGCCAGGCAAAGATACAGAAGTGTGAATGAATGAACATGGCATGTTCTGAAGGCTGTCCAAAGTTCTTCCCAGGCAAAGAAAGGAACAGTGGGCTCTGATTTGGTCTAGCATTCTGGAATTTCAATCTTGATGTAGAAGTGGAGAGGTCATGGGACATGAAAAGTTGAGAAATAAAGGCAGCATCTCAAGAGAAATCAGTTATGGAAGAATAAGTACGAGACTAATTTCTGTGTTCAAAAGACACAAAAATAAGAATAAAGTCTGAAACTAAAAGCCAGAGCACACATGTCAGGAGAAAGCTTCTAAAAGGCACAAAGCTGATTTAGATCAGGATATCCTAGAGTGGATGTTTATTTGGAGAAGCAATGAGATATGATATGGGCTCAGCTAAGGAGTTGCGCTCATCTCAGCCCCAAGTCAACCAGACCCCCTCGACTTCAACGTGCATACGAAACACCCAGGAATCTTGTTCTAATGCAGATTCTGCTTCAGTAGGTCTAGGATGGAGTCTGAGAGTCTGCATTTCTAACAAGCCGCCAGGTGATGTCAGTGCTGCTGGTCCTCAAACCACGATTTGCGTAGCAAGATGCAGACCACTGGAGATGCCTGAGCAGAGGAAAGACACAGTGAAGACAATAGTTTAAGAATACTGGGAATATGTTCAACAAGGCTGTGCTGGTTCTGAATATTTTCCTGGCCTTAGTGAGAGAATATAGTCATAAGCAGAGTTCAGTCTGAAAGCTGAAGAATTTATCTGAAAAGCTTTATCAGGCATTAGCAGCAGTTTGAAGAGCAAAGGGTATCTGCCCTCTGGAAAAATAAAATCCAGAAGTAAAGCTGCAACGCATCTGTAACGCTGACTGTTTCAACAAGCCCGTTGAGCGCAGCTCTGAAACACAGTCAGATGGCCCAGGGCCTCCCAGGAGCAGCAGAGACCCAGTCAAGTGAAGATTCCCTAATCACAACCTCACCGCCACCAACGCCTCTGGCCTGGTCTGTTTGTGCGGTTAAGGCCCAGTGAGTCGAGCTTTTCCCCGTTCTTTTCTCCTGTCATCACATATCAAATCTCCTTTAAGTCCCCTCATCAATTCAAACATCCCGTTATCCAAGAAAAGGCTTCCGAGCTTCCCACAAAAACGCACCACCACATGCAAAACACAAGAGCTGAGAGGAAAGAAAAAAAAAGAGTTGATCCTTTGACCTTGCTTAGGCGCTAATTCAATCCTCTTCTAGGGGATGGATGTGAGTACTTTCTGTCCTCACCAGACAACTCAGGAATGCCATTTTTAGCAATCAATTGGGAGGCATTTTTATTTTTCTATGGATATCTAGAAGGCACGCCTTTCCCAAAAATGATTGCATTTTGTTCTACCAAATGAGCAGAGAGTGAGCACTTCCTGCCTGCACTGTGTGGTCACCAGGACACTGCCTCTGCCCTGAAAATGCTTCCAGTCTACTGGGATTGAAGGACAAGGTAAAACTGAAGCAAGTGCCAGAGCCTGCAGGTACCCAAAGAAGATAATGCCCTGTAGACTCTGGGAGCCGGAGAACTGGGAGGTAGACACGCCCTGAGAATCAAGGGCCACCAGCACCCATGGGATCGCCGATGCCGTGGGATGGCTGAGGTCCTAGGGATGTGGGTGGAAGCAGGAGGGTGGGGCCTGGAGACAGAGCCCCCGTGTGAATCATACTGACGGCCACTACCGCTGTGTCTTCCCCGATCCACCTAGATACGTACTGCTTGGTTCCTTGTTCTCAACAATTTAACTAACCTAAGCTAGTCGGAATCCAATTTTCCAGATCAACGACTACCTTCTTTTCTCCCCCTGCCGCTACACATCACTGCCTTCTTTATACAAAGAGGATATTTCAAGAAATATGTACATGACCCATATCTTTGCCATCCTGGATAGCTCATTCATTAACTTGGATTCATCACTTTCAATCTTTGGGGAATATTTGACATTACAACCTTATGAAGGAGAGAAAGCTTTGTCTTCTCCTTAGGAAAAAAAAAAAAAAGATATGCCCCTCCAAATGGGGTTCTTTGGCAATGGCAGCAAGGCAGAGCTCTCACAGATGCCGATGTGGGCAGTGTCCTCCCAAGAAACAGGAGCCTTGGCTTGGGGTCTTGGTGTCCTTGATCCCTGGTGGCAGGGCTGACTCAGATGCTCTCTCTCCCTCTCTCTGTTAGACATTTAATTTCTCCGACTTGCCTGGGTCTCAGTGTCTGCTGCAAGGAGGGAACAGGCTTGCGATGCCAGTGTGGGGTTCCAGACCCTGCCATGGTGATTTCATGCTGAAAATTAACTAATTCAACCCATCTGCTTTCATCTCAGTCTTGAGTACTTGAGGACGATGGGTCTGCACCTGAACTTGCCCTTGATTTGTAGACAAAATTCAGTGACGGAACCTGTGAGTTGACGCACAGCCCTTGGACCTGGTAAATTCGCCAGCACCATGACTTCTGCCCATCTGAGAAGCTACTGAGGAACAGACAGACAGCCCACACCAAGAATGACCTGGCCTCTTCACTTTTTTAACCAAGTCTTGCTACTTTGATCACCTGCCTCCTCTTTCCACAACCCCTCTTCCTTGCTCCTGAGCCTGCCATTTAATTGTAATTTAAATGTTGATCATGAAAAGCTGTCCTCCATGTACACCTTCTAGTTAAATCTTTAGGGATGGTCTTTTTAGACTTCGACTTCTAGACCGGGAAGAAGGTACACGTCATACGACTATGTACACAGCTTAGTTAAGCTCCTTAAAGCAGCATTTCGGGATACATTTTTGTGGGCTCACAGCTTAGAAAAACCAAACCCCCTAAATGGCTTTAAGAATGAAACCATTCTCAGATATGCAGTCAAATTAATTTATAAACATTTGCTCCCATTTTTTTTAACTTTCCCTATCCAAATGCAGAGACAGTAAATATAATTTGTGCAGAAATACATTGATGCTGCTGGGGTGAGGGGAGCTGCTGGGACACTGCCTACGTCCTGCTCCTCCCGCCCCCGTGAGCAAGCACACACAATGACACGTGATACACGGGGAGACACATGGAATCAGGAGGCAGCCAACGAGACTACAGCTGACATACAATCCACAGCAGCCTGCACAGCTGCCCCCCTTTTATTCACATTCCTGGGGTTCGCTTTGTCCTTCTGACAACTCCCTACACTTCTATCTGCCCAAAGGGTGGCCTTTCCCAAATTTTATCACCTCAACCTGTTGCTCAAGGCTACCTTTGATGTTAGGATAAATAGTCAATGGAGTGCTTTTGTTTTCTCTGTATCTTATGAGCACTACCTCATTTAATACTGAAAGAAGCTAACGAGAGGCAATCAGTTACTGCCATCAGAGTGGTTCCTATTAACCTGGTTAGGGTCACTCAGTTGTAAGTAGCAGAGCCAGGATTTAAACTCAGGTGTGGTTGACTCCACGGTGCCTACACTTGCTACTCTTCCCATCATGCCGTCTGACTGTAGGCAGTTCCATATGACAGATGGAAAGATGGGTTACAGATGTCGCCACCACCAAATGAGCGAGGAAGAGAAGGAAGCCGAACTTCGCTTTGCTCACTGCTGTAGCTCTCTGGCCGATGTATTCCTTACCAGAAATCGAGTGTCCGAGTATTTATTTGTAAGAGATGCAGAGCGATCCAGTAGGAAAAACTTTCGCCCAAGAACCAGAAGCTCAGGACCCAGTCAGGCTTTTGTACTGATAAGTTGGATTGACCATGGACATTGGTGTAAGTTAATTATACTCTGTGTTCTTGATTTCTCATGTGTAAAATGAGGATAAACAATATTTGCCCTACTTTCTTCTCAAGGCTGCAATGAGGATCAATGAGTCATCTATGAAATATGGCCAATGGAGTTCAGTGAACCCTCAGCTGATTTCTAACTCTGACATTCAGTGGGTTGATGACTCTTCTTGATTCATACCATGCTTTCCAAATAGCCCTTGGCAGCTAAGAAAACCCAGAAATGGGATTCCCCCACATTGAGCCATCTGCCCTCTCGACCAAGAGGAGGCTGGAGATTAAATAGCAAAGGATGTTCAACTGAAAAAAAAAATGGCAGAAATAAATTTAGAGAGGAGTAATAAACTTTATCCCCTCCATTATGTTTATCAATGAACACCATGTGTCATATGACATGCTGAAAAAAAAGCTGGGTTCAAGAAACAGTCAAGAGGGAGAGACAGACTTTAAACAAAACTATTCCCAAATAATTATTTAATTGGAATTGTGGTGTGCTGTAAAGGAGCAGGACCATTTATCAGGAGATCACATGATGGGGGAGGGTGTCTCAGGAGAATTTCCCAAGGAAGCGGCATTTCCAGTTAGTTCTCAAAAGAAGATCTGGAGTTAGTAGCGCATGGGAAGAGTCTGAGAAGGGGCGGGTGGGGAGAATGCTCTAGGTGAAAGGAAAGTCCAGTGAAAAGGTCTTTTAAAGAGAGAGTTCTTGATGTATCTCAGTTGCTAAAAAAATAAGCTGATTTGGCTGGAATTCTAATAGAGAGGGAGTGTGGCCTGACATGAGGTTTTTAGATATAGACAAGAACAGATCATGCAGGGTCTTAAGGGTCAAAATGAGGAATTTGAGCCGTATCCTAAGAGCACAGAGATGCCACTGGAAGGTTTTAAGCTAGAGGCTGTGTTCCAAGTGATTGTCCAGAAAGACCACCGTGGAAGCGGCAAGTCTATTAGAGGGTGTAGGAGTGGGGGCGGTGAAACCTGTCGGCAGATGAGTGTAGTGTCCAAGAGAGGACAGACCTGGGACCAGGATGGTGACCATGGAGACAGAGAAACATGGAAGGAGTTGAGAGGTCCTAAAGAGGTGGTCACTGACCGGGTGTGAAAGGGGAGAAAGAGGGATGTCATTTATACACTACACATTATAGCCTGCTGGGGTTGCGGGTAGCACGAGCCCCAGTTTCCAGGTGTACAAAGGAAGTCTCTGCGAGGCTGAGGAACTTATCCAGATTGAAGAGCTAGAAAGTGAACTTCGCAGAACTCTCAACTCTGACATCATAATTATTTCAGGTATGTAAAGGCTCTTGTCCCAAATGATTCACCCTAAGTGCTATCATTACTTCACGGAAAACTCAGTGAAGGTCTGATTTCACGCGTATTGAATTCCAACCACACCACAGCGAAGGCCATATGATGAGAAGGAACTAGTGTGAGTGCATGACATCATGGGCCAAATAGAGTCGCTATTCAAACGTGCACAGTGGACTCCTTACACAATCACCTAATTATAGTTCCTGAGGAAGCACCGTACAATATCACACTGTACAGAAGCCAATGGATAATTGTCAGTGGGCCAGACGGTCCTTTTAATCTGAGTTGATATTTGGAAGATAATGTGTAACAAGTTCAATGAAGTTTTTGTGGTGGGGCTTTTGGCTGAACAGGTCATACATCCTTCATGTCCGAAAGAAAGGCCTGTCCAGCTTGTGAGCTGAATGGACTCTTCCAAATTCTGGAACTAGCACAATTAAAAATGTAAGCCTGACCTTAGAATCTTCTCTCCTCTAGTCCCAAAGAAAGGGAACAAAGAGGTCATGAAGTTCACGTAAATATGTGTGTATGCGACACGCAACAAGACATTCGCATACCATTGCTCTTCTATCTGCACTGACCCGGGGTGGTTTGGCCAAGACAAACTTTGATTTCTTTCCAAATATGGTTTTAAGGACAATGGTTAAATAACTTCCCTGAAGTCCCATAATTATGAGTCAGAGTTTGGAAACTGAGACTCTCCGAGCACAGGGTCAGGCTGCCTCATGACCAGTGTGAGCTCACTCACACGCACGTGCACAACGAGGACGAGCTTCGAAGTGCTGCTGTGACAGTTAAAACTGGAGAATGTCACACAGGGCTTGGCTCATGGCGAGAACTCAACAAATGGTCCCAATTATTTCCAATAGAAGGGCAATACAGTACATGAAAAATTCGAAATAAAATACAAGTGAATATAAATTATATGACTATTATACTCTGATCTGCCCAGAAAGTCTGAGACTGGCATTTGAGGATCACGCACATATTTGAGCTATCATTTAACATAAAGCAACAACCAACTGCCATGCTCTTAAACCATTCAATGTCTAAAATCTTACTGGTCCTATTAGCCTCACTCAGCTCTCCCTGGATGACTCATTCTTTTTCATGATTCTCCCCGTACTTCAAGGTCTTGCTATACTTTGAAAAATGTATGCAATAATGTCATCGCTGCTTCCAACCTAGCCTGGGTTTTTCCCTCTTTTGGTTGACACGCTTATTGAACTTGTTCAATTTATTTGTGCCAGATGCGGCCCTAGATACTGGCTCTACTAGCAAGTGGAATGTGCGGTCATTGGCATCACGTGGTTTGCATTCAGGTGGGGAGAGAGGACTGTAAGCCCCAGTGAGGATGTGATGTATTGAGAGCTATGAAAGCGGTGCAGCAGGCCCCCTTGTTCGTGGTTTTGCCTTCCTCAGTTTCAGTTCCCTGCAGTCAACCGTGGGCCGAAATTTTAAATGAAAAATTCCAGAAATAAACAATTCATAAATTTGAAATTTCCTGCTGTCCTGAGTAGGAAGAGGAAATCTTGCGCCACCATGCTCTTTCCTGCTCCATCTGCTTGGGACGTGAATCGTCCCTTTGTCCAGTATATCCACGCTGTACACGCTATTCTGTTAGTCACTTAGCTGCCATCACGGTTATCAGATCAGCTGTCCCGGTATCACAGGGCTTGTGTTCAAGTAACTCTTATTTTCCTTAATAAACACACCAAAGCACAAGAGCAGTGAAGCTGGCAATTCGGATACATCAAAGAGAAGCCATAAAGTGCTTCCTGTAGTGAAAGGTATGTTTAGGATTCGGTAATAGCTGTGGTTTCAGGCATCCACTGGGGGGTCTTGGAACTTACCCCCCATGGATAATGGGGACTACTATAAATTCCGACTGTAGGGGGAAAAGAGGGAGAACCACTGCCTTTGCTCCAGAGGGAGGGGTATTCAAGGAGAGCCTGTCTTTCTTTCCACTCCACCGTCTCGGGAAAACCCAGAGGAGGTATCAGTACGTGAGCCCACTAGCCGGTGCAGTGAAAATGGGTTTATCTGGGTGATCGTGAGGAGGGAGAGCTGTAGACCAGTGGGAAACAGCACCAACTGAACCCACCACAATTTAGTCCGACTGAGTTCCCTTTTGGACAGACACAGGAGAGAGGTGATGCCGGCCTCCTCGCAGCTGACGCAGGCCCGGCCGGCATCCAGCCTCTTCTCCTCACCTCACCCCACTCTCTTCAGTGGATCGCTTTCTGTCGCCCTATCCTTAGCTCCTGCCACCCAGAAATATTTCTCCAGATGGGAGGACTGGCAATCAGCTCCCATCCCTTGTGTAATCAAATATCTCACCCTGAAGATAGGCTCAGATTCCCTGGCCTGCACTCAGCCCTCCGTTTACAGCGTGGCACAGCCAGCCGGCCGGCCGGCCGGCCAGCCCAAAGGTTTCTGATTAAAATGAACAAGTGTTTCTCTAGGTGCAGAACGATTTCTTGGAAGAGAAACAATAGGTTCCTCTAAGGTTGGCTTTCAGGTCTCACACAGATAGGCCGTTTGTGAAGCAAAGGCAATCAGGCTGGTTTTAGAAAGTACAAAGAGATGTATTATTATTAATTATTGTTATTATTATTTAAGCTGTACTGCTACCTTTAGCTGTTCTGACTGTGAAGAACTTAGAAATGTCTCTGGAATGGCATTTAATAGTTGGGGGAAAATCACACTATCTTAATATGTTGGACCGCCAAAAATAAAAAATAATTTCCTGTCTCTCTTAGTTATAAAAATTTACCTAACTCTCTCCAGATTGATCCCACTCAGCACCATGCTATGGAAATGTAAATAGTTCTGAAAATAAAACAGCTTTTATCATGAAAAATTTTAAATAATCATCCCAAACTCCAAAGCCGTTTATGACTGAACACGTCCCCTGCTCCAGGAGGCAAGATGGCATGGTCCAGCCCAGAGGCCACAGACTTCGTGACCTAAATGCAGTGGCGATATTCAAAGTATTTAACAGCCATAAAAGACTCAGAGTGAGGACTAGTCAGCAAATGAATGTGAGACTTAGCACTGGAACAGGGAGCTGGAGGCCTTTGATGCCAGATGGAACCTCTTCATAGCCAGCTTGTAAGGAAATGGGGCTTGGGGGTACTGTTGGGGAATGTGCCCCGGAGCAACGAGGGGCACTGAGGGAGCTCAGGAAAGCTATGTAGCAACAGAATAGGAAGGTTTCATCAATTTAACAACTGGTTCAGGCGTACCAGTGCACGCCCACTAAACACGGGCCCTGCCCACAGGGAACATGTAAGGACCTAAACGAGGGAACAAGCTGGCTGAGAGGTCAATGCCCTGCCTGAAGCGACAGCCATGACTTGGTTCCAGCCAATTGCTGCTAGACTTTCTGATTTTTCGTGAGAAGCTAAAAATCTGTATTTCATTTTTGCAAGTAACACACTTTAAAAACATCATGCCGAGTGAGCCAAACCAAACAGGTCAGCAAGTGACCATTTTACTAGCTCTGGTTGACAGTGAACAAAGGGGTCAAGGCCACCTGGATCCATGGCTCCCACAGAAACATGAACCTACCAAGTTATTTCAAAAGCCAAAATCTGTCCACCCTCAAAACCCCTGCCCTGGTTCAGACCACCCCATGCCTCACCTGCATCACCACGACAGATTAAACTGGTCCTCCCTGAACATCACGGACATTCTCCTCTTCTATTGTAATGACTGCACATCTTACTTGTTTGTGGCGGTATCTACAGGGCCTAGCATAAAGTTTGGCAGCCAGTAGGGAAAGAAAGGAGGCAGGAAAGTTTTGTTCAGCTATCTTCAGTCCCTTTACTATTAGGTCAAACAGTAGCACCTAATAGTGAAGTGTGGTACTATAACCTAGCTTTATTTGACTTAGAAGATGCTCACTTAATCAATGAGGAAATAAATAAAAATGTGATATCTAAAGATTTCATATAAAAGAGAAAGCTCAAAATTTAAAGATGAAGCAAAAGTATCAGTACTAGTTATGGCCACCATGTTAATTCTTTCTCTTAAACTCAACGATTAAAGGATTTTTTAATCATAAAAACATAGTGCCAATTCTTTAATAATAGTTTAGGAAATTGAATTTAAATTTTAGAAAGTCGTCCTATAGCCATTTCTCCTGTTACAGTTCATTCCTGAAAACGTATGTATTTTGCTCTTAAAAAGAAGTCGTCCTGGTTTCCCAACAATGTGAACATACTGAACTGTACACTTAAAAATGGTTAAGATGGTAAATTTTACATTATGTGTTTTTTACCACAATCAAATAATTTTTAAAATAAATGGTCCTCAGCCGCCCTCTTTCTTCAAAGGTCTTTATAACGGAGAAAGCTGTGACCAACACAAGATAAGGAAGTACTAGGAGAGAAATTGAGGTGGTGCTCACACCCTTGGCCCTGGCATTCCATGCTCCAGTCTTAGGAACGGCTGTGCCCAGGGGGAAATAGATGGTTTGTCTCTAGTTGTTATGATCCCATCCTGCCAGGGTATTCATTCATTCAGTAGGCATTTATTGAGCGCCTATAACTAAGGCTCTGAGGCTATCATGAAAGCACAGTCCCATGCGCCATCAGAAGTTCAGATGGCCCCGAGGAGCCCAAGCCTTCCTGTAGCTAGAAATGACCTCCACTTTCTTCACTTCTAAATATGAAAGCATCCAACATCTCCTCGTTAGCTTCCTCGTCGCCACATCCTGCTCTGACTGCAAGAGGTCCTGGATTTCCCTTAGGAAGCAAAGCAAAAGCGGAAAGCAAAATGAATGGTGGAAGCCATGGGAGTCTGTATGCGCCCAGTGGGCGAGAAAATGGGAACAGGTCCCACTGCCATGCCTTCCCCACGCCCTGAGCCTTCTGCTTTCTGCATCCCGGGAAAATCACTAAGAAGCTTTCTCATCCTCAGGCTGGCTCCTGGGGAAGATACTCGTTCATAAAACCTTCGCATTCCCAGTGGGTTGGTGGGAGTTAGATCGAAGGATATTAGGCCCAAAAGAGAGGTTGGAGTTAAGAAATCTCATTTTATAGTTGAGGAAACTGAAATTCCAAGAGATTAGTAAACTTTTCAAGCTCACAGCTGATAATTGGACAACTTTGGACCACAACTCAGTTCTCTCACCATAATCTACGCCAAGCATGGGACACCTGCATTAAGAGAGTGGAAGTAGACTGTTCAGCTACAGCTGGTCCAATTTCAGGCTCTGGTCACATAAAAGACTTAAAGGTTTTATCTGGTCATTTTACACTTCTTTTTGCTAACTCTATGGATTAAGGTAATAGTGGTAATGCCTATATCCAATAGTCAGTACCAATTGTCATATGAGACTCCATGAATTTTACACAGAAAGACAGGAGGGCCTACCAGGAAGACTACCATGCTGGTGACTGGACTGTTCCTAGTCTAGTTTCGTGAGAACTTGGGAAGATAAGAGAGCAAAGAGATAAAGACCATCAGGACCAAATTCATAAGACTTCTCTATAGCCAAACACTTTGGCGAGGCCTCCAACCATGTAGATTCTCCAATGGCCAGTCTGGAGAGCAAGACCCTGACTTTAAGGTCAGTTCTCCAGCTAATGAGATGATGGATATCGCTGTTGGCTCTGGAACACATCTCTGTGCCTCAGCATCTTCATGAGAGAGATAATTTATTGTGAAATTCTAATGAAGTTATTGTGAAAATCAAAGATAAAGTGAAAGTTCTTATTAAATTGTATCTAAGTTTAAGATCACACACTTTTTACCAGCATTACATCGATCATCATACGGTACCTTTCCTCTTAAGAACTCCAAGTACAACGTCCTTCACCTACAGAGAGAAAAACAGAGGATTCAGAGGTTGCAGCTCCTGGTGGGTCTTCTAAGATCAGGCAGTCATTCACCTCAGCCATATTGCCGTCAAGGTCTTGAGGGCACCTGAGGCATCAAGTTTCCCAGATTTACTCAAGTTCTAAATCAGAAGGAACATGAATACTCTATACTGTCTTGAGAAGTGTTTCATAGGGCAGAGTCCATGACCTCTTGTTTCAGAGTCACTTGGGACACTTGTGACAAATGCAGATACCTGGGCCCTGCCCCAGGAACATATTGAATCTGAATGACTGAGGGTGGGAGCCAGAATTTGGTATTTCTAGTAATTGTCCCCAGATGTCTCTGAAGCGGTCTAACATTTTAGAATCGGTTTATCCTGATATTAGATCATCCTTTTATGTCAAGACTGTACACTGGAAGGCTGAATCCATAGCGAGTCTTAACCCAGAGAGCCTCCCTCCAGGCAACATTCTTTCAGCAACTTGTAAGACACCACAAGCTGTCAGAATGGGTGGTATAGAGAAGGATATCACTGACGGCATTTTGGATTTCTGAAGGGGGAAGGGTCCAGCTTTCACTTCCCAAAGAATGGTGGCTTCAACTAGTGGCTGAGCAAGAAGTTATTAATGCAGCAATGGCCACAATTATGTCCTATCCAGACAGAGGCTGCCCAAGGGCATGACTTACGCCCAGTCATGGGTTTGACTTTTGCGGGATCTCTGGTCTGGCATTTTTCTAAGACCAGATCACTTTTCCTATATCTGAGAGCTAACAGGATATTTATGAACAATGTCCATAAAATGCTACCATGGGGGTACAGAAACTCTTGATGCCAGGGTTTAGCCACACCTGCTAGTTTAAATCTAGTTAAGTCCCTGTCCCTCGGTTTCTTTAGAAACAAAACAGAAACTCTCTTGCTGTCCTGCCTGTAAGAGGCACGGCCAGCAGAAAGAACCAGGGTTGGCAAAAAGCTGAGTGGTACAGAAGAGAAACCTCAGCCCACCCTCAGATGCCTCCATGGCTCTGGAATTTTCAGCCTCGTCTGAAAATCAAAATGGATTCCACCTGCTGTGGCTCATACTCCGAGTCTTGCCAAGCAGCACACCCAAGGAATAGAACCAAAGGGAAGCCAGCTGCCCCTTCTAATCCTATACAAGTCCTTCCGGTGTTTCTGCACTTGGCCTTTCACCACTCTGCAACTTTAGCACACTCAAATTCAGCAGCCCTACTGCCCGCGTTCGCTGCCCTTAGCCCATGTTGGTCTACTGACAACACTGGCACTGTCGGAACCCACCAGGGCCTTTGTTCACTGGCACCAAGGCAACAGCTCGTGTGCCCCTCCTTGCGGCCCGCCGCATTTCCCTCTCAGGCGGCCCTGAGATAGCACTCCTTTCAAAGCAGACTTGAAATTATTGGTGGTTTAAAAAAAAGAGCAAAAAGAGAAAGAGAGAGATTAGGGAGACTAGATAATGACTTACACTCAAAATCCTCAAAAATCTAAGGTCTTTAGTGAGGCCTCCAAATATTTGGATTCTCCAATGTTTATTTTTTAAAAAAGAATCTGAATTTTAAGTAGAAGTCTCAGATTAATGAAAAGACTCCAAATGATTAATTATGGCTGAGAAAGTTAGCAAGATAAAATGGAGAAAATGATTTCGGTTTCTGTGGACTGCGTTTGAAAGACATAATCCAGATCTACCTCTAAAAGTCACTCGAAGGCCAGTAGAAGCCAAACTGTGAGAAGATTAGTCTAGAATTGCTGGAAATTCATTTTAATTAGGCCAAATTTATGTCATACTAGAGCGAGTTATATATACTTTATGGTATATTGGTCCTTTGCATAATCATAATAACTGTCACTTACTTAGCCATTGGTTAAGTCTTTTTCTTACATTAATTGTCTCATTTAATCTTGAAAACAACGCTATGAATTAACTATTAATTTCTCTGTTTTATATATGGGACATTGAAGTTCAAAGAAGTGAAATAACCTTGCCCAAGGTCAAATACATAGCAGAGCTGGGATTCCAGGCTAAGTTCGTCTCATTCCAATCAGTGGCCCCAATGAGTAGCAGAGCCAAAGGAACCCTGGGCCGCTATCAAATATTCTCATCTGTAAAATATTGGGCACAGAGTAGATTGTCTGTAATATCCTTTCCAAGTCTACCAGTCTCTAATTACAGCTTCACTCTTTTCACATTATTTTAGTGGCCTTTGCTGCTTTTTCTGGATTTTATGACACATGGTTGGTCATAACTATAACTTATGGAGTGCTTAGTCCTTGATCTCCTCAGCTTCCAATTACAACAGTGTTCTTATGGGTAAAATACAATCCGCTTCACAAGTATCTGCTTTGCCACAGGCTACGTGATGATGCAGTCACCAAGGCACACTGTGGCAAGGGAGAGGGACTGCTTGTCAGACATCTCCAGAGATAAACGTGTAACATTTGCTTGTTTATACTGCTGTCTTCTCATTATTTTACTCTTATGATCCTCTGTAAAGGCAAAAACTGAAAGCTGACTATCCATAAATTAAAAAAATAATATTAATTGCTGTTGACTGTTTATAAGGACAAGGATCTTGGAAGATACAAGTACATCCAAGCACAGCTAGGTTAAGACCACACATCTGGCCCAGAGCAGAGTCACGAGTCTCATCTCCAGGCCAAACATGGTCAGGCAAAAGACAGAGGCATCATGCGTGACCCTTCTGGGGTTTAGCCAGACTTGGAGCTGGATGAAATAAAGAATGTGGCCACTGGGGCAGATCAACAGGAGAAAGGCTCAGGGGATGGGTCACAGGCTAGTCTCTAATTTGCTGGTGGGGCCATAACTGTTGGTAGGCACCGAGCAGGTAAGGGCTGGATTTCAAAAGTAAGGTTACAAATTTTTGAGGTGAGAAATAAATTTGCAACATATTCTTCAGGACTCTCTTGTTTCAGATCAAATACACATATGCCACGATACAGCATTTCCAGTAAGTACCCTGAACCAGAATCTCTGAAAGCCTGCCTTACTCCTACTGGGGGTGCCTCCGAAAAGAAAAGCAGAAACAAGAACTTCTGTGTATCATTTTGTTGTTTTCGCAAAGTACTTTCACATTTGGATCCTCATAATATCCTCTAGGAGTCACTGAGGCTCCAAAGAGCTTATGTAATTTGCCCAATCAGGGATTTTAACCCAGGTCTCCTGACTCCAGAGCTTTTCTCTATGCTACATACCTCTGAATAATAAGATCTTTTTTTCCACAAAGAAAAAATACCTTATTATTTTTAAAACAAAATAAGGGGAAGAAAAAAGTCTCTGTACTTTAGAAGCAAGATGGCTGCTGGCCATTTATCATGGTTGACTTGCTGTTTTTCATAAACAAGAAGCAGTAGAGTCAAAGGGAAAGACCACATGGCACCCATTGAAGTGAACACGATACTTTTTAATGCTGGGGAGAAATGAGGGCAAAGAAGAAACAAACAATATCAAAATAGCCTATGAGAAATGCAAAAGACAACTTTCCCACTTTCTAAATTTGGATAGGTTATGATGATGTCACCACCAGCATCGTGAGGGTCATAGAGTTGAACATGGCCAACAGGAGGTAGATTGGGGTCCCAGTTGGCTCCATGGGAAGCTTAATCAACCCGGACCAGAGCCCACCTAAGATAACCTCAGCCAGATCTTGAGTAACTTCCACACTAGATGGCAACCTTTCGAACATACAGAATCAAATTCTCTCTGTGGGTAAAGTGTCCTATTTGCCACCACAATGATTCTTAATTATGGGGTTGATATAAATTTGAGTTTGTTTTCAAAGAATATGCCCTTCGTGAACATTCCCTGAGATACTAATAAATACCCACAAGAGCCAACAACTATATTAACATTTCATAGTTTGCAATTTTCTCTCTCTTTGAACCATACTCCTCTGGATGTAGGTTGGGTGATTAATATTGCCCCTATTCTACTTATGCAGAAACTTATGAGGTTCACAGTTTCTATGACTTCCCTAAACTCACACAATTACTACATGGCAAAGGAGAAACATGAACCCCAAATGCCTGACTTCGTATTTCATGCTATTTTCAAGATGCTGGCCACACCAATGATTAAGTTTCTTGATTAATGTTGTAAATATTCTGCTATCATGTGTTTATCTTTTGCTATGGTCGATCAACTTCAGAGATCTGAGGAGCAGCATCAGACATCTGGTCACATCAGCTCTGTCGGGCAGATCTGAGGAGAGAGTCCAGTTGTCCCCCACCCATACTGCAAAGTGACTTGTAAAGAGCAAAATCATCATCAGTTATTCAGCCATGGACGTCTCGCAATAAAAAAGGCTGTGAAGAAAACTTACTCATAGGCTTACAACCTCATGGATACTTTAGATTAAGAGGCTACAATGCCAGACATCTGTTTTTCCCAAGGTTGGGGGATAAGATCAAGTGTAGAAGCCATAGCAGTTCAAGAAACCACGTCTAACCAAGTCAACTGAAGGGGAAAACAAGGAAGAGGCAGCAACTCTTCTGCCTCAAAGGAACTAAAAGAAAGGATATTACAATTATTTCCTTTAGCTATAATCTCTGGGCTTGTCCCAAGTGCTTCCTGACAATCTTCCCATCCTATACTATAAAATCTGTCCCCTTACCTCCATCCCACCAAGAAAAGCCATGTGATCTCACGATCTTAAGACAGATTATTAATGAGTCCCTCCTAGATACTCAAAATGTAAGCTGAATTAGCTGGCTATTGCTGTGTAACAAATTATCCCAAAACTTAGTGGCTAAAAACCACCACCGTAATAAATCCACACTGACAGTTGAGGCCTGGGATAGGGACGGAGTAAGGGAGGACAACAGGATTCTCAACTTTGATGTTGGACTTTGAAAGTCTTCTTGTAATTTTTTTGTTTTTCCTTTTCCTGGGCCCTTAGTGAATTGTGGTATGCAGACATGAAAAGCCGCCATCTGGATCCAAGTGTTCCTCAGATCTTGTTGCTAGCTGTATTCATTTCCTAGGGCTGCCTTAACAAATTACCACAAACTGGGTGGCTTCGAACAACAGAAATTTTGTGTCTCATAGTTCTGGAAGCTAGAAGTCTGAAATCAAGGTGTCAGAGGGCCATGTTCCTTCTGAAGGCTCTAAGAAATATCCTCCCTTGCCTCTTCCTAGCCTCTGGTAGTTGTTAACAATCCTCAGAGTTCTTTGACTTATAAGCTACATCGCTCCAATATCTGCCTCTGTCTTCACATGGTCTTTTTCCCTGTGTGTGTGTCTCTGTCTGGGTCTTCACATGACCTCCTTATAAGGACACCGGCCATTGGATTTAGGGCCCACCCTAATCCACTATGATTTCATCTTAATTTAATTAACTGTATTTGCAAATACCTAAATAAAGTTATATTCTGAGATTCTGAGTGGGCATGAATTTGAGGGAACACTATTCAACCCAGAATACTAGGAATATTTCCCAGAATCATCTTTAATTTCTCCAGTTGGGCATCCACTGATAAAGTCACTATCAACATTATGAGCCTTATTATCATAGGAATATGAATCACTCTTTTGAGCTCCCATAATTTCATTTTGGTAACCAATTTAAGAAAAGAATCTTACTAGAGAAACTTTAGGCATAGAGCTTTAGGCAAAGTAGCTTTCCTTATAATAGCAAATTTGAAAACAATTTATTTCCAATAATAGGGCATGGTTAAGTATAGAAGATACATCTATATAATAGACTACTAAGTAGCCTCTAAAATTATATATAAGGTTTGTAATAATGTAGAAAATTTATTTGACAAGTAAAAAACAAATCATATTTTAAATAGATAATATAATTGTTTTTAAAAAATAAATCTCAAAATTATACATAAAAAGTTGAAATGTAATTCATCAAAATATTAGCACTGTTTATATTTGAATAATCAAATGATTTCATTTTATCTTTTAGGTTGTTTCAAATATATATTTCTGCATAACAAATAACCCCACAAATTACTTCTTAAAAATGACAATAATCATTTATTTTTCTCATTAGTCTGTAGTGCGGGCAGGACTCAGTAGGGGTTGGCTCATCTCTGCTTCATGCAATAACAGCTGATGTGAAGAATCTGCTTTCCAAGGTGGCTCAATAATACATTGGTGCTGGCTGTCAGCTGGGAGTTCAGTTGGTGTTGCTGGCCATGGGCCTCAGTTCTTCTCTAAGTGGGCCTCCCCACGGGGCTACTTCAGCTTCCTAACAGCATGGCAGCTGGGTTTCAAGACAAGTGTTCCTAGAGAAAGGAAGTAGAAACTGCGTCTCTTAGTGCCTGGGCCTGGTAACTAGAACAGCATCACTTCTGCCACATTCTATTGGTCATGTTATCGCAGAGCTTGCTCAGATGGAAGGGGAGGCGACCTTCTTGTTGGGAGGTATGTCAGAGAAGTTGAGCAGTCTTTAATCTACCATTATGTCAATATTTCCCAAAATTTTTTTAATAAGTATTATTACAAGTGGGACCATGCGAAATACCTTTAAAACGCTTTTAATGAAAATTTTGAAAACCCCAATATAAACTGTCAGATAATCCATAAAACTATGTAGAATAGCAAATTTCTCTTTGCCCTTGAAGTTCTTTCTCCACGTGCATACACCCATGCACACATGAAATCTCCCGTCTTTATGCACAATGCTCCTGGCTTTGTCTTTTCTCAGTTCTTTGGTGAGTATATCAAGGAAAAATTGGACCACTGGTCGTGGTGGTTTATGGTATACTCCCTACACAGAGATACCTTTCCTGATCTCATACACAATAAAACAGACACATGAATGAAGCACATCACCTCCAAAGGCTACTGACCAGGCTGTATGTATACATCTAAACAGGTACCTGGTTGCCTTCCCTTTTTCCTACCACATCTGATTTGGTGGTTATTAAATACCGAAGTGTTCACAGTTGCCTGAAATAGTCATACTGATTCTTCAAAGCTTTTCTCAAATTGGTTCAAGTCTTATAATATTCACTCTTAGATCACATTAAAGAAGTGCTCATCTTAGGACGCTGCTTTCATGTAATCATGAAGCTGATCTCTTTAGTTTTTGATAGGATGGATGGTAATAACATTTCAAAGAATAAATATTAAGGTCTGACTATAAAGCAATAAGATTAACTTCCTAAAATTAAATGGTTTTAGTTCAGTTCGTTCCATTTGATATATTGTATGTGTGAATGTGTGTGTTATGTCCTTTTCAAGTCTGAATGGACCAATTTTATACAGTCCTTATGGGAGATGATAGAGCTGCTAGCAACACCCAATATCCATGAATTTTATCGAATGCTATGGATCCTCTCTACACAAAAATGTCCATGAGTATAAGCAAAGTATGCTACTTACTTTGAAGAGGTTCACAGATACCCTGCCGAGGTTAAGAACCCCCCACGCCAGAGATATCTCAGATCTTTGGTGTCTCAGAACAGGAGGTGAGTGCCTGAGAATGACATGGTGGCTTAGGGCTTGTTGGGCCATATCAGGAACACACAACTTTTTACAATCCTGCTTCTTCCTTGAGCCATCACAACAAATGCCTATGAATAAATCCCAACAGAGAAAGGTAAAGCAGCCTGGATCCAGATCAAGCTTCTGTGCTAATGATCCCCCTTCCCAGCTGCGAGATAGAAACACTTCTCACACCTCATGCCCTTCCCATGCTTTCCTCACCCTTCCCTGTTTCTCTCCTTTCATCTGCCAAATATTTAATAAGCACTTTTTAAACCAGTCTCAGAGCTAGGGATTGGGAATATACATGTGAAAAAAAAACACGGCTCCTCTCATTTAAACAAATTCATCGTATATTCCCAGAACCCAATGCGCTTTAGTTTTTACAATTTACGTCCCTGTGAGAGAAACACACACACAGACACACAAGCCATGCCCATGTATACACTATCAATGTAATGTAAAAGAGGGCTGTAGTGGAGAGATACGTATGCATCTAGGCGGCAGAGGAGGGCAACTAGCTGTCTGCCAGGGTGGGTCATGGAAGGCTGCTCAGGGAAGGTTAATGGATCCCTACATTCAAAAACAAGCTGACAAGGAAGGAAGAAGGGACAAGACGTGCAAAGGCATCCAGGTGCCAAAGAACATGGTACTTTCTGGGTTCAACATGACTGGACTTCAGAAGCCCATGCAAGGTCAGTAGGAGTTAAGGCAAGAAAGACAAGAGAGGCTAAATCCCGGATATCCTAAGTGCCACACACACGTACAAAACAAACAAACAAACAAATAAAAAAACAGGTTAGAACTATTGACATGGAGCCTCTGGAAGGCTCTAAGCAGAGGAATGAAATGATAGGTTTTAGTTTTCAAAAGCTCTGATGGCAGAATAAAAGTAGGATTAGAGGATGACTAAATGAAAAACAGGAAGATTAGTTTGGAGGAAGGCTCCCGAGAAGCCCTGGGGAGGGATAAAAGAGAGTCTAAATTCTAGCAGGGGTAGTAGGGAAAGAAATGAAGGTCAAATATGAGATTCAGAAGATAGCATGGATAGAAATTGGCAAATGATTAAACAGGGTGGGGGGGTGGGATAGAGGAGGAGTCATTATTATAACTTCCAGATTCTCTATTTGAGCAAATAGAAATGTAGTTGGCCAGCTAGCAAATACAAGGTCGTATGGGGCACGATGACGAGGCTTGAGGGGCATGAGGAGTGTGAGGGCCTATGGAAATGTCTATCCTGGTGATGAAACTACAGGGAAACGAGCATTCGCTATTTGTTCAGTCCTGGTTCTAAGGTCCTCGCTCACCAAAATCGAGACTGAAATACTTACGTGTATTTTGCCAACCTTGTGTGGAAAAAATAATTTTTTTATAGAACTCTTCTTGAGTGAGGTAGGTCATGTCAAGCATGAAAAGGGCCACTCGCGCGGTGGGTAACAATGAGAAAATCATCTTCGTGCTAAAATTTGCCTTTCTCACTCCTTACATCATAGCAGACTCCGCCAAGACCACTATGATCATTCTGTCCAGCCCTCCCCTGCAACTTTTGGCTGTGCAAGACGAATACTTCCATATGGTGCAATGTTTATGGTAAGACGGGAAAAAACATGAAATGCTTTCAGTAAATTTTATCCAAGAAGCAATAAATTTACAAATCTTGAACAGCTGGAACGAAATATTGGCCTGTAATTGATTTTAGATGAAGATATTTCAATAGGAATAGGAAACTTAAGGCAGTTTGTTAATTACTAATGTTTAGAGATCTTGGGTGCATTCATAATGTAATCTTTGATAGATTATTACTATCTTGAAACTTTTTTCTCATCTGTAAAATGGGTTTTAACAATTTTATCTACTCATGGGGTTTTTGTGAGGACTAAATGAACCAATGCAGGTAAAGAGCTTAGCATAGCAGTCATCAGATAGTAGGCACTCAGCAAATGTTACTTCTTCCTCTAATTACCTATAAGCTAAGCGACAAGGGAGGATGGGGGTGGGAAGAGAAAAGGACAGAATAGTTTACAAGAATAAAGATTTTTAGGATTTATCTAAGGAAGAATGCCCACTGCACCTCAGAATTGCAGAGGTAAGAACGCTGTGTGAGTGTGAGTGGCTGTTGAAAAAGATTTTGGGAGAAGGTGGGGATAGGGTGTGGTATGTGAAGCCTGTAGAACCTGGAGCTTTCTGACACACATTTTGGCTCATCATTCACTTTTATAATTATTTAATTCACTAAGACAAATGAGAACAGGAAGGCAGAAGGCAAGAGTACTAAAAAACCGGAATTGTCTAGCAGGAATTACTTGACATGCAAAAGCTACCCAGTTCTGCATGAAATCGGTCCACAGAATTTTATTCTATTGACTCTTTATTACTTTGGACAAACTGCCAACCTTTGTTTCAGTTTCCTGGTCACAAAAACACAAGGATCTTTTAGAATGATTCTTAATGTTTTCTACTTATATAGCTCTTACATTTACAAAGCATTTCTACACCTAATTTAATTCTGATCAAAATAAGGCACAGTAGGTATCATTAGCTCTATTTTAAAACAGCAAATACTGAGTGTAGATTTCCTGTGTGCCAGGTACCATGCAACGCTCTGCAACAGCTGTCTCATTTAATCCTTTTGACAAACATACGACGGTGGTACGATTATCGTCTGAGGCTAGAA
This sequence comes from Pteropus medius, assembly GCF_902729225.1. Lineage (NCBI taxonomy): Eukaryota > Metazoa > Chordata > Mammalia > Chiroptera > Pteropodidae > Pteropus > Pteropus medius. The sequence continues at coordinate 3,515,878 of NW_024351073.1, forward strand.
GAGAGAAATTTAACAATTCTCCTGAGGTAACCAGACAGTAAAGAGCAGCGCCAGGATTTGAACCCACATCGGTCTGACTTAACAGGCTGCTTCCTACTCCTAACCACTGTATCCAGCTGTTGAAGGAGCATCAAATACATGTTCTTTCCTAGTACGGCAATGCCTTTAGTTTGAACTCAGCCTAATTATTTAGTCATGTAAACAACTGTTGTGATATTATACAGAAATATTAAACTTTTTGATGTCTATTTCCATATCACGCTCCTAGAATTGCTCGAGACAGATGTACATCTCAATGCACATTCCCTTCTTCCAAAGTTATGAGAATCTGCACAAGACCAATAACTGTTGAATAAAGTTTCCAAATACCTAAAGTACTTGGTAATAGGCTAAGAATCTGTTTCTTATTTATTTATAATACAGTTTAATAGTCATAGATAAGAAAATACAAGCACAATTTTAGGAAAGGGTAGCTACCAACCTTTTGAATAGTTCAATAATGCAAAGGACAAAATCTGTTCATAAAAAATGTATTTTTTATTTCATTACAAAAACAAACCGTCCAATATCCATCCCCCCACCCCATGCAAACAGCTCCGATATAACATTCTTCAGATTTTACGTTTTTTCCATTCTGGCTCATTCTTTGTTTCCTCATCATCAGATTCAACTTGTGCAAACATAGTTTTGGGCTGAGTCCTGAAAGAAAGTTAAAGAGGAAAAATGTAGTCGGCAAGTGTTTATTAGATTAGACTTTGCTACTTTTCATCAAGTGGAAGCACATTTGGGAAATGAATTACATCTCAATTATTAAATATTAATCGTTAAACTTCTGGCAAAGAAAGGGATAATGAAAATTTAATAATGTTCAAGAAAAGAGCCAAAGAGTCTTTTAAAGGTTTTCCCTCTGTGGTAGACTATGTATATTTTCCTTTCCTTAAATAAAATGAAAACAAATGAAATTCAGTGGAACCTCAAACATCCGTAACCAACCTTTACCTCAAACTCAAGCTAACTGGAACCATTTGAGAGGTCAGATTATAGTCATCAAGCAAGAATCTACATGATCTTTGTAGCTCTCTGGGCTTTTCCTAGACTTAAATAGTCCAAATTCAGGTGATTATGGTGTACACAGATAGGAGAATTTGAGTTAATAGTTTTCTTATCTAATGAATTTAAAACAACAGATAACATATGCAGTAATTTGAGCACTGCCAGTAAAAATTCAAAACAAAGCAAATGAGGGAACATTCCCTTCCCCCCACTACCCAGATCAATGCATGGAAATGTCAAGCATTTGGGGAAATACCGCTGAGTACCGCTGCTATAATCCTGGCATGCAGGACGTCAAGCCATCTTGCATTAGGACTTTCTGTGTTTTGTAAACATATCTGGTTCAATGACATTCCTTTTACACTGTTCACACAGAAAATAATTCCAATAAAATATCAAATGATTATAATTTATTCCCCTCTTGGTCATACTGCTGCTGATTTCCTTTTAAAAATCAGCTCTACCACATTATAAGAAAACATTAAAGCATTATATCTGAAGATGACATATTTTAGCTTACACATTTTAGAGTACAATTCATTATACTGAGGTAATTCCAGAATGGTAAATATAATAAAAACAATAATTCTTTTTATTTGGTAAATGAAAACGGCATTGAGACCTTTTATTACTTCTTGCTCCTTCTTTATTATCTTGAGGAAGAAGTATAAACCATTCACAGTCATGCTGATGCTGCTCTGATGCAAGCCATGTAACAGAAGTCTTCGCACATTAATCGGTCACAATTTCTGTCTCTCCAGTTACCTCACATACCTACCTAGAGAGCCCAAGCTGTCGCCATACACAATCCACCTCATTAAACTTTTTGTTGTCACTTCAAGACACTGCTATGGCATTTACGCCCAAGCCATAGCTCTAACATTTTCAAAAGCAGCTGCAGATTTTCATAGGTCATGAGTTGCTAAATTACTAGAAAGCAATTTCTGTAATTACTGGCGTTCTAACATGCTACAAGGCAACTGGTGCTCATTACATATTTCATCTTCTGGCAAAATGGTGACCACTTAGATATGGATAAACCCTGGTTTTAAAAATCCTTTGAATTAGAGATTTAATTTCTACAAGGGAAAAATATATGGTATTCTAAAGATATTTGGTAATGCCTCATAAGACATTCGTTGCAATGGGACTTAAGTACTAAAAAGCTGTAATGCTGCTTTTTTGGATATAAAAAAGAAAACGAATGACAGATCATAGGAAGAAAACCTAGAGCTTGAAAAGGCTATTTCATTTAAGTAGTTACTCTTCTCTATTCCACCTACTTCCAAAAGTATTTTTAGCAGATTGGTGGCTGACACAGAAAGGTAGAAAATCAATGGAACTATTTAACAAAGGGCAGAAAGGGAGTAATGATTGCAAAAAGGCATGAGAAAACGTTTTGGGGGGATGGAAATATTCTATAATCTTGACTGAAGTCGTGATTATGCAGATGTACACATTTGTCAAGACTTGAAATGAGTGTTTTTTTGTGTTTTATTGTATGTAAATTATACCTCAATAAATTTGGCTTATAAAGAAAATCAAAATAAAACAATGAGTAGAAGGTCAAGAACCAAGGAATGAAAAGGTATATAACTGAGCACAAAACTTAGTACAGAATTTCCTAGCAGCCAAGACAAAAGAAAAAAATCATTTTTTTGAAGGAGATAACTTTTTCCCCTCTCTAGTATTAAACTGGGCAAAATTCACTGAGTAAATTTTTACATCAGGGTCACTTACACTGTCTCTTACCAGACCACAACAGTTTGCATTTCCTCTCCAGGTACTTTAACTTAAGGGATATCAACTTGTTTGGAAGGTGGAATGGTCCTCTTTGCAAAACTCCACAAAATTTATTTAAAATTCCACTTTTTAACTAATAACAATGTCATTAGTTAATAACATGATATGTCTGCAACATCAAATCATGACACTTAGCTTTCAAACAGCCATGCTCCCCTTCCCCGATGGCCAAAATCAAGGCATAAACCAGTGTCCAAATTTTCCCAGCAGTGCTTGTTGATCACTTGTTCTTGGTCATTTTGTTGACCAAGTAGGGAAAAATGGAGTCTAAGAACTAGGCTCTTTTCAACAAATTGTATATCCATATGTGATGAATGAAATTGAACCCTTACCTTACATCATGTCTAAAAATTCCTCAAAATGGATCAAAGAGCTAAATCTAAGAGCAAAACTATAAAACTCCTAGAAGAAAACATAAGGAAAGTTTTATGACACTGGATTTGGCAATATTTTCTTTGATATGATATCAAAAGTACAGGCAGTAAAAGAAAAATAGAAAAAATGGGCTACAGCAAAATTTAAAATTTCTGTGCATTGATGGACACAATCAATAGACTGAAATGGCAATGTATGGAATGGGAGAAAATATCTGCAAATCATATATCCGATAAGGGATTAATATCTAAAATATATAAAGAACTCCTACAACTCAACAGCAACAGCAACAACAAAATCCCCCCCAAAACAATTAAAAACTTGATAAAGAACTTGAATAGCCATTTCTCCAAAGACAGACAATTTCCAATAAGCACATGGAAAGATGCTCAACATCACTAATTACTAGAGAAATGCAAATCAAAACTACAAGGAGATACCACCTCACACCCACTTAGGTGACTACCATCAATCAAACGAACAAACAAAATAGAAAATTACAGGTACTGGCCAGGACAGAGAAACTGAAACCCTTGTGCACTGTTGGTGGAAATGTAAAATGGTGCAGCTGATATAGAAAACAGTATGGCAGTTTCTCAGAAAATTAAAAGTAGAATTACTATGTGACCTAGCAATGCCACTTCTGGATATATGCCCAAAAGAATGGAAAGAAGCATTTTGAAGAAATATTTGTACACCCATGTTCGGCACAGCATTATTCAGAATAGCCAAAAGGTGAAAGTAATCTAATGTCCATGGATGGATGAACAGGTAAAACAAAATGTGGCATATACATATAATGGAATATTATTCAACCTTAAAAAGGGAGAAAATTCTGACACATGCTACATGGATGAACCTTGAGGACATTATGTTAAGTGAAACAGGCCAGTCACAAATACCATATCATTCCACTTATGTAAGTTATCTAGAGTAGTCAAATTCATAGTAGTCAAAGATAGAAAGTAGAATGATGGTTGCGAGGGGCTGGGTGGAGAGGGAAATGAAGAGTTGTTTTTTAGTGGGCATAGAGTTTTACTTTTGCAAGATAAAAAGAGTTCTGGAGATTGGTTGCACAAAAACACAAATTTCCTTAACACTACTGAAATGTATACTTAAAAATGATATAAGATGGTAAATTTTGTGTTACTTTACCAAAATAAAACAAAAATTTTTTTTAATTAAAAAAAAAAAGAACTAGACTCTTGGACTTGAGAATAAGGAATAACAAACCCCCTTCCTAGGATAAAAAGGTGGCACCTTAGAGAGGGCCTCAGCCTCCCACCTGGGGCCGTGTCCAGCATAGTGCTTCTCAAACCATGTGTGGTACAAGGCCAGTCTTTGCTTTCTAATTTCTAATCCCTTCCAAATAATATATTTCTAGAAAAATAAAAAGACTACAAATACAAGTCCAAGTTTTTATTAGATTCAATTAGTGTATCAAATTGCTATAAATTTGCTAAGGGGCTACTCTCAATTCCTACACTCATCTCGTCAGCACTGGTTGGTGGACCACACTACGAAGACACCTGCCGGAAGTGTCATCTCTCCCTGAGCTTGGGAGAGAAGGGAATAAACCAGGGCTCTGGAATTAGTAAGAATTTGTCTTCTTAACATAAATTTTTACACATGATGAGTTTCCTCCTACTACAGAAGACTATTTCTCATATCTGGAGAAGTTGGACCCGTAAGATGCTACTGAAGACTTGGTGAAGGAATGAAGTTTGAGGTTGCACGCTCACAGCCCACCCTTTAAAGAGCAGTCTTTAACTCTCAGGAGTTAAGCATAGGGAGGTGAAGTGTGGCCCACAGAAGGAAGTTTCCCTCACTCCTACCCACCCTGCCCCCAAAACAACATTCTTACAGCAGAGTTCAAAACCTTCCATCAGAGCTGTATATTGTTTGCTGAATAAAGACAGGATCTTCAAAAATGATGATATGACTTAAGTAAACTGATCATCTCTGTCTAATCTAGGGAATGTCAGTGTTTATAGAAGCAAAATGAGAATTATAGCTTTCAATCTTGCAGTTTTTCTTTGTCAGCAATTTTTATCTTTGAATTTATATCCAGCAGCTCTTCTTTTGAAATTTTTTTTGGAAAGCCATATAAGAGGCAGACAAAAAAAAAAAAAAAAAAGGATATTTAAATTATCTGGGGCATAAAAGCCAGATTTCTTTAGTCCACACAACTTTTCAGAGAAATTTAAACTGAGGGCAAGTGGTGATTAGAGCAAAATCAAGCAGACTTAGAATAGAATGAAACGGAGATTTCTTCCAAGGATGGCCTCTTCACACATATGGCACTTGAAAACTTCTACTCACTAAGACAAATCAACAATATCAACTTGGGAGAAAATGACATTTTGCAAAAGAGCAAGATAATATCATTAACTATGGATTTTTGAAAATCACCAACAGTTAGTCCAGAAATTCCTGTTTTTAAAACCAATGGGAAACTAACAAATAAACAACAAAAAATCCTCTAAGTCTCTACTAACATTGTCACTGGCCACAAAAATGGATTCCCTTCTGGGCTGGTTGAAGAAACGGAATTTGTACACTGATCTTCACACAGACTCCACTGGGTGCTTCCACAAGGAAAAACAGAACTAACCAAACTAAATGGGTACTGAAGACCTGGCAACAACTCAGGAAATACACATGTAAATAAGTAATGTCTAAGAAATATATCCCACCACTTCAGGAAAGCATTTCCATTACCCACTGATACCCTGTGTTTTATTTAATCAGTTCCTTCAGAATTCTATACCTCCTTTGTCAACTCAAACATACAGCCTCATGGCAGATTTATCTCAGTTGCCCCAAACAAAAGCCTATAAAGAGACTTGAAAAAGAAAATAAGGGGAACATTCCTTTCAGCCAAAGGTATAACCACTGTGGGTACTCAACAGGTTGTAAAGTAAGCCTCACTGAGAACCAGTAAAGTACCAACCTTATTGAAATCAGCTTTATCCAGACCGTTTATTTTATTACTGGCTTATGTCCCACACTTACCCATTTTTCTAAGTGTTAACTGGAAACTTAAACATACAGAAGGCTGATGAGAAACTTGTGTTTTCTAGTTCTGATTAACTCACTTGGCAAATAGTAAACATTTTTCACTTGACTATACATGTCAACTTGTTTACTAGAGTTACCAAGAAAAGGAGAAGAGATTAGATATCAACATAGTTATTGCTGCTAACCGTTAAATAAACAGAAGGCTGAATGGTTTTTTTTTTTTGTTTTATTTTGTTTTAGCTTCAGTAAACTCTGCATTTGCTAATAGTCACTATTTCATAAAGCGAATGTCTTTCTCAAATTTATAAATTCTGATTATCTGATACTTTGTGCTAATTAATTTCCCCTTGGAACATTTTAAAAACTGAATTCTCAGTATTATTTTTACAAAGTGAATCTTTCCCAGCAACTGTGTTAAAGAAAAATGACAAAAGCCCAAAAGAAACTGAGTCCCACCATCAGTGTTTCCATCCAGAGGAATTGTGTGCAGAAGAGTCAGTAATAAATAATGATTTTCCTCTGCAACCTTCAAAAAGAGCATTTCGGGGTGCACTGTTTGTGCAACAGAATCCGTGTGAGCAGGGCTGCCCTTTCTCTTCTGACTAAGCTCTACCTAGGCCTCTAACACTCCTCCTCTAGCGCTCAGGCCAGAGAGAAGCCTTGCGATGTTTCCAGATGCAGTGGAAGGTCCACAGGTCAAATTCTAAGACGGATATTCTTCTGATATGATTCATTCAAAAAACATAAAGTGAGCTCCAGGATAATAAAATGAGTATGAGGGGAAATCACTTGTAATATTTAGTCATCTGTATGTGAGTATAAACCACAGCTTTTTTGGCGCAGGGCCCATTGTTTATTATGTTGGAAAACCTCAAAGCCAAAGTCAATTATAGCCATGACTTGACAATCTGACACACTTGTTAATCCTGTTAGGATGAATACGGTCCAGCTGAACTCTGACCCATTCATCACAATTGCAGAATTATTAAGACTAAATAAAGGGCCTGAGCAAAAGATTCCACTTGAAATGGTTCCTTCTTTCTGGTAAAGAGCTAGTCAAAGATACATCTAAAAAATATATATATTAGGGACACATAAGACAATGAAAGGTAATAAGATGTTTCTAGATAAAGAATGTTCTCTTTTCTTCAGGAAATGAAAAATAACATTTTGGAAAATAGATAAACATATGTCAGACTCATTATATAGGGCATACTAACTCACAATGTAATGTATGAGAGGCCAAAGACTGGGTGAGGATGGAGAAAGGGACGCATACGAAATCTGTGGAAACTAGAAACAAACAAAAAAAGAGAGAAAGAAAACAAAAGGAACCCTCTAAAATCACAGTTAGCTACCTTACTGCCAAGTGGCTAAACAAGTGAGAATGATTAAATCTTTGAAGAGCACACAGACAGACCTGAGGCAGCCCAGGTATCATCAGTGCCCTCTCTAAGTCACATTTATAAAATATGTAACCGTGTATGCCACAATTTCTATTCAAAAACACGTATGAAAGCTGGGCATTAGTGTAGCCCCACTCTTGGACTTCATACACTGGCAATGGTCTCAGTGAAGGCAGGTGAATCTCATAGCAGGAACTAAACCCCAGAACTTCTGATTCGCACTCCTAGTGTTCTGCTAATCCTTGATGGCTCACGCAATAATCCTTTCAGCTTCACTTTCATTCAACTTTTTCAATATCTACTATCAGTTGCTTTGTGATAAGAAGCAGTATACTGCAGTAGTCAAAAGTAGGAGCTTGACTCTGAAGCCAGGCCACTGTGTTCAAACTCTAATTCTGCCACCTGCTACCCATGTAGCTTTGGTCAAGTTATAAGCCTCAGTTTCCTCATCTATAAAATAGGGACAATAATGCCACTTACCTCATAGTACTGCTATGAGGATTAGATGAATAATATATGAAGTTTTTAAATAAGCCTGGCATGGTGTAAAACTATCACTATTATTATATAGCTTGCTTTGGCTATCAGGTGTTCCTAATTCTATATAATAGGTATACCTTTAAAAAGTTGTATTTAGAACATATTTGATAAAATAACTTATATATTAATATGTATTAATATGTTTATATATTAAATACGATATTTTAAATCCTGAGGGAAATACTTTTGTTATGTAATCTGTCTTCAGTTTGAATCTCTATAATCTAAATGATCTATTATGAACATTTGAATTTTCCTAAAGGTAAATCATTTGTGATCTTTTTGTTACCAAACTTTAGTGTGCAAAATAATCACCTGGGGAACTTCTTAAGATGCAGATTCCTAGCCCCAATGTCACAGTCTAATTGAGTTGGTCTGGAGTGGAGTCCAGAAATGTGCATTTTAAAAATTTTTATTTTATTATTAGTTCGAGTATACAGTACATTGATTAAACATTTATATAGTTTATAAAATGATCCCCCTGGTTGTTCTTTCTCTCCTCTGGCTCTCCACCTAGCCATTACATTAATGCTGACTGCATTCCCTATGCCGTGCTCCCCATCCCCATGACCATCTATAAACTACTATCACCCTATTCTCCCAGCCCCGCAACCCCTCTCCCCTCTGGCCATCACCAGATTGTCCTCTATATTTGTGAGTCTGTTTGTAATAAGTTTGTTCTTTTTGTTCTTTAGATTCCACATGTAAGTGAAATCATATGGTATTTATCTTTCTCTGTCTGACTTATTTCACTCAGCATAATAACCTCTAGGTCCATTCACGTCATTGCAAATGGTAGGATTTCACTTTTTTTTAGGATTGCATTTTTTTAATGGCTGAGTAATATTTCATTGTATATATGAACCATAACTTCTTTATCCAATCATCTGTTGATGTGCATTTAGTAAAGGAAACCATCAACAAAATGAAAATACAACCAACTGAATGGGAGAAGATATTCACTTATGATACATCTGACAAAAGGTTAATATCCAAAATATATAAAGAACTCATATAACTCAACAACAACAAAAAAACAAACAAACAAACAATCCAATTAAAAAATGGGCAGCAGACTTGAACAGATTATTTCTCCAAAGAGGAAATACAAATGGCCAATAGACATATAAAAACATGCTCAAGGTCACTAATCATCAGAGAAATGCAAGTTAAAACCACAATGAGATATCACCTCACGTCTGTCAGAATGGCTATTATCAATAAATCAAAGAACAACAAGTATTGGAGAGGATGTGGAGAAAAGGGAACCCTCATACACTGTTGGTGGGATTGTAATTGGTGCACCCACTATGGAAAACAGTCTGGAGGTTTCTCAAAAAATTAAAAATGGATATACCTTTTGACCCAGCAATTGTACTCCTGGGCGTTTATCCAAAGAAATCTGCATTTTAAACCTTTCTATTCCCACCCTCAACTGACAAAGACAGTCCACAAAATCACTTTGAGAAACACTGGCCTTTACATAGGAATATGGTGGTAAGTGGTGATCAGTCACTTAAATATAACTCAGGAAAAAAGTTACATTTTTCTCTGTGGGTTTATGTCTCTTCCTGACACAAATAAACCTTTACTCACTCAAAAAGTGGCTTCTTTAAATATTGCCTACTAACTCAACACGACTTTAAACGGATACTTTATAGGTGGGAATGACATTTTAATACACATACATATCCATCCATGTATCCCATATCAGACAAAACATGCACACTGAAAATTAAATTGACTGAACCAGCAATGATGGCAGCTTATCTGGCAAGAAAAGTGACCATGGCTGACAGAGCTGTCAGGCTGTCAGGATACTGGCCAGAGTCCAGGCTCCCACACACATGTATCCCTGTCTGATGTGTAAGCTAATAGCATTCTGGATCTATATCCTGCCCACTCTCCAGCCAGCTCCTTTCCCCTCCTTCCAGCAGTATCTTTTAACAAGAAACTGTAATCGAATCTGCCCGTGTGTTACTGAACAAGAGTTCTCTGTGATCCTGCTGTGTTTTAAAACTTTCATGGCTATTACACTGCTAGTGCCAGGAATGAAGCTTAAATACTCACTCGATAAATGTAAAGTGTTCAAAGATGCTTTATTATCAACACTGGAAAATAAAAGTGAGTATATGTTATGCACAGCAGGTAGATTTGTGTAATGTCTAATCGTGCTTTTCTGTGATAAAGCAAGATACAGTAAATCTTCATTTCATCACTGACAGAAGTCAATTGCAGTGAAGAAAAACAACCAGACACACATTCTCAATTACAGTGACCTTTATGAAAAGATCCTTTTAAATATTAGCTTCCCTTCAAACACTTTGCCACTTGGCAGTAAATAGTATCCTCTAGCAGGTGAACACAGGAGAAGTAGCACTGCAATTCTGGCTAACAAATTACATGCCACAGACAGACAGTGCCGTGAACTTAATTACTATGCAATAAATGTAAGGTGATAAAAATTGGGTGGAAGGGAAGACATAGAAACAAAATGCAGCAGGTGTATGCGAAGGGAGATTGCAATGCTCTGAAGAGCTCATTAGATTAGTGATCAGAAGAAATGAAGTCTAGTTCTAGCTGCAATCACTTAAGTCTCTAAGCTTTGGCCTCCTCACATTTAAGGTGAGGACACGACAATATCTGTTCTATACACTTTGCAGCGCTACTATAAAACTAGCGTATTATTCAACTGTAAATTTAACTAAATCACCTATAGTGCAGGAAAATATCATTAGGTAATGGTCGCCAGTGAATACAAATAATTTCCACTTGAACTAATTCTATTTAAAGAAAGTTGAAACTCTGGATGAATAATTTTCTAAGAAAATGTTAATTACCAAACAGATTCAGAAAAGTCAGAAAATCCAAATTACTTACCATGAGGAAATGGAAAAGAAAGAGAAAAATTAATGAATTACTACTTACCACGCCTCCTCCACAAAACACCAGGCTTGGAGAGTTTCACAGGTAAATTCTATCAAATTTTTACAAATAGATTTAATAATATTTAAAATAGTTTGAGAGTAAATATAGGAAAAAAGCACATGAAATTTTTACGAAGCCAGTCTAACACCTGAGGGAAGAATAAATCATAACTATGTGAGGATCACACCGAAGATGTAAGGATGATTCAATATGAGGAAATTCAATAATATAACTCATCATATTCATTGATCAAAGTAGAAAAGTCATATGATTGCTTCCACAGAGATATGATAAAGGAACTCAGTAAAATTCAGCATCTGTTTCAGATGAATCTGTCTCTGGTCTTCATATGGTGTTTCCTTCGCATGGGATGTTCTGCCCTTGGATATCTTCACGGCTCATTCCCTCATTACATTTAGGTCAAAGATTGGTTTAGCAGAGGTTCTACCTGATCACCTATCTAAAAGTAGTGCTCTTTTCTCCCCCTGGTTGCCCTGTGTACCCCATCTCTATTTTAGTTTTCTTTTTTGTACTTGCTACCATCTAACCTTTATGGATTTATTTACTGTCTCTGTCTACTAGAATATAAGCTCCACAAATACTAGAGCAGTATCAATTCTTACAGAAAAATTCTGATAAAAACAATAACGAGAACAGGCAGCCCTACAATAAAACTGTTTGGTATTGATACTTGAATAGACCAAGTAACAGAACAGAACAGAGAGCCCAGAAATTGGCTAAAATTCATATGTAAGTGCTGTGGATACAATAAATAAGTCATTTCAATTCAATGAGTAAAATTACAAATTATTGTAACAACTGGCTAACTAACTAGAAAAAATTAAATTGGAGCTCTACTGTGGTAAGCTACAAAATGGTCCTCCCCTAAAATATCTACTTTAAATCCCTGGAATCTGTGAATGTTAACTTATTTGGAACAAAAGTCTTTGCAGACGTGATTAAGGATCTTAAAATGAGAAAATAATCCTGGATTATCTCAGGTGGGCCCTAAATGACATCATTGGTATTCTATGAGACAGAAAAGAAGACCAACACATGTAGAAGGCCATGGGAAAGCTAAGCAGGGATTGGAGTAATGTGGCTACAAGCCAAGTAAGCATGCAACCTCCAGAAGCTAGAAGAGGCATGGAACGAATTTTCCGCTAAAGCCTCTACATGGGGAGCAGCTCTGGCCAACACCTTAGTTTCAGACTTCTGGCTTCCAGACAGCGAGAGAATCAATTTTTGCTTTTTAAGCAACCAAGTTTGTGGTAATTTGTTATGGTGGTCACAGGAAATGAATATGCCTATCTCACTCCTTTCACTAAAATAATTCCAGGTGAATCAAAGATTTAATTATTTTAAAATATATATTAAAGAGAAAGATAGAGGAATTTAAAAAATAATCTTGTGAGTGAAACATACATACATACATATAAAGAATAATCTTCAAGAGTGGAGGTCTTCCTAAGTAAAATGAAACTCAAGAAAGAACAAATTTATAAAACTGACTACATTAATTTTTTTTCACATGAGAAAAATGCCACAGATAAAGTCAAATAAAAAATAATTGATAGAAATATTTGCAATACATGGCATACAAAGGGTTAAGCTCCTTAAGAAAGAATTCTTACAAACCAATAAGAAAAAGACCAGTCAAACGGGCAAGAGACAAATAGAAAGTCTGCAGGAGTAAAAGTCTTTTAATACATGAAAAGGTACTTAAACATATAAAAGTGTAAGTGTAAACTAGAATAGAACACAAGTTTTCACCTATCAGATTGGCAAAGATAAAAGGAACTACACTCTTAGCAAGGATGAGGGGGAGGAGGCACTAATATATTGAATAAATTAGTTAAAAAGTCTGTTTGGAGGAAAACTGGGCACCATCTACATAAATTTAAAATGCAAATACCCTTTGACTTTGCAATTCTATTTCTAGAAATTTTGCACAGGTGGGCAAATATGTATGTCCAAAGAGATTAATTTCAGTATTGTTTATGAAAGCAAAAGACTGAAAACAGTGTAAATGACCTTCAATAGGGTATTGTCTTAGAAAAGTATAATATATCCATCAGTGGAAAACATCCAGAAAGTTTAAAGACTGCGCTAGAAAGGTATGTTGAGATTTGGTGCAAGGTTTCCTAAGTAAAAAACGAAGTAAAAAAACCAAGCAAGCAACCAACAACAATAACGACAAAAAAAAACCCAGCTCATAAAACATGCTATATACCTGTGCACTTAAAACAATGAACGTATCTACACACATATCTGCTCATTTATACATGGACTCTCTCTCTGAGGAAATACAAGAATCTGTCAGTGGTTCTGGGTGAATGAAGGAACTGGGTGTTAAAGTGAAAGGGAGATTTTCAAATTTCCACTGTCTACTCTTTAGCACTGTTGGATTTTTTTTTTTTTTTACTCTGTATGCATACATTACTTAAAATCTCGGACATGAAAATTACATACTGAATTGAAGTCTGATCCTCTATCAGAATTAGTTGTTAGAAGTTAGAACAATAACCTGGAAATTCTAAGGTCAGTTTCCTGGCCTGGGTTCTAGCAATGACTTGATATCCAGCAGGTTCTAAAAGTATATTCTCAGTGTCTCATTTTCTTCAGTAGTAAGTTTGATCTTTGATACCTTCCTGTGAATTATACATTACTAATATCAATAATCACCAAACAGTATTATTTCGATATCTGTGGAGACACCTCAATGATTTACTTTGTGTATAAATATATATAGACATATATTTGGAGCATTTCACTATTAAAATAATTCTATGTTTAGCAAATTTTAAACCATGGCTCTGTTTATGCTTCTTTGCTCAGCTAATTTTCAGTATATTTTCTAAACAAGTTTTTTGAAGTATAACAGAAAGTAACTACTCTATTAAAAACAGAAATGTCAACAGAGGCATAATTTATAAGCTTATCTGACTGCCAATGATGTGGTAATATAGCTTACACACACACAAATTCTATACAAATGAAGGCTAAATGCACACTATTTAGCTGGCCAGCCTTGACATGACCCTCTTAACTGTTGTAATATTATCCAACTAATTATTCAGAGCTGTTCCATCTGTACTGCCTGGTTATTAACACATATTGTGAACAACTACCAACATCACTCAGTAAAGTTTGTCCTATTACAACATGTATAGCAGAGGATGCAGTGCCCCAAAGATACCCTCAGATCCCTTTAGCATTTTTGTGTGAGGTGCTTTCACTCACAACAGCAGCACCTCTCTCTGTCAGAGAGCTGTCAGCAGGTAGCTAAAGCCCTAGAGAGCTGAAAATGCCTGGGAATGTCTTCCCCAACCCCAATTCCAGCCATTACCAGTGACCAACAGATCCTGGAGTATAAATACTCCAGTTACTGTGCTTCAGACCAGGATATCCAGGATTACCTCATAGGACGGAGCCAAAATGCCCTTTCTTGGAACTCTGCTTAATCCTATACCCTTGCTTGGCCTCATTACACTTCTCCGCTGCCCTATTGGTTTTCTCTGGGAATGCTTACTAGTAAATCACCTTTATAAGAATCTTTATTTCCAGATCTGTTTCAAAGGAACCCAAGCTAAGACAATGTGTTTTTCTTTTATGCAAAGTAGCTCATAATGATTAGTAGACAGAAAACTGATGTCAGTATAACATGTAAGTTGAACTGGTTCATAAGGGATTTTTTCCCAGCATATTAATGTTTTGAAAAGTGAGCAAGGTCCAGTTTTCTCATAATTGAAGAGAAAGCTTTAGCAATACTTAAGGACATCAAGAAAAAAAAAATGAATACATGTCCCACAATACAAAAATGCACATGCACGATTTTACTCACTGAAGCATTATTAGTAACTGCAAAATACTGGGAACAACTTAGATACCCATACACAGGAGAGTGGCTGAATGAACTCTGGTACATCCATATAATAATGTACTATGCAGCTATGACAAAGAATGAGAATGAGTTCTATGAACTGATGTTGAGTGATTTCCAGAGCACACTACTAAGTGAAAAAAATCAAAGCCCAAAAGAGTATTTACACCATGCTATCCTTGATGCAAGAAAGAAGAGGATATAAGAAAATATATACTTGCTCATTTGTACAAAAGAAATACAAGATAAGCCAGAAACTAGCAATTGGTTTACCTATAGGGGGTGAGTGGGGAAAGGACTGAAATGAGAGGGTGGTGTTTGGAACAGGGGAGCAGGGGTGACGAGGGACTGAGACTTCTCTGAGTATATCTCTTTTAAAGTTCTGACTCCTAGCACCACAGTCATAGTTCACATACCCTATATATACCCTAAAGAAATAACAAATGTAGGAGAAACCCATAAAAAGAATAAGAACACTAGCAAATGAACCTAACCGCATTTCAAAAGAATAATAACCACATTGACAGGAGTAGAGGAGAAAAGATCTAACTTAAGTAACTTCGGAAAGCAGTATCTTCACTGGGTATTTTAAGGTTTAAAAGACAAAAAGAACTGTACACAAATGTTGTAATCTAGTAATAAAAATGTTTCTCATGGGGGAGGAGGTAGTAATTCTGAAACAACTTTATGTGTATACTAGAATTGAACAAATAAATAAATATATTATAGATAATAAGAGCTGGGTTTTTCACTATTGGAGAAAGAAGTTACAAATAGGAAAAGGGGGACAAGTTAAATGAACCTTGGTATAGGACTGAAATCAGAGGCATCAGTTTATACTCAGGGTTTTAAAATATAAATACAGAGATCTATAAAGAAACACATATGTGTATATATACAGAGGTTAGTATACATGTATATATTTCCAAGCTTTGTCAGCTGAGAGAGGACCTAGAAGCAATGACATTTTAGGAGCAATGAGCACACCTAGTACGAACCTCTTGACTTCTAAACATCATTCTCCAACAAAGGGAATCAAGGCTCCTTGGAGAAGTGGTTGATTCTAGGATTGGGGCAAGGAGAATGAAGATGAGCCTGGGACATCTGGTGGTAAGAAGACGCGAGTCCTTCTGAAAGGGACTCTATTGGCCAAAGCTGGAACAAGGGGAGCAGCAAACTAAGTGACGATACTGTTGGATTTTAACCCATAGAAGAAAGAAAGAATTTCAAAGTCCACAATGATATAAAAAATACTTGAAAAATAAATAAATGTGAGAGAAGAGACAATTCTTCCTTCTGTAGAATTCCAATTAATAAGTGCAGAAGAAAAGAGGGAAATAAAAATCATCCTCAGGCAAGCACCACAATAATGACTGTTTCAGGCAAACATACCAACGGATGATAAAGTTAGAGAGCAAAGTTAAGGAGAGACAGGATTTGCATAGTCTTAAAAATATCACCACCAAGAAATTTATTAACTCAAAATGTAAGTACAGTAACTTTACAGTGGAGAAGCTTAGCAGACAGCACCTTAACCAAGTGATCAAAGTTAGCACTGAGAAGGATAGATCGCCCAGTGTTATTTTCGCCTAAAATGCATAGCTTCGTTCCAAT
Organism: Pteropus medius; assembly: GCF_902729225.1. Taxonomy (NCBI): domain Eukaryota; kingdom Metazoa; phylum Chordata; class Mammalia; order Chiroptera; family Pteropodidae; genus Pteropus; species Pteropus medius. The sequence continues at coordinate 3,532,501 of NW_024351073.1, forward strand.
CATAAGAAAATATCAGACAAACCTAAACTGAGAGAAAGTATAAAAATAACAGACCAATGTTCACCAAAAGCGTCCAGGTCACGAAAAACAAGAAAGACTAGAAACTATTATGACTGGAGACTAAGGAAAAGGACCAACTAAAGGCAATCTGTGTCCTGGGTGGGCTCCCGGAACGCAGGACGGATGTCAGTGGAAAGCTGGGGAAAATCGAATAAGGTCTGTAGGTTAGTATTGTACCAGTGTTAATTTTGTGTTGTTGCTAACTAATTGTACTACGGTTATATAAGGTGTTAACATTAGGGGAAGTAGGATTAAGAGTATACATGGATTCTCTGTACTGTTTTTACAACTTTTCTGAAAGTCAAAAATTAGTTTAAAATAAAAAAATTAAAAACACCAAAATTGTGCAATAGTACTGTTTTCTGGTGTAAATGTACTGGTTTAAGTGGCTTTAAGAACTAGTACATGTTCACCCATGTTAAGCTATTTAAAGGAATCCGGGGAGGCAGGCTCCACTCTGCCTATGTAAGTGTTACTTACATGTAGGGCCCTACAAATAAAAGTTAGTCCTTAATAACAGACCTACAAACTCCTTCCCCTCATTTGCTTTTAACCCTCCTCAACTAAGATAAAGCATATAGGCAGTGATTTTCTATCACAGGTAAAATGGGTTTCACATAATTAATGGCTTTACACTAGGCTATAACTCTAATGGAACTGGCATAGTTTAAAAATTCACCATTTTAGAGTCCTAAGATGCAAACAAATGCCTAGATTTCAGAACTGTGAGTACCTGGCCTATTTTCACGCTCAAAAATAAAACAAGAAATGGAGAAGTCAGAGCCTCAAAGCAGCCATTGTTATGTTCTTCCCAATTCGTTAAACAAAATAATATTTCTTCTTTAAAAGGCCGTCTCTTACTTGGAATATGCTGGAGAAACCCAGTATGGGTTGTCCTCAGCTGCTTTGGCATGGCGCAAAATGGCCTCCCGGGGATTGCTATCATCGGTCTTATCCAAAGCAATGTTTTTCACAATGTATGACGACAGAGTGCCCCCATGGGTTCCAACCCGGCCACCACGACCTGTTTCAAAGGAAAAAAACCCCAATCAGAAACAGAATGAGCATGACAATATACAAGTATATACCTTGTGTGCGCTGTCCTTATCTGACAATGCTGAGAAACCATCAGGCAGCCGGTGACACGGATGCCAGAGAGCGGCCAGAACGTCACGTCTACCTGATTTTTGTCACTCCCTACAGAATCAAGGTCTTGAGCATGCTGGGGATTCTTAGACTTCTCCGAAGCACAAAAATCTCAAGGGCACTTGAGTGTGGTCCTTTCAGCTTTCATTTATGATAATCACAACCAAAAGCAGGAAATCACTAAACCTCAACTTCCCCATAACATTTTTAAATAGAAAGAGACATTTTTGTTATGTCTTAGTTGCTTAATTTACATAATGATACCAATGTAGGAAGAATTACAGTTTGCTACGTATATACCTTTAAAAAATTCCTCAATTTTTTGGGTGGTAAACACACAACAGAATATACAGATATCAAATGATAATGTACACCTGAAAATTATATAATCGTATTAACCAATGTTACCTCAGTAAACTTAATTTAAAAAAAAAATTCCTCAAGCATGATCATTTGAAATTCAATTAATAAAAGTAACCAATGTTCGTTAGATACTATTTTAGTTTTAAACAAACATATGCTAGGGCTTACCATCTTCCAAGTAACTTGAAGGAGAGAAAACAAATAAGCTGAACACACGAATCCACACTATTTTACTGTACTGTAATTGTTCTAGTAGCTCCTTAAGGGCAGGGGTTTGATCCCCAATAAATCCCCAACATGCCTGGTATTCAAAATGTACGACTTTTTAGGAAGATTTTTAAAAAACATATGAAAAGCCAAGAAGCATTAAAAGATTAACTTTATAAATCAAGATATGAAGAGACTAAATAAGGCAGGAAACAATTAATTGCCAAAGAATTTGTATGGCCAGTAATCACTGTAAAACTTAGGGGAAGGAGAAAGCCCTTTGGAACGAGGCGATTGAGGGGGTCTTTAGAAAGAGATGAATCCAATTGGGGAAAGCTCAAAAGACAGAGAAGGTTATTGTCAAAGAGCAGAATGATTTAAGTACAAGAGTATACGAAGGAAGTTTCAATGGGCATTTGGGGGCAGGCGTGAACCAAGTGTCCTATCAGAACATCTGAGTGGGAGAGAAGGGAGGTGTAAAGCTCAAAAGTGGTTAGAGTCAGACTGTAGGGAACTCTGAATCTGGAAATGCGACTAGACAGTAGGAAGCTTACAAAGGTTTAAGGGCAGTAGAAATATGAATGCTAGAGGAGTTGGGAATAAAAGCTGTGTGTAAGATGAATGCAGATGAGATGGTGAAGAGAGAGAGTGACTTGAGATAAGGTGCCTAGTTAGAAGGGTTTTCAATAATCTAGGCCAGAATACTATTTAGGGACTTTGATTAGGATAGTGGCAGAGAAAATGTAAAAAAAAAAAAAGAGAGAGATTGAGAGACAGAGAGAGATTGATAAATGAAATGTTTTCAGTGCTGAAGGGGCAGGCCAAACAGATGTAGGTCCAGAATCTAGGTGCAGATGAATGAACAAGGCAAAAGCTGTAGGCTTGTGAGCCTAGGACAAAAGGAAACTACATGAGTGATAACAAATAGTGGGATTCTAGTAAAGGTACGTGCTGTGCTACAGCTGCCTTGCTTTCTTCTGGTACCAATTTCTTAAAAACTCTAAAGACTTTTATTCATCATCTTCTAGGGAAATGGGTAGCTACAATTTATCAACAAAGAACTAAATGATGGCTATTTTCTGCTTTGTGTGAAATCTAATCTGGCCTGGATTCTGGTCAAAGTACCCAATGTGGCACAGGAAGAGGAAGCCAACATTGAGAGCAGTGGTCTTAACGCTGGGTCCCTAGGAGTCCCAGAGTTGCACCGAGGTCACCCAAAGGGCTCAAGTCAGAAACCGAGCAGAACGGGCGCTCTACGTCAACACAGCAACTCCATTTTTATTAGTTTCGTGCCCTGGGATTCTGCCTTTACAGCTATGCAAAAAGCTCTGATGCTAAAAAGAAAATGTTTGAAAACCCCCATTTAGTAAAATCTCTCTGAAGACAAAGAAGCATCCAGGCCCAAAAACTCTTCCTAATTCTGTATCAATTACCCTATCCCGCCCCTCGACCCGCCTTGTAGGCCACGAGCGCATCACAGTCACCTGGGCCTGCTACAGGAGGTTCAGGTTTGTGAGACTTCAGGGGGTCCAGGCGGTCCTTCTCCAGCTGCTTCCTTGTACTCCGCTGGCGGGGCTCACGGAACATAGGCAGGGCATGAGCTACGAGAAGTCACATTTAAAAAATTTCATTATAATAATAACCCTTCCATCCAAAAACATAGCTAAAGCATGACTAACAAACTGAGGGATGAAATGGAAGTCATAATGACAGCCTTCCTCTAATAATACAAGACAGTCTTACTGTAACCAATTAGCCAATTCTGTTTGAAACCAGACTCATTGTTCACCTCTCCTGGCAACCAATGGCACTCAGGAAATACCGTCAAATACTGTCACGGAAACATTGGTGAGGCTCCCCATTTCCCAAACCATGGGTAGCAGTTAAACTTAATTTCTGTGGTTTTGAAAAGAAACACTTAATGGCACTGCCATTTACTTTTTCTTCGAGGACCCAAATGTGAATAATGCCAACGGCTTGCCTGTCAGCCCTGAAGTTTCTTCAGATGCCTCATAAACACTGGAATCACTTCACACGTTTCTGAAATGTGACCACCTCTCAGGAGGAGCTGACAACACTGAGTAACCGGAAGGGAGGAGCACTTCGCCCACTGAAACTGGGATAAAGGTTGCCTTGAAGGCACAGGAGGTGCCTGGACCTCCTGACGTGGTGTCTTGATGGGGACTTATTCCTACTTCTATATGGTGAACAAAACAAAAGAATAAAAGTCAAAGCAATATTTTTCTAAATACTATTTTTTTTTTTTTACTCACTGTCAGAATTAAATTTCAGAATATAAAAGAGTATATGAATTTAAAAGAGAAACTGACATTCTGGGGGAGAAGGAGATGAAATGGGAGGGAAGACTTAAATATCTTTTTCTTTTTGACCAAAAAAAGTACCTAATTTCTTCGAATGCTTACGTGCAGATTAAAATCTCTTTTAAAAGGGAAAACTTTTTCCAGAGGACTGGGAGAGGAAGGTAAAGGAATAGGGGTTTAAAAAGAACTTATAATATGAATAACAGAGTTGTCTATATTGTCTCAAAAAACGCTTCCAGTATTCCCCTGTCTTCTACCCAGCCCGGGCCACGACCATAACGCTCACCAGTGGAACATGCTTGCCTTGAGTCAGGGGCGCTGAGAAACACAGACACCCGCCACTCTACTGGGCAACACGACACAACAGTCTTTTTAGGAGTGGGGAATACAGCTTTTCACTTCAAACAGCTGGAGGAATTTAAGTAGGCTGCATGTAATTACATGAGCTAGACTGGTTATGACACCGACTTTAACACTTCTACTCTGGCAAAAAGTGTCCTGGGATCTCTTCACTGATCATAAGTTCCATGGGAGTTGGTCTTTTACCAGACCCACCACCAGGAAGAAAACTCAGTCCCCTGGACTTCAGACTGAAAGAAACTCTGATGAAGTCCACAAGGGTATCTGCTAATGACAACTGCTAGAGCGCCCAAGATTTCCTTCCTACCCACTACCCTTAACCGGTCTGAGACTGTGGCTCTGGGAAACAAAACTCTGCCAGATTAACAAGGTTCTGTGGCAAAGCCAAGGGAAGCTGCTCTGTCCTGGTAAGATTTGTAATCATACCCCAGGTAGTTAATTTTATATCTAAACATCTCTGGATCAGCCTATCATTTGGTCATAGAATTTCAGAGGGAGCCTTGGGAGACCCTTCACCTTGTCTCCTCCCTCTCCTGATAAAGTCCAGTGGTTCAGCAACGCACCGCCCATCAGTAATTGGACTGGACACATCCAGGTCTCCCGATTCCAAGACCAGCACTCTCTCTTGTTTATTCTTAGAACAGATTGTTATTCTTTAAAAGGCTGCTATGGAGTAATGCATTAGGCTCAAATTGGCTTTTCCGTTTTGGGTTGAAAGTTACATGAAATAACTCTGTCTCTGTGATGAGTCACAGAAGCTAAAGGGGTTAGCTGTTACATGACTCGCAGCCCTGTCCACATTAACGGGATATTTTGTAATATATGCCTGAACTCTGAGGGCTTTTCTTGTCTCTAAAGCCATGAGATCAACACCACACTAGAGAAGCAGAGAGATGTATGAGGAAGAGACCATGCTAACAACTTACGGGTAATGATGTAGTCCTGGGTTAGAGTCTCAGCTTGTTTCGCCTTCCGCTGGGTTTTAACCACGCATAATTTTGCTCCCCTGAGGCGGGTAAAAGTATATTATTTTCTTTACTTGGTCTTAGAAACAGAAAATCTGTGTTGAAAGTATCAGATACTTCCAGGAACACACTCTGTGCACACCATCGCACCATGCCTTTGACTTTCCTTAGAAAGGAGGCCTCACAGGCCTCGGTGATAAGAGATTAAATGCATGGGAAAGCAAGTCTGTCTGTCAGTGGTTACTGAGTGTAGCATAGCGGAAGGCTGGTCTAAAAAAATTACAGACATAAAAATCATAAAGAGATATTAATAACACTCATCAACCTTTTCACCCTAAAGGTCAGGCGTCCAAATCTTAGTTTATGTCCCACATGAAAGAGATCTAGGTGGTCTACACCCTAAGAGACAATTTGTCCACATCTCAAATACGAGAGTACAAGTGTCTGGAACTGCCAAGCGGCTACAGCCCAAGAATGTGTGGGATTAACCCAAAGTGTATTTAGAACATTTCACTTCTCCTTAACAATATGAGCCATTCCTTTCAGGAGAGGCAAATGCAAATAAGCAAATTTCTTAAAGTAAAGACTCCACAGATAGTGCTTTCTAAATAAGTGCTGTCAAATGAGATCATCGTTTTCTGAAGTGTAACAGACTTCTTCTCATCTTAATTATATTATATTGGAATTTTCAAAGTCTTTACTAAAAAATAAGCAAAATCCTATTTGTTCTTAAATACTACAACATATAACTTTATTTTATAGGGTAAGCAATCCAACCCTCGTCCAAAAAATTCTGAAGGAAGACAGGACTGTATGCTTCCATTCAGAGCCAAATTACGGTCAATAAATATTCATTCATAAAGGATGGGTTTTCTTTCTCAAGAAGGATCCCAGTGAATTTAGCATATTAATTTTAATACTAGCTTACTAAGCCTTACTCTAAAGAAAGAGCTAATCAATCACTATACACTAACAGAGAGAAAGAAAACCACCCTTTTCTGGGTGGTGACACACATGCATCTTTGTGCCCAAGGAAAACAGAAATAACTGAGGGACCAACTGAGCTTCTAGCGAAGTGTTCTGAACTTTAAACACCTTGATTACACTTACATTTGGCATTTGGGGTGAGCGTGGGGTTGGGAGGGGAAAGCATTTGTGTTGTCCCCTGCTGCTGGCAGAGAACCACACTGCCAAACATCTAAACCAGTATCTGATAAAAGGCCAAATAGAAAGGGCACAAAACAGACTGGCTGCTTCCATTTCCTGTAAGTGGTTAGTTCCCTGCTTTATTAATCTCTTACGTGCATCACTGCTAATGCCACTGTCCAGGGTAGGATGCAAAGCGGGAGGACTTGTTCCCTTGCACTCAACCTTTCAGCTAAAGAACTGCAAATCCCCGGGAAACTTTCACTTTGAATTCTGTATGGATCAAGAATGATATCCAAATCCTCTTTAAAACTCAATACTAAAAGTTTGAGGCTTTACTCTGTGCCAGCTGCATCTTCTAAAAGGGTAGATCCCCATCAAAGAAGGAAATAAATAAAAGCAGGGTAAAAAAAAAAAAAAAAAAAAAGCACTCCCCCAGTTGTTGTCATCAATCTAAATCAGGCAATACTTCTGAAATACCTCTGACTCTTATTGGGGTCATAGTAGACTTTAGCCAATCCGTTTCCTGTTCCCACCATGATCTGGTTCAGCTTTGGATGCCACAGGCAGCGGACCACACTCTGAAAAGAAAAGGCATGGTAATCGACAAAAGGAGGCCAAATAAAAATGGAAAAAAACCCTGCTGGTACTCTGATGGCTAGTTCACTACAAACTGACTATGAACTTGATGGTTACCTGTAACTTTTAGGATATTCCTTTCTAAACTATAAGGTTGTATTCCTGAGGTTGGGTTCCATTTTGTCACTTTTTTGTGACACCCTATAAAAATAAAAAAGATATTTCCTCCCTATCGTCCTTCCTCTCTGTTCCTGAGAGCCATGAAACCACAGTTAGCCTTTCCCAGCTCCACTGCCATGTGAGACTGGCATCTTGGAATGCCAAACACACATAACTCCGTTCTGCTTACCATGAAGCAGATTTAGATCTCAGTGTTTCATGCTTTTACACACACAACATGTCCCTCTGGACAGCAGATTGAGGCCAGGTGGTTACTGTTTTTAGTTCACAAAGATCTGTATCTCATAAAGCTTTTTCAAGGATGACACATATTTGGAGGCATTAAATCGTATCTCCTTATCTATGAGATAAACCAGCAGGACAACGGCAGAAGTAAAACAGATAAAGAATACAAAGACTTACATTAACCGGAGTGAAAAGCTGTTTAAGAGAAGGTGCCGGGGAAGTTATGACCCTCTGAATTCATTACTCATGAGGAGAGTAAGTGGTGTTCTGGGATCGAAAAGAACCACGGAGTTCTCAGTGAGAACCATGACCTGTTTTTAATTTTTGTCTGCAGTTCGGCGGTAGAGGTGGGAGAGATGGCAGGGATAGAATTAAGAGGGAAAAAGATGAAGTTAAAGTTGATAGAAAGAAACAGCACGTGCTAGGTTCCGCGATCTCACTGTGATGGGAGAAGAAATGAGTGGAAACATCGATTCGGTATTTATTAATAATCTATCACGCACCAAGCAGCGCACGAGGGCTAAGAATAAAAGGCACACACAATTAGGTACTGCCATTTTACGTCCCAGTAGTAAAATGAGAATCAGGATTTGACTCCTAAATCTACCTTGGGCTGAATTTCTTTGGTTTCTTCTCCGTAACCATCCCACCTTTTTTTTTTTAAAGACAAATTATCTAAGAATCTCTGCAATCCATTTTGATGGATATTCTGGCTCCCATCTGACTGGCAAAAACAAAACAAAACAAAACAAAATAAAAACAGCATACAGTTAAATGGCTGCAAATCCTTCTCTGAGATTCCTGAGGAACTAATAAGACGTGTAACAGAGGCCGCAGGACTTCTGATTCCCGTCTGACAGCACTCCACGAGCGTGGTTGTTAAGCTCTGTACCACTGAAGGGGGTTGAGATGTTCTATTGAAAGAGTGGCTGTGTTTTCCCTGCTGTAGGGGGAAATTAAGTTAAAATGGCAGGTTTTCACATTTTAGGTTTTCTTGCCACAGAATAGGTTCACTCAAGCCGATATTCATCTCCTTCAAGTCTTTGCTTAAATGTCACTGCTACTCAGACTGTTCTATTTAAAACTACATCTCATAACTCCCCTTACTTTGCTTTTTCTTTTTTTCATAGCATATATCACCTTTTAACATAATATATAAGTTACGGTTAATTATGCTTATCATCTGCCTCCCCCATTAAAACAGATGTTCCACATAGGCAAAGATCTTGGTCTGTTCTGGCAATGTATCCAAGTGCCTATGTTAGTGTCGGTGTTCAATAAACGTTTGCTGAAGGAATGAATTAAAAGTTATAGTTCACCCTAGCTAAAATGGATTGCTTTGCTAGGTGGAGTTGGAGATAATTTTCAAGTTAAAATATTAATACCTATGAAGAATAATTTTATTTCTCTGGATCATCATTATACTCGAGTACCCTATAAACGCAATACGGTTAGTTCCCTCCTAATGTGGCCCCAAAAAGAGAGGTGTGCATGAACCAGAGAGCAAGAGAGATAATGCAAGGGCTTTCAAGGTCCTTCAGAAATCTCAGCCACTCACAAACAGCCCCACGACAATCTTAAGGACATAATGTTAAAGTTATTTCTCTTCCTTGGTTCTCTAGAGTTCTGGCTAAGCAGTCTAAGATTACTGGTTCCCAAATATGTTTTCAAGTGAGCAGGGTGCAGAATTGGAAAACGTCCACAATGTAGGCCTGGTAAATTCCAAGACACCCAGCCAAATAGGCAGTTTCCAGGGGCAGCAGGTTACTGTTACTCTCTCTCTCTATGCGGAGGGTGTAAATGTTAGAGAGAGGCAACTGCCCAGGTCAACAGACCAATGTCTGATTGCTTTCCAGGGAGTCCAAGCTTAGGGCACTGCACCTCTATTCCTGTTCACATCCTTTACCCTCCAGAGCTCTTAGACACACACATGGCTGGTCAGCATAAGCACTCATGAAGAAACACATTTATACGGGAGCAAGGAGAAGGCAACTAAGACCCCTTGAACTAAACAGTCATTCCAGAGCTCCATCCATCATGGCAATGAGTCACCAAAGCAGCCAATGAGGGCTCTGTGAGCAGTATGACTTAGGCAAAGGATACTTAAGGCTCAATTACCCTAAGACTGGTTATTAATCAAACACTACAGGGACTCCAACACATGGAATGAAGAAACAGAATTCAAAGTCAAAGGTGGGTGGGCCTTTTTTGTTTATTAATATTTATTGTGTGTGTTTAGCTAACCTTTGTAAACTTTGCAGCTAATGCGGCTCCGTACTTTGTCCTGTCAAGGAAATGCATCTTATAGCAGAGAGCTGGCCATCTGCCAAACCAAACAATCCCAGAGCCGACGGCGGGGCTGGGGAGCAAGCAGTGCTGCCACGCTGCTAACTTGTCAAACATACATACTGGGCTTCACTTAATAACAATGGGACACGTGCCTGCTAGAAGCCCAAGGAACTATCGGAAGACAGATGAGCTATAACTACTTGAAAGAGTGCATTCACTCAATCAACCATCCACCCAAGACCTCGCCATCCTCCGTCTGTGTTCTTGAAGAAGTGCTTCTGTGGCGGGGGGCTTGACACATTCAGACCTACAGACTTACTAAGCCGTGCAGCAAATGAAGGGTAGAGAGTATATCTGAATCAAAGGACCAGAGACGAATGTCATGACTTGATCTAAAAGGATCAAAGTGAAAGCCTTCACATTATATCATGAGTTCCAAATGGTAGCAGACCACCATAGTGCAAAGAACTAGATTCTGAATTAGTCTGCATATTTTAACATATTGATTTGCTCAATTAAATTTATAAAGCATTTTATTCTTACACTAATCTATTTCATCTTACCAAAACATGTGGGACCACTAATGGCTTCCTCTAGCCGCCTAGGCTAAGCTCCATTTTAGCATAAAACTATGTTTAGTCTTTTAAACCAAAGCCTACTTTCATTTTAGCATAATAATTTGGCAGTGCCGAGTAACCCCAATCTGCCCCCAAAAGTACTCAGCTCTAGCAGCAGATGATAACCGGAGTTGGAGATCATAAGCACAATGACAAGAAGTTAGGAGACTAACGTACTTAACACGGAGATCTGTCTTCTCTACAGAGACCAAAGAAAGAAGAGGCGGGTGGGATGCGGAAGAAGAGGGCGCTGTGTACAGACGGCAGTGTCAAAATTCCAAAACTGGATTTTTAGAGTTACCCCTCAGCAAAAGTAAAAAGGCCACAAAAAATTCTAAATAATTTATTTTGGTGGGTTTTTTAGCTTACTTTAAGTGAAATCATGGAAGCGAATAAGGAGAGGAGACAGAAACCAATGAGAAAAATGAATTTATATTTTAGGACATGGTAAGAAGAGAACTATCAGGTATCTGGAATTTTAAGTTATTTAAAGTAATAGAATCCTCACAACAATACTACAAAATTAGTAATCTTATTCTCATTCCAGAAGAAGAAACTAAGGCTTGTAGGAGGATGCGTAACTTTCCCAAGCTCACAACCTTGTAGCTGAAGGAGCTGGGATCAGATTGGGGTGGAAGGAGGGGGGTCCCCGACTGCAATACTTGTTCCTTATACTACTTAATTATGCAAAGTCCTATTTTTAGAATACGGGGAGGAAGGGACATCAGAGATTTTATATCACTTCTAAACCGACCTAACCCCAAAGTAGAAATCTTAGCAAGTTTACATTTAAAAGCAGATGGTATTACTAAAATCATAAAAGAAAACACCCACCACTACCCAGTTCACAAATGTTATTATTATGAAAGAAATCAATGTCTGCGCAACATCTTAGGCATCTGTAATGCACATAACCAAACACCACCCTTATTCTACTTTACATGCTAAAAGAAGCCCAACATCCTTCATAATTTTATATCTGAAACATGATTATGATGAAACACCATTTCCTGATCCTTCCCAGCTGCTGACCCATACTGTAAACCAAACTCCATCTGGTTTTTTCATGTTTGGTTTTTGTAATTAAGTACAAGAATGGATAAGCCAACTCAGTGATTCCTTGGGAGAACAAGTATTTCTCAGAATTTTCAAATAAAGAGCCTTACACCTGTCTGTGAAGCAGACTGTCACATGGTCTTGCAGACTTGTACAGAGGCAGCCTCACGGTCATGGACACCCTCAGGACTACCCAATACACTGGAATGGCCGTAATGACCATATGTGATCCCCACGGCTCAGAACACAGATCAAGATGTGAGTCTAAAACAAATAAAAAGAAGGCAGATGAAAATGGAAAAGTACTGAAGAAAGAAATTTCTTCAGATTTTAACAAGTTTTATTTCATGGAAAAAGAAAAACTGCTTTCCATATTAAAATACTGAGCCGGGGAAATAGAAGAGTAAGATGGGAATTCTTGAAACGTTTCCAGGCTATTTGTCCTGTCCTCCCAAAGCCTTGCTTTCCCCAAACTTGGATTATTTTGCAGCATGCATGGGCCATGGGGCTTGGCCTCATCACTCTAAAGTGCAGGCAGCAAACCTGTTGAGTAAGCCTCAGTATCCAATAAATAAGGCTCCTCAACACGCACCTGATCTCTGTGGAGACATCCCTCAAACGCAAAAGATTAAAGAAAGACATCTTCTCTGCTCTGCTCTCTAACTGAGCACGTATCTCCCTCCTTTTTTCTCTTCCACACTCCTCGAACTCTCGGGAAGTTCCACTATACAAATTGTAGCAATTATCACTCTTTGCTGGACATCTTCTCAATCTTTCCCTTTCAATGCCCCAAATAATTCTCTCTCCGATAAACTAGATAGACGCCCAATGGTGAAAAGAAAAAAATGTCACAGAACTTTTATAAATGTAGGGGTTGCTGTGGAAAAATCAAACAAAGAAAAGTGTTGCTCTATCCATGCCATAAATATTTGGTACAGATGCACGGATTACACTTTTTAAAAATTAGCATCTAATTATCAAATCAATTTTCATCAAACCTATGGAAAATATATTTATTAAAATCAGTTCATTTACGGCCTATGGTCTAAAATTAAGGTAACCTCTAAAGCAGCAAAAATCTGGAATCTGGTAGTTGTCCTTGGCACTAAATAAATCACATCTGTATCTAATAATAAACTTGCCTAAAGAATTTCATCACGAGAAAAAGTTCTCAGAGAAAATGGAAAGTCTCTTGGGTAAGAAAATTAAACACATTTTCTTCATCTAATTCAAAACACTAAATTTTAGTTTGGTCCAATCCTGTTATTTGAGGAGAACGGACAAAGGCAAAGAAAGCACAAATTACAACTGAAGAAAATCTGGTAATTATTCTTATCAATGACAATTTGGGAGTGGGAAACAAACAGGAGTCTGGCAGCTGGAGTCTACTACAGGTGAGCGACATCGGTGGTGGGCCCCATAAGGCAAATACCCCAGAGGCCCCATTCCAGTGATCCACTTAGAAGCAGTACTTACTGGGAACACAGTCTCAACACCCAAGGTGATCTTCCCACCGGTGGGCACAGGATAGGTTGCTGGTGTGCCCAGATATGGAGTCCCTCAGGCCTGAGAGGAGCCTGGGGTGCTGGAGTCCCAGGCAAGTCACTTCCAGGAGATTAGCCTTACCTGTTTCTATCATGCACGATCAACTATTATGGGGACCAGGTTGTGAAAAAGTTTGGGAAGCACTACCTAAGGTGCCACCTCTCTCAATCAAATCTACACAGATCCAGGCCCCTTTACCCTTCTTCCTCCTTTATCCATAGTTAGAGATGGGCAAAAAGATAATAACCATAAATCCTTTGTTTATATGAATAAACAAAGCATAAATGGATAAAACTATTAAATCCCTAACTACTAGGTATGAAATACATATACGATCACATCCTGGAAATCATCAAGTATGTAAAACCAAAAAAAAAAAAAATACAGGAAAAGCTGAATCTTCAAATATGAATTATAGAGGATATGTAAAGCACTATTTATCTTAATATAGTATGGGGAAAGATATAGTATGTTCTACAAATCATACTTTTATTTAGCCCTTTGGGGGTCTCAGAACCCCTGCTCATACAAGAGTGTTTTTTTCCTAAAAAAGGAAAATACACTATCCTGAGATACGTGTTAATTATAGACCTCTTTCTTCCCCACACTATATATAATTGTGAAAGTTTGGCCAGAGTTCTGATAGAACAGCTGGAAAACTTGTTACTGAAGACCATTCATCAAATTCAGGTTGGGAGAGGAAAAACTGCCACAGAAAATTCTACACGACATAAAGTCCTTCACTTGGTCTTCTATCAATGGGACATAATATGGTGTTGGGGTTAGACAAGAGAGCACTAGTCATTATTGTATTACATGTTTAGACATTACTTAAAGAACACTGTCATTTTGCACACCTTTAAACATCTACAAAATCAAGTTCTCCTTTTTTTGTATTTTATACAGAAGTCAAGTATGTTTCTCCTCCAGGGTGGTATTATCTAGTGGCTGAGTCTTCATTCAGTTTTGCCACCATAGCAATTATGTCCATACAAGGAAATGGAGATAAAGCTAAACACCAGTAAAATAAAACACCAAGCTCTTGTACAGAAGAGGAAAAGAGTTTCTATTTAACCAAAAGGAAAATGTGAACTTTTCTACTGTTTTAAAGGACTAGAAATGAAAGCAAAACAGTAAACAGAAAACATTTCCTTGAAACTGCTGATACCAAGAAGTATTAGATGCCTTTTAATACGACATGTTACACGGTTAAATGACACCAGAAAAGGGAGAAACTATTAAACTGGACAAGCCCTTCTCCTTTTAGTCCTCATTCTTCTGCCTTCAATGATTTATGAAGCCTGAAGCAGTATATATAGGCCCTTCATCCTACTGTAACTCCCCAAACGAGATCACCGCCAAATAGATAATTAAGGGAAAAGACATCTCACTATAGGTTTTGAATCTGGATTCCTGTAGTACACAGTATTTCAGCGAAGAGAATGTTGAATAGAGAATCTAAATAACTGTATCTGAATTACGAGTCTACTCATTAAATAAATTTATAAAGTTGTTCTTTTAAAAAAGACTAAAGATGAGAACAGAAATGAAGTAATAAATATATCAGAATATGTCTTCTATTCTAAAGAAGAATAATGATTAGACTTTTGATAAAATATAGTGACAAATTCCAACAAAAAATTTTTACTTCAAAGGAGAGTGTTTTACAAAATAGATCCAGGGCACAGATCATATTCATTAACAATATAATAACCAAAACAAATTATATTCATTAGAATTCTAAATGATGAGTATTTTAAGCATCTGCAGTAAATTTGTTTCCTCTACTGAACTCGAAACAGCTATTTTTAGTAAGACTGAAAAAGGATCATCTCAAGTTTTAAAGCAAATAATTAAAATAAAATGTGTACTTCTTCCATCAAATCCAAAATAAAACATTTATGTTCTAAAATTCCAAATTTATTTTAAAAAAACTATTAACAACAACAAAAAAAAACCAACAAGAGAAAGTGGTAGGGAATAGGCCACTATAGTAAGTCTCAATAAGAACATACTAGAATAAAATATGATAAGAGGTAAAGCAAAATTAACAAATACATTTTCACCAAATACTTACTATGCACCATGTATTACTCTAAGCATTAAGAATGTAAGGCCTTTACCACCCACATGGCATCGAAGAGACTCTTACTCTAATTTGGTCACTAAAGAATCTAGAATTGGCTGAGAAGAGAGTATCAAAGATAACAGAAGCGCTGAGAAAATAGCCCACAGAGAAATGTTAAAAACAATGGCAATAACAACAAAAACTAAGTTTGGCTCATTTGGACAAGAAAAGACTGAACAGTAACTTTATAATCTTCAAGGAAACAGAGGATGTTGACCAGCTGTTCTCTAACTCCATGAGGACTAGAGTAAAGGATGTGGACTCTAAGCATGAGAATGGGAGGCTAAAGGTAAGGAAAAAAATATCTGATGGCAAGAGAACTCATAAACAAGAATGAACTCTTCAGAGAGACTGTAAAATCTTCTGTTAAATGTAAGTCTAATTTTCATACAGGAGAGTTATACAAGGAGCTGGACTCGAAGATAACTGAGAAACTGAGCAAAGTATGCCTGATGCCAGAGGGCAGCTACCTGAGCAATAACCAGCAGCTTTGCCTGTGGCGTAGTTATGTCAAAGGAACATACCGTCATAGTAAGAAGGGTGACCCACACGAGGATCAGTGACATTATTTTATTTCCTACAATATGGATGTCCCTGCAAATGTACAGCAATCTGAGAAACTTCCTCCCTGGCACATCGGCTGCAATTTGTACTATTTCATTATGCGTTTTTCATCACTGTTGCAATTTTTTTGATTAAAAAAAAAAACAACACTCCATGTTCTGGGTGAGACAGGGAAACACATTTCACTCAGTGTCTCCCTCTGAATGCAGTTATAACTCTGGGCAAAATGGAGCACCTATTTGAGGGCTCTGAAAAGCAAATAGTAGTGGGTGGCCTGGGGAATTAGTCCAGAATTCAAAGTATCACTGAAGCAGAAGTGAGTGTAGCATTCCCCCACCTCCTCTGTGATGAACAAAATATCAAAATTTTAAATAAAGACAGGATCAGATCAACTGAGTTTTCCTTTTCCCTCAGGCTTTAATACAGCTTGGCACAGCACTGTTACTCATCTCATTTTTATTTAAAATATTGGTATTTTATTCATCACGAATTTTTTGGAGTAACTTTGATTTTTTTATAATCTTGTATTAAAATGTTATTTATCTTAATTACTGAGCTTTTGGTACCTTCTTAAATTTTATGCTTGAGCTTGACCCTAGTCTTGGCTCTGCCTCAACCTGTATCTAATGCTATTACACAAAAA
Organism: Pteropus medius; assembly: GCF_902729225.1. Classification (NCBI taxonomy): domain Eukaryota; kingdom Metazoa; phylum Chordata; class Mammalia; order Chiroptera; family Pteropodidae; genus Pteropus; species Pteropus medius. Next base: position 3,548,895 of record NW_024351073.1, read on the forward strand.
TAAGTTCAAAATGGACCATACCTAAATGTAAAACATAAAACTTTTAGAAGAAAATACTGAAGAAAATCTGTGTGACCTGGGGTCAAAGAGTTCTTAAGAAGTAACACCAAAACATTCTATAAAAGTAAAAATTAATAAATTACATTTTATCAAAATAAAAATCTTTTGCTTTATAAAAGATTCTATTAAGAAAAAGATAAACAAGCAACAAACTGGAAAAAAAATTTTCAAATTACATATCCTAAAAAAAAGGTGGTATATAGAATACATAAAAGGACTCTCAAAACTTAACAGTAAGAAAACAAAGAACTTGACTTTAAAATGGGCAAAAAATTTGAATATGTACTTCACCGAACATGATAAAAAATGGAAAATGAACACATGAAGATATTCATTAGCCATTAGGAAAATGCAAATCATAACCACAACGAGATACCACACCACACTATTAGAATGCATAATGTTAAAAATGCCAACAATACAAAGTGTTGGTGAGGATGCAGAGCAAGTGGAAAACACATACACTGTTGGTGATAAATGCAAAATGGTACTGCTACTCTGAGGAATGGCTTAGCATTTTCCTACAAAAATAAACATTCACTCAGCATATGACTCAGCCAGACCACACTTAGGAATTGAAAACTTAGGTTCACACATAAACCTATATATGAATGCTTATAGCAGCAGCTCTATCCAAAATCTCTCAAAACTGGAAATAATCAAATGTCCTTTAACAGATAAACAAACTGTGCTCTATACATACAGTGGAAAACTACTCGGCAATAAGATATATCAAACTATTGATTCACACAAACAGCCTAGATGAATCTCAAAGGCATTCTGCACAAAGTCAATATAAAAAGGTTACATCTTATAGGAGTCCACTTGCAAGACATTCTTGAAAAGCCTACACTATAGTGATGGAGAATAGATCAATGAATGCCAGGGATTAGGAGTGAGAAGGCAAAGGAGTGAGAGTGTGACTATGGAGGAATAGCACAGAAAAGGTGTTTTAGGGGTGATGGAACTGTTCTGAACCCGAATTGTGTTGATGGTGGCTATATGAATCTATACATGTATTTTTAAAAAATCACAGAACTGTATACTTTAAAAAGAGGTCAATTTTACTATATAATGTTTTAAAATAATAAAAAAGATTCAGCACTAAACTAGTTCCTGTCATTTTCCCTAAAACATTTTAAGACTTGATTAGGCAGATATTAACTTACCATCACGAAATTGGTGGTTTCTTTTCTCTCCACTCAATGTGCCTACAGATGAGCACTCACTCAACTGTATTCTTCAAATCCTAAAAACTACTGTCCTGGAATATCTGCCCATAGCGTGATACATTTAGATGCAATGAGAACCGAGAAGTAATTTATTCAAGTCTTACTGATACCAGCCCGCCTTGGACACTGTGAAGCTAACTTAGTAGGGGCCTCCAGCTGAATTTCAGTTACTATTTAAATTGCACTCTGTTATGTATGCAGCTTGCTTCGGGAAATCCCAAGAAATGGTTTAGTAATTCAAATCACAAAAGCAGCAAAAATGCAACATTATTTTTCATCACAGCCCAATGGCATATCTTTATTTCAGTGACTAAAAAAAAAAATATTCCTAAAGAAAGTACTACTGATTGACCACTGTGCTTCTTGACAGTGAAACACTGTCATTGCAGCCATGCTGGAAGTTAGCTAGTGACCCTGGGCCAGGTGATGCTAGAGGAAACACTATGTAACTGCTATATTGGGAGACTTACACTAAAACTCCATTGTCTATTCTAGGTTCTCTATCAAATATTTATGTATCTCAGAAGACCAGGAAATATCCAGTGCTCACTTACTCTGCCTTCCTGCTCTCAATAAGCAAATGCTCCATATACTATGACGGGTAATACTGTCTTACTACTTGGCGACGGGAACATGCACATATTTTATTAAACATGAATATGTTAATCAAGGATCTATCTAGACTCTGTTTAAACTCTCCAAGAAAGTGAATTACAGTAAAATTTCATTAAGCTGATTATCTCTTTATTCAAAATAATATGTAATTCCAAGCAACTGCTATTCGCTAGTCAACCAGCTGCCTGATTGCTCTTTAATAAAAATCAGATAATGGAAAGCTAGTTACTTCAAAGCCCAGTTTTTTCCCATCCCTGTGTGCTACACATTAGGAAGGTTTCACTATATTTTAGAAGGTAGATAAATGCCAAATCGAGTCTTTCAAGTTTAGTTTCAATTGGCATTTGCACTGCTGATCGTTCAAGTCCTCTCAGTGTACTATTCCTTGTATAATCCTGACTGGGCAAGGATACTGCTTGACTCATTTCTAGAAAACATTTAAAGAGGTGCAATTCTGTCTGAGCTGGAAATTTGTATCCATAAGACAGATCATTAGTCTGTTCCCAGAGTGAAACAGAACAGATGAGTTCCTCAACTCCTTCAGACACAAGTTTTCACAAGCATAGCTTTATTAATTTGTTCGAAGTGAATTTCCAGATTAGTTACATCTAGAATCAAATGTAAGAACAAAGATAGGTTCTAAAGCCAATTCTGAAGACTTCTGGAAGATCCATTAATTTGAATAATCTTTCTGCTCTCTTCTATATGTATGTACCAATAATGGAAGTTGATTGTAGTCTGAATGGTCAGCATGTCCCTTACACTTACAAATAAGATAAGCAGCTAGCTTCATGAAGGATCTATTATTTTATGGCCCTATTATAACCATTTATTCTTCTTATTCAATGTCTTTGGATTTATATGAAGTAAAAGTGGCAATACTTTCATTTTATGTTATATATCATTTTATATAACAAATATAGTAATTTTTACTATGTTTGTTATAACAAACATAGTAATTTTCTTGGACATCAAAATTTAATAACAAAATTTAATAACGAATTTTCTTGGACATCAAAACATAATAACAAACAGTAATTTTCTTGGACATCAAAATTTGTTAATTGAAATGTCATATCTGGGAATAATATCTGGAAGATGTGATTAGATATGGTATTTATTTTCTTAATGATCTTTTCTACATTGTCAATTTCTTACATTTTTAATATACTACTTTTATAATCGGTAAAATACAATTAAAATACAAAAAGCTAATCTGATAGTCCTCATTTTAATGTATATATGAAGAATCAGATTTTACAAAAACTAAATAATATAAACTCAAGTTCTCTTCAGAAACTCACTTAGAGAAGAAAACATAGTTGATATTCTCATGAAAATGGTTTTTTAAAAATAAATCAGTTTTTCACAAAATACAGACCTCACTTTCTCCTCTATAGACTATTTCTATAATCAGACATATGGGTGTTAAATAGAAAAATTCCCCTCCTTTTAGTAAATTTATAAATTATACCTTAACATAATTTTAATAATAACTACTTTTTTTTCAATCAAAACCCATGATAATAAGGGGCAGGGAGTAGTAAATGAATAAATATATCTGGTAGAAAAACTTCAAGTTCTCCTTATCTTTTAGGGGAAGACCAGAGTTGATATTAATAACAAATAAAAAAGTCATTTTTATTTCAATTTCCTCCATTTGATGAAAATGAAAAGAACTGATAAAGTTCCAGGAAGGGAGAGCCAGAATATACATTTGCTCTAACTATAGGGTTGGCTTCATGAAAAAAATTAATAACAAGACTTCGAACTGATAGAAGATACTAGTACTTGACATTCTGAGTTTTTTTAAAATGAACATAAATGACATGTGCATAATATAAATTTCATTTCTCACAGGAAGGGGATATTCTGGAGAACAGCAGTGGTAGAAAGAAGCAAACATCTAATATATACTTTGTTCTTTGCTATCTGTTTACTTTGGTGGTTAAAAAATGTTCCTGAATTAAAAAATTTTTAGGTAATCACAAACAATTTTTTTTTTCTTTTAAATGACCTTTACTGTTATATTTCTTATGTTGGCACCAGAATTCTCAATCAACTTTGAAATGCTTAAGGCAGTCTAGATGAAAATATTGAAGCAAATTTCCTTTCCCTTCGGCTAGATCAGTTGTGCCAGATGTTATAATTGTTTTAAAAACAAGGGTTTCTCTTTTTCTTTCTTTCCCTCACTTTGTTCAGTCAGTGTTTACAGAAACAGAGGTACTTCACCAAAGCATCTAAGCAAACAAACAAATCAGAAGAGAAGTCAGAATCAGGTGTGAAATTTCTCGCTTTTTCCTTTCCATCTGTTTTCTTTTTACCCAAGGAAATGTCTGCTATCTCTTTCAAATTATTATCAAAAGCAACTGAGGTGAAGAGGCCACCATCTTAAATAATACCAGGTCAGAAGAATTTTATTTCACTATGTTTGGATTAAAGAATATAAATGGTAATATAAACCATCCCTTGAATTATATCAGTTAAAAAGGAAATTCTATTAGTCATTCTGCAATAAATGATAATTTGATGACATATTAATAAGCTGGTAATAGTTTATAATGTTATTTCAGAGTATTTCTCAAAATAACTGGAATTTTGAAGACATTTAAAAATTTGTTTCTTTTATACATAACTATTTTTTTAATTGATATGTCATCTCCAAATTATATTTTGTCCATTCTTTTACTCCTATACTTTTATCGCAAAAAAAAATGGAGAAGTCTTTTACTCTTTTTAATATATTACTTTTATTATATATAAAACATAATATTTTATATATTACTTCTATAATACATAAAAAGCTGGGGTCTCATCATACACAAAAACAAAAGTGAGTTTGTAAACTCAATTTTCAGAGCATATGACAATGTAGAGTGGGATTATAACCAGTTTTTTTCTATGTCTGTTACAAAAATAAATATGGAAAATTTAATTGTTATATTTTAAAAAGGTATTTATTGTAAAGGCTGCAGGACAATTTTTAGTTATTAGGAAATTAATTAAACAGATTCTAACATCCCCTGAATGAAAACAATGTTTGCTTCCATACACTTGCTGAGCTTCGCATTCTTGAACATAACTATCTGGGGGTTTATTTTGTTTTAGAAGAGGGTATGGGAAGAATAAAATCAATCACACTTTACTGAAATAAATAGACATATCTAGGATAGACCTAAAGCCACCACTATCTGTACCTAGTCAAACAAGTACACCACTATATGTTGATATTAAGAATATGAGATGCTGCCTTTTATGTAAATTTAAACTCAACACAGTTAAGTGCCTTACTACAGCACAGTGTGATATTTCTAAAAGAAATGACTATCCTGGTTTTAAATGACAAAAAAATAAAATAATAGAGGTGGGGTTTTTTTTCCCCTCTAGCAAAGTGTCCACCCTCTTTACCTATTCCAAAGGATGCATTTATTTTCTTACACTCCAAGAAGACTTTAAACTTGAGAAAATAGATCAAAGGGGCAATTTAAAGTCTCTTTAACATACCATCCTACTATATAAACAGAAAACAATGCTGTCTGATGTTAACAACAAAAAAAGACAAACAAACAAATCCTAAATCAATGATTTAAAGTGTGTCTTTTGTCCCTATTTGAAATTCTCTCTCACCCATCTATTAAAATGTATCTCAGAATATTTTCTGGCTTTTCTAAGATAATTCAATATATGGTCTATTCTATTTACTTAATAACCCCTTCTCCCTTGTTTGCTTCTCTTCATTTGCTCATCCCTTAAAAGCTTGGGTTTCCGAAGGCTCATTCTCTCTTTCATGCCCTTTCCTTAATCTAATATAATCAGCAACCAACATTTCAACTATAAACTATAAATGCTTCTCCCCAAACTGTCCTCTCTCTTAAGGACCAAACTCATCTATCCATCTATCTACTGAGCATCTCTACTCAGAGGTCCTACAGGTAGTTATTTCAAGTTAAACGCACCCACAACGGAACTCACTATCTTTCTTCCAAAACCTGCTTTCTTTCCTTTTTTTTTATCTTACAGAACATTGATCCAGTCTCCCAAATTATAAACTTCAGCCTTCACATGTAAACGAACACCAAATCTTGTAAATCCAACCTTCACACTTCAGTAAAAATTACACTGTTCTAAAACGTAGATCTGAATGTCATTCCTTTGCTTTTAAAAAAAAAGGCACAAGACAAAGTCACCTTCATATTATGGTATACAAGGTCAGTTGCCTTTCCATCTCTAGATACTTCTCTCCCACTCACTCTCTAAAGGCCACCTGTGCTTCTAATATGCATCACCTACTTGCACTTCCCAAGTACAATCGTCCTCAGTATCTGCAGGGGACTGGTTTTAGAATCCTTCAGATACCAAAATCTGGGATGCTCAATAAAATGACATAGTATTTGCATGTAACCCTCACACCCCTCCTTTCCCTTGTAAATCATCTCCAGATTACTTGTAATACCTAATACACTATAAATACTAAAATAAATAGTTGTTATCCTATGTTGTTTAGAAATCGATTTTCTGGATTTTTTTTTTTTTTTAATATTTTCAATCCGAGGTTGGTTGAATCTGCAGTTGTGAAACTCAGGGATACTGAGGGCTGACTGATTACCATTCACTCATTCAATAAATATTGATTAAGTGCCAGGCGGTGTTGTAAGCACTGAGGATATCACAGTGAACAAAACAGACTAAGTTTCTGCCCTCATGGGCTTATATCTTGGTGGAAGAAGACACACAAAAACAAATAAATATATAATAGATGAGGTGGTGGTTAAGTGCTATGGAGAAAAAGCTCTAGCTAGAAAAGCAACTCACAGCAACAAAACAGCGTATTCTGTACACCACGGAAATCCAGCATGTCTTTAAAAGTGTAATCATACTTCTATATCCCTTAATTTATTCATGTTTCAAATTAAATTACAATTTAAAAACACAATACCAAGAATAATACTGAATTGTATAGCTGTTGAGAGGCATAACAGAACAGCTTACTTCTGGAACAACCAATTATAATAATTTTATTTTTAAGATTAAAGTTGATAGAGTCAAGGGTGTTTTTCTTTGATTCTAGTGTTTTAGTTGGCTCCTGGATGTACCCCAAAAAAGTATTATTAGTCTTGGCACATTTCAAATTATGTCATGAGATTAGAATCTAAAGCTTAAGTACTCATCTAGAATTAGTCTCATTGTTATTCCTATATTGTCTCTAACTATATACCATGGTTTCAAATTTAGGGCCTACAATTAAGACTCCATAGTAATACTAGAACATTAGAGACAGGAGCTTTTTACTGGTGATTTAAAAACAGTTGTTCAATTGTCTGAATCATTTAAGTGCTTAATATGTCCCAAATGTTTACAGAGTTGAAACAACTGGAAAAATCGACATAAGAGCACTGTTTAAGATATAGGATATTACTAAAGAATTTAACAATGAGCCAAAGAAAATTTACACAGACAGTAATTGGCCTGTTTCATACTCAGAAAATAACAATGATTTGCTTCACAATCTAAATAATAATACATATTTTAAAAGACTTTAAAGGAATTCAGATTTTCCTCTGGGACTCTTTACTATTATTATATTACCTATGGCTCCAGTCTCAGGACATGAATGAATGAATGAATGAATGAATGAATGAATAAATACATGCATGCATGCTGGTGTTTTAGTGCTCACATTAATCTGAAAAGAAAACTAAAGGGTTTTTTTTTAGATGTAGAAGTTAAATCTGAAATGTCTTAAACTTTCAAATAACTAGAAACAAAGCTCATTGGAAACTGAGTCTTAATGACAACAACTCTGAGAAGCAGAATTCTGTCAAAGTTTCAAAGTTTAGGAAACAATGATACACCTCATCACTATCTGAAGGCATAACTTCTCACTATTATCTGCAATCCCCAAATCTTCACAAATATGCACATTGTGGGAAGCTCATTTCTGTATTCTACATGACGATCAGCTTCTGCTTTTTTCAAATTGGCTGGCAGAGGGGGAAACATCACAGGCCCAGCTAAATTCTGATTGAAGTGTGGGCCCATAGGAAATACTGGGTCAGAGAAGGGGATGTCGTGGATCGGCTAGTCTGCAATGTACTAAGAATTCCTGTGCTGGAGAAAAAAGCAGCTACCATTGCACTGTAAGGACCAGGGCTCACGTTCTATTTAAAAACCAAAAACCAACACAAAAGACAGCTAAGAAGTAACTTCACTTTATTCTCAAGGCTGGGGAGAAAAGAAAATACATACCGCATCCGTGATGTCTATTTCATACACTCTTTGGAAAGTCCTGCGCTCAAAGAAAACGAGTTTGCCGCTGCCACATCCCCTTTGAACAGATGTACCAGTGACTATGAGTTTATCGTCTGGACTGAAACAGCAGTCAGTCCTACAGACAAAAAGAGTTTATGATATAAGCGTATGATCCCAAACAGTGCAACAAAGAGTGAGTTATATAAAATAACATTGTAATAAGAGATAACTCTGATATAGGGCTTACAATTAGTCAAGCACTTATATTAATTCACTTACTCTTCACAATAATCCTAAGAAGTAGATATTATTACTCCCATTTCACTGATGAGGGAAGTGAGGCAGAGAGAGGTCAAATAAATCTTATCCAAGATCACAATAGGAAGTGGTGCAGGTGGAGTTAGAACATAGGCTGTCTGATTCCAAAATCTTTGCTCTTAACTTCTACACATTAGAATATATATATATATTTATATAGAATATATATATATATTTTTTTTTAATTAAAGAGAGTATGAGAAAAACGCAATATAGACATCGACGGTATCTATACACAAATAGACATGATATGACTAATGACTAAGTACTGATTATTTTGTCCCGTTTTGGAACTATTTTTTTTACCACCACCACCTCTCAAATAATTTGAGTTTTGTCAAGTCAGGCACCATGAAATGAGAAGCAGGTTGTACCACTGGAACTTAATCGATGGCTATGATTCAACAGCTCTTGTTATTAGAGGTCTGGCCACTTGCTTCCGGATAATCTAAGACATGATCCAGAGAAGTTATGTAGCTAGCTTTACTTGTAGCAGGCATAATAGCTCAAGAAATTCTCATCAACTATAAGTTCATGTTCGTTCATTCATCTGTTTGTCTTAACACATAAATGCCATGGGCAACAGATCCTGTTAGAGCTAGTGATCTGTTAGAATACAACTTCTTCCATTTGATGCTCCCATGATCTTCACATTCTCCATTGGTCATTATTTAATAGAGATTTAAAATTTCATTTCTACCAAAATAGAAAATTTTGTTTAGGCATCAACTGTAGGACTTAGAGGTCAAATCCTTGACTACCTCCAAAAACATCTTTAAATGCTTCACTTGTCAACTTAGTAGAATGGAAATAACAGTGTTCAGCTATCAAGAGCGAGACAGTCTCAAGTGAAGGTAACTGAATTATTGACTGAAATGATGACAAGAAAAAATTAAGAAAATGATACATAATAATGCTTGTGAACTATACAAAATTGTTTTGATGGTATACAACAAATATGTAGGTCTATCCTATCATTTATATAATATCAAAAGAACAATTCAATTCCTTAAAATATTTTTACTACCCTAAGACATATGCATGCATCCAATATATACACACATACACGTAAACACATGAACATACATCATTTCAACTTTAAAAAAATTTTATAGTCTGAAGAACGTGCAAAATGAAAAAATAAAATGTATCTTTCAAAAAACTTATTTGAATTACTCTTCAAGTCCCTTTTCTATAAGATCTGTAAGACATATATAAATTAACAGTAAGGTGAATAAATTTATTTTCCATTCTCTTATGCCTCTCAAATATTAAAACTATGCTACTTACATTGGGAACATGGTGGGAAGACCCGAGGCTGAAAAAAGTGGCTTATTAAACTGTCGGATGTCCCATAATTTTAATGTATCATCACCTGGTAGAGGAATGACAAAAAGACAGAAAGTGAATTGTGCGAAAAGAACTAGCTCCAAGTTCAGAGTTTGAAAACTTAGTGTATACAAAGGAAGGAAAAAGGAAGGGAGGGAGAAAAGGAGATGCACACAGGCATGTTTAATTTCTTTTTTAACTGTTTGGGGAGCTTGAAAGCAGTAGTTGTGAGAACAGTAGAAAGATAAATGATAATGAAGTGGTCTTCTAGAAATTACTTTCCAGATTGATGTAGCATCTGTAAGCTAAAAGGCTAAGAACCCTAGAGAATCTACTTTAAAGAGAGATTTTAGAGCAGATGGTAGTTCCCCTGGTATACTTGAGCACAAACTGACTTCTTACACAGATATTAATGTAACAACCATCAGAACTGAAAACAGTTCAATTCACAAGATTCTTTTCCCGCTAGTGTGCATGTGAAGCTATCCATTAACATTAATGAGAGTGGGCCGTATGATTCTCTTCCCTCCAGAGTAACTCCGCCGTGGCTATCATTCTTCACTTTGCTGGGGAGTGCAGCTTTTCCAAGCTATTTAAAGTATAATGAATACTCTTTTCAGAATCACTTTTTTATATTTCTACAGGGCTACTAAGTAATTCCTGACCAGAATGAAAACAAAAACTCATAAGTAATGTCTTTGTCATTCTTTCTCCCCAGTGTTCTTTCTCCACAGCTGAGAACCTGCCTCAACCCCTCAGGTCCAATAAAGAATGAGTATCAGGCACAAGTGAGGTGAGTGGAGAGTTCAATAAAAATCCCCATTCTCTTCCCAGCAATCCTTCCTCTGTGGATTGGCAGGTGCACTAATCCACAACTGGTTGGACCAGGGACCTGCATATATTGGAAGAATTTTATAAGATTCACCTTTTGCTTTAGTCTTAAAACAACAAAAAAAGCTTACATATCCTCACAATTCTCAAACAATAAGAAAACATTAACCTCCATTAAACAGTTTCGCTAACCCAGCAGATTCTGGAGCTAGCAGGAGCACCTTACAATACCCTGGGAACTCTGCTGAATACCTTTCCAGCTGCCATATTCTATACAGCCAGGAAGGAAAACGATGGAACAGAGTATACATGTTGTATTGACAACATGTTACCTAATAGCTACTATAGGATGGAAGGGGAAAGTAAGAACTATCACCAAAATGACTTTGACTAAAATGGAATTAGTCCTGTACAACTGGGTGAGGCTGGCCTAGTTTAGAAATCTCTGGGAAGAATTTTCAAAGTATGCTCCCCTCTAATTCTCCTCTTCTTTCCCCATTCTACCTTGGAGATTTGGGTATACCACTCTAAAGATGCAAGAATGAATAGGAGATTTTCTAAGTAGAGAATTTATCATTTAAAAAATTTTCTCAGTAGATTCAGAAAAACTCTAGGGGTAAGAACCACTATTTGTAAATAAAGAGTATATACAGTCCTAATTAAGAGTTGTCTTAGGACTCAAGTAGCAGATCAGAATGCATGGATCAAAATACTTATTTTATATATATATCCACCTCTGCCAATTTTCTTGTAAATAGGAGATACATGTGATATGTACTTTGATTTAATTATAAGTGAGGGTTGTTTGGATATAACAAATAAGGCTTGTCTGGAGGAAAGAAAATCTGAATGTAATTCTCAAGGATGAAAAGGATACAGACTGGTTAAACTGAGGGCAAAGATGTGCTAAGTCTCTTTATCTCCTCCTCATTTTCACTACTACCCTGTACACCAGGTTGTAAATTCTATCAGAAAAGGACCCTGTCAATGATGGTCACAGTTTATACTCATCACCTAGCATAACACTAGCCCAGAGTAGTTGCTCAACAAACAGTAGTTGGGTAAATGAATGACTAAATGTACTGGTGCTAAATTAATTTGGTCTACAGAGTAAAGATGAGATCCTTTATGTGACATTTAAGGCCATCTGTTGCACTGCTGTTTCTTTTCTCTCTCCACAAATAGGCTTACTGGAAGGTCCTCAGTCATGTTCCACTCTTCCCCATAATGCTTTGCTCATAAGCTGCCTCCACTATTCGCTTATTTCCTTCTATCAACACACAGCTTATCCAAGTGAGAAAGATTTAGCAAAAAATTAGAAACAACCTTTATTAACTATGTGAGTGTGGATAAGTAAACTTACAATACGACTACAAAGAACTGTGTAGCTATTAAAAATAACAACCGAGTATACAACTTTGTTTAAGTGAATTGAGTTAGTGTTTGAACTGGGAAAAAAAAAATCAATGGTCAACAAATAAAAGACTTTGAAATACCAGACCCAGAATTATAACATGATATAAAAACAATACAGAACATCATCTGCAACATTCCATAAGATACAAGCAAAGTCATTCTTGTAGACTTCAAATTCTGATGGAATGCGAAGCTGTACTAAAAACTTAGGCATAAAAGTACGTATTTCTAAATTTTACTTGATGCTTTTTAATAAAACGACATTGTCAAGTGAAAATGCATTTTAAGAAAAAAAGTCAGACTGGCAAAGGTACATTAACAGAAGCACAGCCAGCTTTACTAAGCACTAAAATATCAGTGTGACATTTGTTAGAGTTAAAGATGATCATTTTACATATAGCAACATATCAAAAAGGAAAATATTAACCTACCTCCACGAGAGGCAAGGACATTACCATCATAGGAAAAAGTCACGCAGGAAGTGTCTGTGCCTGGGTCATGGGCCTGTTTATAGTGGAATTTAGGATGAACCTGTTTGAGAAAACAAAGTGTTACTATCTCATCTCAATTCAGATGTGGCAAGAATATTTCACTTTATTATCTAGAAAATAATATACATCTATATGTAAAATATTAACTTCACCTGATTATAAGGAAAAATTCAAAAGGCTTTTTAAAATATCCATTTGCTTTAATAAGAGAATAAAAAGAAATAAGGTAAGTTATTTTTCAGACTGCCTTAGGAAGCTCTAAGCAACACAAGAGCACCACAGCATTTAGTTTTTCTTAACATAAAGTATATCATATAGTTATTGAGATGATTTCCTATAGTTATCTGAAAGAGTAAGTATAAATAAAAATCATTAATGAATATATCAATTATTAACTCAAAAATTTCACTGTATTCCTAGCATATGCCAGACACTGAGCACATGGTTATAGGTCTTGAACTATCTTTAATGTGTCCGTAGGATAATGTTGACGATGATGATGATAGCTAATCCTCATATAATGCTTATTACATCTTAAGCACTATTTCCTTTACTATCTTGCCTATTTAATTCTCATAATCTCTTTATAAGTTAGGTTCTACTACTATCATCTTAATTTTACAGATTAGAAAACTGAAACTCAGAGATTTGAATACCTCGTCCAAAGTCACACACATAGTAAGTGGCAGAGTAGGGAGTATGAACCAAAACCCTGCTCTTAAACACTATACTATACTCTTTCTCTATTGATGCATGTTAATGGTCTTTTTATTTCTAATATCACTTCTGCACAGTTAATGACTTATAAAAGTAATTACTACACTAATCTTGCCACTCAGTTATGATTCAGTAACCAGCACAGGCCAAAATACTAGAGAGTCACTTATCCCAGATCCATCAGCCTGGATAATTCCATAGTGAACTGACAGAGACATTGCTAGTGATGACAGCATGGGAGCCACAGGTACAGGAGTACAAATGACTCCCTTCTCCAATGGTCTTACAGAAACCCTAACAAAGAATGGGTCACAAAACAGCTCATGTACATCGGCCTCCCAATAATATCGCTGATATTCCATCATGAACTTCTACCTAAAAGCTTCCAGTAATGGATAGCACACTATCTCACAAAAACAGGTATTTTGTGTCTGTGTGTGTGTTTTGTTCATTTTTAATAATTTGTACTGTGTTGTTTTCCGGGTGACAACCTTAGAAATTTATATTAAAGGAATTTATCATACTTCTACATTTTATTGATACAAATAATTCATTGATTCAACCTTTTTTTTATTAGGCATTAACTGTATGGCAGACACAGGTTGAGCAGGGAAACACAAATGTGCCAAGATAAACATGGATTTTCCTCAAAGAACTGGCAGACGATCCCCTGAAAGGATATGGATGAGCACACAAAATGACAAGTGGTACAATGGGGAAGTAATACTTGAGCACTGAAGAGAGGTTACTAACCCAAACTTGAGAATAGTAGGGGGAAAAGGTGGCCGGGGTCGGGGAGCGGGGGTGGAATCAGAGACCCAGTGGATAAAGTAAGAGTTAGCAGATGAAGTGGCAGGATGCAGGGGCATGAAAGAGTATTCCAGTCAGAAGGTCCTGCATTGTGGTAGGCAGACTTTTTACCCTCAAGCCCTCTGGCCCTTGGCGTCATGCTGATGAATATGGTACTCTACATGGCAAAGGGAACTTTGCAGGTATAATTAAGGTTGCTAATTAGTTGACCTTAAATAGACAGATTATCCTGGATTACCCAAGTGTGACTAAAGTAGTCACATGAGTCCTTAAAAGAACAGCCTCCTGGCTGAAGATAGAAGAGGAAGCCATAGAGAATTGTAAATCAGAGAGATTCAAAGAATGAGAAGTGTTTGACAAGCCACTGTTGACTTAAAGACGTGTCAAGGAAACAGGGATCTTAATTCTGCCAATAACCAGTAAGGCTGAAAGAGGACCCTGAGCCCCAAATGAGAGCCGCAGCCCAGACCAACTTAGATTTTAGCCTGGTGACACACCCTAAGAAGATAATCCAATTATACTATGACAGATTTCTTATCGACAGAAACCGTAAAATAATAAACTGGTATTTTTTAAGTGACTAAATTTCTGGTGATTTATTAAGAAGCAACAGAAAACTAGCACACGCATATTGAAAGGCCCAAAGGTAAAAGAGCTGGTTGCAGTCAATGAACGAAAACAAAGTAACAAATACTAGAGGAAAAGAAGAGGTGGGGAGATGATGTGAACGGGGCTCAGATCCCCAGGTGCCTCTTCTAGGTCGTGTTAAGAGCTTAGATTTTATCCTTGAAGGCAAAGGGGAGCTGCCGAGGGGGTTTTCTCAGTGGAGCAACATGACTAGGTTTGCTTACTTTTAAAAGATCATTCTGGACACGTATGGAGAATAGACTGGGAATATTTTGTTCCTCAGAAAAACAAAACTCTTCTACCAGCCTCGGTAAGGAAAATTTGCCACCTCATTGTATTTCATTAAATCATCAACTGCTAAACTCTAAATAAAGCTTTTAAAAGATACTGTAGTGGTGACAGTTTACTAAAATGTCCTATACTTAAATTTGGCGTCAATGAAATTAACTTAGTTTTTTCATTTGTTTTAAATGTTTTGTTTATTTTTAATGCTAATAAAAACAAATACACATCTAAACAGAAGGAAGACCCACACATGAGTGGTAAGGCAATGTGGTATAATACATTAATTCAGTCAAAAACTAGTAGTGTAACCAGGGATAAATTACTTAAGCTCTCCAGATTACAATTTTTTCTTCTGTAAACAAAATAATTGAACTAGATTTCTAAGGTCATTTATAGCAATATGATTCTTAAGGAAAAGACAAAAGCTGGTAAATACATAATATATTATAATTTGACTAACTGATCAAGATTTTGTTGGATCTCACAGGTGATAGTATAAATGCCATACAACGAATTGAATGGGAAGAATGGATTTTGATACAGGTGATTTTGCCTTAATCTAATTAGAAAGGACTTTACCTGCTATGCTTTTCTGTCTCCTCATGTAGGTACTACTTTAAAGGGTCATTATATTGGAGGTTGGGTGTTTTGAAACTTTTATAATTCATTATTTATAATGCAGAAAGAGTGAATACGTGTCACAAAACAAGCCCCATCCTGTCTTTCTGACTTCCCATGATATTTTCTATTGATAGATTTACATCTTAGTGCAACACCCTTTAAAGTAACAAATGGCTGTGTGTTAATAATTAAGAGTTCATGGGAGAGAGTGAGATTGCACTCAAAATAATTTAACCTACTCTCTCTTTTAAAGGACCTAATAAAATAAAGAGGCAAAATGTCTTTGCATGAGATGAACAGTTCACAGATTTTGTGTCAGAAGTACTCTTCTATTACTAACTCTACTTTAACCAGTAACGAAATATTATTCCAATGAAATAAAATAGGCAGCCAGAGAGGATCTTAAACTTGCATAAAACATCAACACTTAGACAGTCCATGATGACAAATACCGTACACTTTGAAAACAAAGTCATCCTGACTGAAAAACACTTCTGACATAATGTGGGAAATCTAAAACTGCAACTTCTCTTGAACTGTTTTTATAATCATCTTAAGCAAAGAGAATCGTTCTTCAGGGAAGTTGAGTTATTAACTCCTTTATATAGGTTTCCTATTTTTAGGAATGCCTTGTGTTATGATTTGGAGAATATCAAGTCTCAGATGTTCATAGTGATGGAAAACGCAAGCACAAAAACCTAGTTTTAAAGGGCCTGAGATCATACAGTACAAATTCCCAGCTAGTAAAACTGTCTGTATAGAGCATAAAGAAATGAAGACTTTTTGGAGTTTACAAAATGAATCCATGGGAACCATAACACTAATGTCAACTTGCACATAATGGGAACGCCCTAAGGGTGTAACCCAACAGCCCAAAACTACAGCCCCTATCTGCAGGAGCCATAAGCATGAGGATGCCACCTTGTAAGGTCCATATAAGCTGAATACCTTAGACTATGCTCAGGCCTAATGCGGCAGCATCACAGACAGTGTGCTACAACTGAAGACTGACCTTCTGACCCTCATAGCCACTGGCTTAGGACCCACGCACAGCAGTCTGCGCTGCCAGTCAACAGAGCTTGCTTTGGAGACGCTAAGGACTTTCATCCTCCCTCTGCCATGTGAGACTGTACTTGCCCTCTCTGTGTGTTGTGTGTTAACCTGCGTGGGTGCCTGATCGGTTTATCTGAGAGGGTTCCACTCAATAAACCTAGCATTGTGGAAAGACATAAATGCATTCAAGAGTGTTACTTCGGTAGCCGCTTTTCTTGCTCGCAACACTGTCCCTATGTCACTTCTTAGCAGAAGGTTATGGAGCCTCTTACAGTACCAAACTCACTCCATAACAAGCAATATCAGTCCATTTCTGGGTGGATCTAATTGGCAACATCTTTCTTAAACTGGGCCCAAGACTCCCACCACCTAACATCTACTTATAAGTCCTGGTCCTGCTTTCTGTGGCTATGCCGACTAATTCAAGTTTTTCTTCTCTAATACAGTCTGCCATATTCTCAAAGAAAATATGATGTCTTCCACAAAGTCTTAAATATATATTATTTAAAATAGTCCACAAAGTCTGTCACTTCCTGAAATTCAAAGTCTTTCGCTTCCTGAAATCCTAAACAATCCAAACATTGTATGGTGGCACCAACGTTAATGAGTTGACATCTAGCAGCTGCCTAGATTCCAATTCCTTTCTAATGCTATAGTGTGTTTACCAATGCCAGAGGAAGAAGAGCCCACAAAATGAGCAAAACATGTTTTGTAATTAATAGAAACAGTGGAATAAACTGTTTTAAATGAGAGAATTTAAATGAATTGCTAGGCTGAAAATAGAGAAAAATCTAATAGAAAGCATACTGGTCCTAGAGCTAGCTGACTTGACCTCAAATTTCAACTTACTACATTTTAGTTTGACCCTCATCAAGTTGCTTAATCTTTCTGTTTATTAATCTTTAAATAATATGCCCTATATACTGTCCCACCACTACCTTTCTCCTCAAAGGGGCTGAGTTATATTTGACCTACTATATCCCTGTCTTGTGTCAATACCACAAATTTATTAAGTCTGTAGTGGGTACTTCCTCTCAGAAAGTTGATAAAATGCAACTATGCTACCAAAATGTAAACTCTAAGAGCAAGATGAAGCAAATGCTAGGCTATCTAACAAACTAGATGTAATAATGTTTGATTATCCTCTCAAATCCATTCCTAGGACTCTCCCTCAATTGATATAAATTTTCTTTCTCATTCATAAATTTTCATTCTCATTTCAAGCTTAGTGATAACCAAGCAATCCAATCAATTCTCTATTTTCAATCACGTTAGTGTTACTTACTATACCAGGATTAAAAATATGCCAGGATTTTTTTAAATGCCAACATTAAAAAAACAGAATAAATATAATTCTAGACTGAATATAATTTCCTCCCGGTTCTCTGATTTTGGAGATCTAGAGTAAGGATAATGAGATTATGTATACAAAAGTATAGGAACTGTCACATAAAGGTACTCCAACTCCCTGTTCCCAGGAAGTCTTTATTTTAGTGAAGGGAAATAGATAATAAAACCCCTCCAATCGACTCTCAAATTATTCAAATTAATATTCAAATGAATACATTGTATAAAAATATGGTATAATGACAAAGAGCACAGACTGTGGAGCCAAACTGATGAGTCCAAACGTAGGCTCCACCACTTACCGTCTATATAATCTTGGGCTAGTTAATCTCCCTATGCCTCTCTATACCATCTATTAAATGAGAATATTAATAGTACCCAGGTGTTGGGAGAATTTAATGAGTTAATGCAAGTGTGGCACACTCCTCTGCAATATAACCGCTGTTCTTTTCAGCGAGATGTGGTATCTATTTCACTGCACCTTGAGTCTGGGTATGAATATGTGACTCATTTCGCTTTATGTTGGACACGTAGCCATGAAAATGTGCCTCTCAGATCTCCCACTGTGAAAAGTATGACTGACTGACACTCACTGCCTCTGTGACTCGGCCAGGCTTTCCAAGGGCTGCTCCCAGCCAGTGGCTGAGCACAGGAGATAAAGAATTCCTCATTAGCCTGACAACTGAAACTTTCTTGGCATCGTGCTACAGTCTAATAAGACTTTTTCTACACAATCGTCCTTTTTTCTTTTCTTTTAACAGTTTTACTGAAATATAATTTACATACCATGGAATTTGCCCACTTAAAGTATGAAGTTCATTGTTTTCTGGTACTTTCAGAGAACTGAGCAAACATCATTATAATCAATTTTAGAACACTGCCATCGCTCCCCATTTTCCCCGGACTCCTCAACCCTAAGCGACCACTAATTGAGTCTCTGTCTCTGTATATTTGCCTATCTGAACTTATAAAATCATACAATATGCTATCTTTTGTGACTGGTTTCTTTCACTTAGCATGATTTTGAGGTTCATCCATGCTGTAGTATGTATCAGCACTTCATTGCTTTTTATTTCCAAATAATACTAGATTGTCTAGATGTACCACATTTTATTTATTCATTCATAATCTTGAGCTAGTTAACCTCCCTATACCACCCTATGCCATTTATTAAATAAGAATAATAACAGTACCCACTTCATAAGCAGTTGGGAGAATTTGATGACTTAATGCAAGTGTGAGACTCCTTTGCAATATAACTTGGCTGTTCTTTTCATCAAGATGTGGCATCTATTTCTCTACATCTTGAGTCTGGGTGTGGACATGTGCTTAACACCCCTTCTTTCCTCTCTCTTTCACAGGGGTATGACCTGCATCATGCTCTGACTCTCCAGCCTTCTAAGGCTCCCTCTCCACTTCCCCTTACAGGCCTTTCCCCAATAAATCTCTCACATCTTTAATCTTGCCCTGGTGTCTGTTTCTCAGAAGACCCAGACTAACACAAGTGGTGCCAGGAGTGATTTGACAACACAGGTGGTAAAATAAGAATCTAGGAGTGCCTCATGCTTTGCCTGGGAGGTAAAGAGGATATTGTCCTAAGTGGAATATGGAGCACAGACACACCGTAGCACTTCGTAGTGCTTCAACTGCTACAGGAGGTGACCTCGGAAAACTTCCTGGTGCAGAGTAATGTCTTTGGGGGAAAATGTTTTAGGCATTTAAAAGACATGGGAGGAACAATGCCTACAAAGACAAGATTGTTGCATGATTACTGCTAAACCATATGGATGCCCTATAGAGGGACAATGAGAAACTGAGGGCCATTAACAGTTAAAGACTAAGTAGGAGAACCAGAGGGCCACTTTAGTAGCTTTCAAAGAGGCCCTCATCTCCTGTGGTGGAGGAGCAGACACTGCTGAGCAACAAAGGTGATCTGGTAGTTAGATTTACAGAGCTCCAGAGACTTTTAAATGCTCGGCCAAGGCAGGTCTGTTATACTAAGGTCAGAGCTCTAGTCGGGAAAATCTGAGATCATGATACATAAGGATAGGATATTTGCATGAATGCCCATAAGATGCTAGGTTTGCAGACCTCTCCCCGACCCCTGAGTCCTCACAGCTTACAGAAGTGTCCAACTCTTGCCTAGTAAGAGCTACAACTTCCTTTGTGCTGGATGAGGCTACTATTCCCACCCCCACGAGGCAGCAGGTACCTTCTCTTCGGACCTGCTTCTACTTTCTCTCCTGGATGCTATGTCAATTACTGGAGCTGAAACCCAGCATTACACAGCTGTGGAAGTGGTTGGGCCTGATAAAGGTGGAAAGAGATTACACATCAAAAGATGTAACAATTAGCTAGCAGGAACTACTAGCAGGAGCCATAAAGTAACTTGAGTTTGGATTCTAAGAATGCATAATCAAGAGGGCTTTGATATAAGACTACATAAGCAGGATTCATTGATTTGGGGGCACATTTTTGGACAAGGACAGCAGAGGATGGGGGCAAACTTGCTGCTAGGATACTATTAGAGGCCTGAAAAAGTGATAGTCAATGTTGAGTAAAATAAAAGTACTCCAACTAAAATAAAAGCCCTGGCAGGGACTGAGAAAAGAATAAGAAGGCCAGGGGATGTAGGGGTGCTGGAATAGATATATTGTGTTAAACCAGGAAATGCAGAATATTTTTTTCATGGGATGGCCCAAAGGAAATATCATTCGCCAAGGCCATCAGGAATGCATCAATAAGAGGGAGCCAGCATTACCAAGTTCAGTGGCAGCTCACCTCTTCAGCCCACGGCCAATGCCACAGAGCTGGGCCATAAATATGCATGGGGATGATGAGGCCCTGAGTAATAAAATCCAGGTTTCAGTGAGTGGTTAATTGCTAGAAACTAAAAAGGTGCAATTGATAATGACTGACAAGGTCAGAGAGGCGACCAAGTGGGGCTTGATGTGCAGGGAGCTGTAGAGATGGTTGACAGAACATGGCATTCTAAAAGCACAAGAGATGGGCAGACAAGAAAGGTACTGTGTAATATCTACAATCAAAAAGAGAAACAAATGGAGGAGCAGGAGACTAAAGGTAATCACCCCAATAAAAAGTCATGATCCCCTGCTCTATTTCCATATCAGAACCTATTTTCAGCTAAGGAGCCTACTGACTGTAGAGGTAGCCAGATTCCTAAGAGGAAACACTATGCTACTCAGAGGAGCAATAATTTTAGTCCTTCCACAAAGGGATTATTGCTACAGACTTAAGTAGTAGTTCCAATTGTAGCTGCTGAGCTGAATGAGATAGCAAAGCTAAAGCAGATTAATAAAGCCTTGGGGTGACTTTGGCTCAAGGACTTCCCATTGGCCTGGCCAAAGCTTTCTTAGAACTGTGTGGCAGTCTTAGATTCTTCCTAGCCAATCCCCCTCCTTTCTCTCTTTCCTTCATAGGGGTCAGACCTGTATTGCCATCTAATACTCTCTAGCCTCCTCCGGCTCCCCACCTACCTTTCCCTTACAGGAGTTTTGGCAATAAATATCTATAATGCTGCCTTAGCGTCTGTTTCTTAGCATCCCTAACAACAGAAGACATTGACAAACAAAACACGAGCAGAGAATCACAGAGGCATATACATTGGGATTTGCTCTCTTGCTGCTTTTGGAACACAGCCATCTTGTGGAAGAGCATTAGCTAGCTTCCTAGATAACCAGAGACACGTGCCCAGTCATCCCTGTAGCACCAGCTAACATTTAGCCAACAGCCAGACACGTGGGTGAGGCCATCCTAGACCATCCAGCCCTTACTGAGTTGTTAACTGCAGAGGTAATAGAGAACCCAGGAGAAATCAGCCAAGCTAGTTCAGACCAGAAGCACTGTCCAACTGACCCACAGAATCATGAAAAATAATAAATGGTTGTTGTTTTAAGTTACTAAGTTTTGAGGTTGTTTTTAATGCAGCAGAAGTTAGCTAATGCAACATATAAAGGATGTGAATAGTGCCTGACAGATAGTAAACATGTAAGTGTTTGCCCTTATTTTAAGTTAGATGATATTATAGGAACATTAATAACTTTTAAAGAAGCTTGGTTCTCTCTCCCCTACCTTAGCATCCTACTGAATAATATCTAACATAAACTAGTCCTGCAACTCTAGAATTAAAATTTATTCAACTTTATCATGTCTTGTTCTTCACATAGTCACTACGTTTCTCTCTTGCCTTTTTGCATCTGCCTGTGAGAGCAAACATTCTCTTTAGCAATGTTTCTTAAGCCTTGCTACGGTGCTTGGCATACCCACTGTTTCTAAGTAGTTGTAGTGTGTTTACAACCAGTTGCAGCTCGATAAAGAATATTCTTCTGTATATTCTTTAACACCGACTAAGACAATGATTCCAACAGACAATATTGAAACAAGAGAAGAAAATGCTTGGAAACAGCCCATTCTTAGAGGACGTGGAAGGGAAAATTGTGTTTAAGTTGCTTTTCTTTATGATACTAAGATGAAAATTGTGTTTAAGTTCCTTTTCTTTATCATGCTCTTTCCCCACATTTCTGATTCTTTCAAGTGGGTCAGCCTCAGATTCTTTCTTTCCCAGGCACGTCATCTGAACTCCAAGAACCCCAATGAGCTCAAGAATAGAGTATAATATGTTATACATCACATATCATAGCGCTTACAAGAGAAACATACTTAATAAATACAGCAAATGAAACTGAACTTTTGAGCATGTTTCAAAGAAACAATATATTTCATACTAAGTTGACAGTTTTCCAAGTGTCTAACTTTTTTTAAAAAGATAATTATTGTTCTAGCCAAGATGTTTTTCCCTTCCCTCATTCCTTCCTCCCTTTTTTTAAAAGAAATAATTTAAAGACCAAAGAAATAATATCTGATGAAGTACATTCATCATTCCCCACAAAAATGTGATAATAAAATTTTTAAAATTCACATTTACAATGTCAGTCACATTTACTGAAGACCCATTATACACACGATGAGAAAACAAGTGGAGAGACAACATGGAATTTTCTTCAAATGATGTGCAAGTTGGGAAAGGGAAAGAAACATGTAAAAACCCCTTATTCTGTCATAAAACACTTACTGCATCAACTTAAGCCAGGTTCAGAGAGCATGACAATGACTAAAAATTGGCCTCTGCCATGATGGAGAAACTCACAGGTAAGGAAAAGACAGAGACTGAGAGAGACAGACACAGAGACAGACAGAGAGACACAGAGAACCTGCGAGAGTGAGCGTGTATGACCGCAGCTGAACTCTGCAGCAGAGCTCTCCACTCTTAGTCCAGGTTCACTTTGTAAACACTAGGATTTCAGAAAATAGCTATGACTTAGCATTTATTTTTTCAACTGTGTTTGGCAAAGAGATAGCCCACCCTTCATTTATAACTAGACAGTGTTGCAATTACATGCCTGTTTGGTCATCTCAAATCAGGTGACCACAGTGTGTGACTACCTAGGGCTCTATCTGATGACCCACTGGAAGCTGCAGCTGCAGGAGAAAGCTCAGCCCCTGAGACATGAGTCACAGGCAGAGAATATGACGCCACTGCTCTGGAATCTGCTGGCTCCCCATGTGCTTGCAAACTGAAATTCAAGGTGTTTACTTTAGTCTATAAAACAAACCCCTTATGGCTAAGACACAAGTTACCTTCACATTAATCTTTCTTCTTATAAACCCGAGCTGAGATCAGTTGGTATGCCAATTAGGCACCGCAGCATTATGCTTCAGAAACTTAGATGTAAAAAATGTTAAAGTCCTACAGAAGACCCATGCTTTTGGAATTTTGAGAGACATGAAATGAAACTTTGGAATTTGACACTCCTTTATAATCTTGAGACATCATACAGAAGCATTTAAAGATGGGGATATTGTCTGATTTGACCATTTAAATACCTGGTATATTTTATTGTTCTGATTTTAAACAAAGTATAATTTTTAATGGGGAAAAGTGAGGAAACATAGAATTTCATATGATAGTCTGTAGATTTCCAAACGAGGATATCACCTAAATCACCAAGAGGAATGATTTAAGAAGAAAGTCCTTCCAGAGAGAGAGAGTCCAAAAGCAGGGTTTCCCAGAGGATGTTTTGAGTAACATCATTATATCCAGGGGTGAGGTGGTGGGTGGGGGTCTCTCTCTAGCCAAGAAAGTCTGGGAAACTGGAGTTTATTTGCATACCATGGCCTTGTCTTGAAGATTCACAATGCACATTAGTATATTAAAAGCCAGAGTCTTTTAAAGAGTCCTAGAATAAATCAACCTCTTTAACATTTCCAAAACTTATTTGACTATGGAACTTTTTTCTTTTCAGATAGTATATTCTAACACAGATAGAACTTTCTCTGGACCTCAGTTAAGGAAATATGTATCTAGGGCAAGGGTGAGTAAACTTTTTCTGGAAAGGGCCAGACAGTAAATATTTTAGGCTTTGAGGACTATACAGTCTGTGTTGCAACTGTTCAATTCTGCTTCTACAGCATGAAAGCAGTCACAGGCAATATATAAACAAATGGATAAGGCTGTGTTCCCATAAAACTTTATTAACAAAAAGAGAAGGCAGGCTGGATTTGGCCCACCGTTTGCTGACATCTGATCTAGAGAGAACAAAAATTTTAGGAAAAGGTGCTTTATCTGTAAAATCATTGTAACATAAACTAAAGCCATCCTTGTGATGCAATAATGATTTTAACTTTTAACAGTAATGGTAGTAGCAATAATAATGACAACAGGTATATTTATTGAACATACTGCTACTTTGTGCAGTAAAACATACACCTTCTAATTTCATTCTTAAAACATGCCTCCTGAGGTACGTGATTATTATGTCATTTTACAAATAAAAAACTAAGGTTCAGCGAGGTAATTTACCCAAAGACATATGAATAGTAAATTGTCAAAAATTTAAACTCTGATTCTAACTCCAGAAACTAATCTAAACTAATCTTATTTATTTCTAGGTATTGTGTATGTGTGAAAATGTGTGTGTGTGTGTGTGTGTGTGTGTGTGTGAGAGAGAGAGAGAGGGGGGAGAGGGAGAGGGAGAGGAGTAGGTGTGTATAGCAGGAGAGAGAGAGAGGAGGAGATGATGAAGGCTGAAGCGCATCTGTGCTTGCATGAAGGGAATCTGCTGCCATGTTTTACCAGGCCTCTTTTAGATTTGGATAGATTATTATAGTGATGGCCCTAAATGAAGTGCATTTCCTTATATTGCCAGGAAGGGCAGTACAAAGAGAGAGATGGATAACATGAAACAACTTTTTTTCTTCTTCAAACTACGTAACACATTTTTACACTTTTAGGGAGTTCTGAAACAAATTCTACTACAAATTCCACCTAAGGCAGAAAATAACAGTCTTTATCCATTAACGTGCAGTAAAAATCACAAACCAGTCATTTTTCACCTCCCTCTAATCCCATTCAATGGAATCTGGTATATGAACATAATAGCTAACATTTATTGGGCGTTTACAATGGGATAGGCACTGTCATAAGTACAAGGTATGTATTAACCCTTGAATCTTCCAATGGCCTTATGAGGTGAGTACTGTTATTATCCTCATTTTCCAGGGAGGGCATGAAAGATAATATACAGAAAGGTAAAATTAATAGCCCAAAGTCATGTGGCCAGTAAGTGGCAGCGCCAGGACCGAGCCCAGGCAACCTGGCTCCAGGGCCTGCACTCTTAACCACCTCTCTATACACGCATACTCACAGACCTTCTGACCTCGGTCTCCCTCTGCTCTGCCCATCCCCATCCCGGGGCAACGAGGGTGGGCCTGGACTCTGAGTGGCACCCTTTCTCTTTCCTTTCTAGGCCAGTCTTCTTCCCAACCACCAGTGGAATTTGAAGGTGAAAGGCGGAATAGTGGACATGCACTACACTAGTTTCTGGAAACAGATAAAACCATCATCAGTGACCAAACCTTATTCTAGGTCACTAGCTAAATTCAGTCCACAAGCATAGCTTGACTAGCCTTTACTCAAGATCACACCAACAGTCTCTGAAGTAATTTAAACCTTGGAAAATAACACAAGTTGCAGCTGGCAATGAGGAAATCCCACTAACTGCTGTGGATCTCCTTGGCTGCTCCTTGTATGATGGCACCTTTTCTCCTCCATCTTTAAAGTTTGCGGT
Source organism: Pteropus medius (assembly GCF_902729225.1). Classification (NCBI taxonomy): domain Eukaryota; kingdom Metazoa; phylum Chordata; class Mammalia; order Chiroptera; family Pteropodidae; genus Pteropus; species Pteropus medius. The sequence continues at coordinate 3,575,043 of NW_024351073.1, forward strand.
AACAGGGGTTAGGGGATCTTAAGATTGTCTATGTCACATAAGAAACACAAATGTGAACACAAGTGCAGCTTTCAATTCAGCTCTTTAACTGAAGGGGAACTTGAAAGACACGATGCCAACACCGGAAGCACAGTGCCGCGGAATGACCTGCCTAGACAGGAGGGAAAGCCCGGCGGTTCCCCCTTTGAAGTCCAGCTGCCTGAGATTCACTGGCAGCCGACCTTCAAAGCGAGCCGATGCTTCCTTCCCTCAGCCTGGCCGCCAAGCTTCCCGGGCAGCTGGGCAGATTTAGCCACTCTCTGCCCAGCTGTCTGTGAACTCTGGCAGCCAGTTCAAGTGAGGGATAGAGAGGTGGTGGAGAAGGGAGGGGGAGGAAGAGAGAGTGGTAGGGGGAGGAGGGTGGCGAGCACAGTGGCGCCAGGGCAAAGAGGATGCTACATTTCCTTGGAGCCAACCTTATCAATGTCACTCAAAAGACCAAGCTTCCAAGGGAGGCATAATCCAACTCCACTACAAAGCAACTTCTGAGTGACCAAGAGATTTCAAATACACTTTCCTTCAAAAGCTGAGTGAATCTCAAATGTACTCATCTAAAGAAGGCCCAGTTGCTGCAGAAAACAGTCCAATCTCTGCATAGGGATGTAGGAGACAAAGCCAAGGTCAAAAATAAAAAATACGCAGTCCTTAACCAATTTTGATTTTCTAGCATGTGTGTTTATGCTTCTTGGGGACTTTTGGGGTTGTGTGCCAGGTTTGTTGTGGCAACCCTTCTGTTCCCCTGGCAGCCAATAGCTGAGACCACTTATTTGTTTCTGCGCCTGTGCAGCAGATGCTTGGAGAAGACTGGTCCATTTAACATAAACATTACCAATGTGTTGTTATGTTTTCCCTCTGGAGCCACATGCTTCAGGAGAAAAGACTGAGTGTTATCAGCTGCAGGAGCAAAAGGGATGCAGAACAGTTCTGGTAGTGATAACAAACTTTCGAAAAAAGTCTAAAAACAAGATCTTAACTTTGGCAAAGTGGAAGACAATGAAAGCTACTAAAATATGAGGAAATGGAGACAAAGAGTTGAACAGAACAGCAGATCATCAGCTATGCGTTTCAGATGGAGTTCTGTGGTAGCTACATGGAGATGGAGGAGAGGGACACTGGAAGCCAGGGGGTGGGAATGACCGTCAATTTCATGAACTCTTTTCCATAGTTTTGTACAATTTGTTTAGAAAAGGAATGTATGAATGAGCTTGTATGTGCACCCTGACAATATGAGGAAAAGACCTAAATATTCAGATAGACTATATATTGTCACTAGTTACAAACATGTCTCCTCCCTGCTCTTTAGATCTCTTTAAAACTATGTGACACAGCAGCCAACATTAAATACAGTGATATCAAAGACCTATAAAACATCTGAAACCTATTATCTAACTTTAAAAGTATAATACTAAGCCTAGAGAAGAAGCACCAATTAATATTTGCAGAAATTAGTCCAACTGTTTATTCACTCATTCTACAAATATTTATGGAGTCCTTGCTACGTGCAAGGCACTATGCTAAGTGTTGCAAATAAGTAACAGGTTAGTAAAATGGCTCTTTACTCTCAAGATCGGTCTAGAAAGAAAAGAAAACATTAAAACGAGTCTTTGCAATGCATTGTCTGATAAGTAATGGCAATATCCACAAACTGTATAGTAAACTCACAAAATAATGGTCAACTCTACCATGGTAAAATAATGGTGACATGTTGGGAATGGAGAAAATCAGGTAAGGCTTGGTTGGTGAGGATTCTTGACCATAGTCTTTGAAGGTTAAGTAGGAGGAATACAAAGAAAAGTTACTACAATAGAATCTCAGGATATAAAAGACTCAGAAGTGGGACATCGCACATTGCTTTTGGAACTACAGGTGGTACTAAGAACAGACCAGTAGCACAGAAGACTGAAGAACTGGAAGTCAAATCAATAGCCTCAGGTGTTCTTCTATGGAGTTTGTGTTTGCACCCTATGGGCAATGTTGAGCCTCTGAAGGGTTTTAAGAAGAGAGGAGTACTATGATCACATCTGTATTTTAAAAGATCACCCTGCAGCAGTGGAAAAAGACAACCTGGAAAAGGGAAGACTGAGGATAGGGAGATGAGTTAAGAAACACCTGCAGTGATCCAGGTGAGAGCCGATGAGAGCCTGAAGCTGAGTAATAGTGGAGTAAGTCTGAGAATAATTTCGGTTGATGCCAGTGACTTTGGTATAGGCAGTTTCAGTGAACCTGTGAAGTGGACACAGTAAATATTCTGGGTAGAAACCTAAAAATGAAAGAAGGAAGAGTTGGAGAAGGCTTTTGTTAAATCGAATAAATAAAAAGCAGAAACTTGAGCATATTTTCTAGGAGCCAACAGAGATGAAAAGGATAAAAATACAGGAAAGGGAGCAACTGATAGAATTAGGTCTCAGAGGAAACAGGAAGGACACGATGAAGCGCACGGGTGGAAGGATTAGTGAGGAACTAGAAGAGAAAGACCTCTTCCTTGGACACTGCAAAAAAGGAGGCTGAGAGACCAAGGAGGTATGAACAGAGACACATTTATATAAAGGAGGGTGAAGAGTCTGACAGAAGTCCAGTCTATTGCCCTTATTTTTCCATGGGAAGGAGGGGACATAACTGAGTAGGAAGTGGAAGGTTGTAAGATGAACGAGAGAAGAGCTAGGTAAATCTGAAAATACTCGATGAGATGAAATGACAGAGAATACTGGGCAGGAAAGAGGAAGCAATCACCAAAGGCAAGAAGCCCAAGAAGAAAATGTGTATCATAACTCTGGAATGGTACCAATCTGTAAAATTGTGGGTCTTATGGTACCACAAAAACAAAAACAAAAATTTAATTTTAAATAAATAAATACATAAATAAATAAAACAAAACAAAACAAACAAACAAAAATATTTGTGGGTTTTATCAAGTTGGACTTAGACCTAGAGGAAGGAAGCAAAGAGTCATGCTACTGGGATTGCAGAGCAGAAAACAAAAAATAAAGCACGGTTTAAAATCTTGGTAAAATGTATACTGCAAAAGTCAAATGACTTTTTGGCTTTTCTCCAAGGACTATACCCTAGAGTTAACTGGTTTCAATTTGTGTTTTTGCCCCAAAAGTCGAAGATGAGGTCAGTATAATGCAACTTTAACTTGGCAGTTCTATTACAAAATAAAACTTTTTTTTAAATCTACAGCTTATTAGAGAAAATGGCTTCACAATCAAAGCTGATAGTATCAATATTTTGCTTATTCTGAGCATAGCATTAACTTATTTCCAAAAATCAGGCATTCCAATTTCACTCATAAGAAATCAACTTGAGGCAAACGTGTATTGGTTGATTTCTAGGTCCGTGGCATTATGTCACACTTGTAGGAACCAACACAAAAACATAATCCCTGCCTTCAAGATGATTGTACGATAATCCATATTTTAAGAGCTTTAATAACTCTTTTTACTTGTTAAAAAAACTTACATTTCCTTGTTTAAAAACTTCTTACATTTCTTTGTTCATTACATTATTAATGATCCTGATGATGTGACTCTTTCAACTAAAACCACAAAAATGAACATTGACCAAGCAGGTAACTGTCAGAGGAACACTTTCTTTAAATAAAGGTAATTTCATTTCTTTTTTAATTTGAAAAAGAGAGAAGATGGAAGAAACAAATAAAAATTTACAACACCCTACAGGCATTCAAAAAATTACAGATTTTACCTTCCTTTAATAAACGAAAAGATCTAACACATTGCAACAATAGGCTGATGAAGAATGTATTTGGAAAAACCGCCTAGTTTTCACCTGTTTTTCCTTTACCACTCACACATAACATTTCACTTCCAACACTTCTGGTCACCAAATGTGTGTGGGGTTTTCCGCACACCAAGCAATTCTCTACAACAGCTCGGTATCCCACAATTTAACTCATTTTCTCAGTTCTTCTGTCTTAAAACAAAAGCCATGGCTGGCAAATGGTTGGGAGAGGGCAAGTTGCTAGCTGATTGCTTCTGTCAAAACCCTGAATTTTGGCTATTTGTGGATTTCTATATTACTCATTAATTCATCCACTCTAAGCACTTATGAAGCCCCTGACCGTGAAGCTATGGCTGGAGAGACGGCAACTGTTTAGGGGAACTTAGAGCAGCGGAATGTGGGAGGAGAGCTCTAAGGGCTCACACACAGGCAGAGAGAGAGGAGTGACTAATTCTGCCTAGTGGGCAGGAATGTTTTTACAGGGGGAATGGCATTTAAGGAAACTTTTGAAGGATAACTGGGAGGTCATCAGGCAGAAAAGGGGACAAAATATATTCTCGGAAGAAGGAACATTATTTTCTAAGGCAAAGAGTAGGAAAATGCATAGCTTGTTTGGAGATGACAAGGTAGATGAATATTCATGCTGACTCTTCTCACTACTATCTAGGATTAGAGAGTTGATTCTATTTGAATTTCCACTGAAAAGGTATCTTCTGTGGATATATAAATCTTATTTAACTAGCAAATAAAATATTTTATGGGAAAATAAGAACATATGTACTTAAGTATTTTCCCTTTTCATTGTAAAGTAGAGATAGCGTGGGAGCATTAATCCATAATCACATGAATCAATTTTCATAATTTTAAAGGCTTATCTATGTTTAATTAAGAACAATGAGTCACCTAAACAACAAAAAGTTTTGGCTTCCTGTCATTGCTCTACATGACTTTAGTCCTAATTTCTTTTTGAAAAGTTATCACGGGTATAAAGACATTTTAATATCTTTATTATTAAATATACTTAATAATATAGTATTAACATTATTATTACATAATAGTGAGCAGTCAGTTTGCGATATGATATTTCTAAGAGAGGGGCTGTCAGAGTGAAAATGGACAGTAATTTATAAAGGAAATAAAAGTGCTATCCTTTTAAATTTGGATTTGAAGATACTGGTTTCAGTGGAAGACAGACAGACCAGAAAGCTGCTGTTGGTCCATACTAACACTCATATTAACTCTTCAATTCATTTCATCAGTTACTGAGTTTCTGCTGTAAATGAGGTACTACACTGGAACCCTTGGGGAATAAGATAACTATGACAGGGTCCCTGACTTCCCAAATTTCCTAATCTTGCAAAGGAAACAAAAATGTATATAACTATACAATTTCTATTTCTATGAATAACAAATAATGAAATCACTGTTACAGGTATAAGATAAAATTTTTTATCACCACAAGATAGCATTTATTAAACACTTACTATGTGCCATGCTCAGGGTAAGCACTTTATTTACATTGTTTGATTTTATCTTCATAAAACCCCCAGTTTACAAATGAAAAAATAGGTTATATATTTAATTAGAGCTGGGATTTAAATCTACAAAGTCTGACTCTGGAACTTGATCTCTTACGTATACTTGAAAAAAAAATGTTTTGGGAAAGCAAAGGAGGGGACAATTATTTCTCTCCTGGCAGACCAGTTAAGGTTTCACAGACAATACCATTTGAGCTGGGCCTCGAAAGGAGAGTGGTTTTCCATGGCCAGAGAAGATGGGGGAGGAGACAGTAAGGCTGAGGAAACTGCCTAGCCAAAGGTGTGAGGGTGGGAAAGTCCATGGCATGTTTTAGAAATATTATAAGTTTGTTTGGTTAGAATACAAACATGTAGAATAAGGCAGAGAAGACCTACTCGGGTCAGATTTTCAATGACAGGCACAACCTGCACAAAAAAGAGACCATATGGAATTTGTCTTTCTCTGCCTGACTATTTCATTTAGCATAATGCCCTCAAGTTTCAACTGTATTATTGCAAATGGCAAGATTTCATTGTTTTTATGTCTAAATAATATTCCCTTGGACATATACACCACAATTTATCAAAAAATAAAATATATAAATAAAATTTCACATTTAAAATATCCAGTTACTTTTCTTTTCATAGAGAAGACACACTTATTTTAGCTATAATCCATTTCTTGTGAATAACAGACTACAAAGAAGTAGGAAGTGCTCAGCTTCACGGGGCTGTTTTGTTAAAGCCAAAGAAATATCTCAAACCACTACTTTTGCCCATAAACTCCAGACAACAAAAAACTGGTGAAGAGTACTAAGCATGTTTGTTGATGTTTTATTTTCGTATTTTCAGACAATTTAGCTACCAACAGATTATCACCAAGAGAATAGCTCTCTTTCTCTGGAAAATTTTATTATTTAAAAAAAAATTAACAAGTTCAATATTGGGATTAATTTCTAAATTATAGCTTCGCACATTACAGTGGAGTGGCTTCATAAATTTAGATGAAAACAGAAGGAAATTCAACACGCCTGAAAGACATGGTCTTTTAGGAACAGAATCCAAGGGCTCATCATACATTGCAGATATTATCAGCACCTTAGTCAAGCAAGTAAAGGAAGAAAAGATACTGAAAAATAGTATTTATTAGGTACATCCTCTCAAAATAAACATTCTTCATTTGATCTTTCTATGTACTTACTGCTGAACCTTTGTTTAGTATGGAGGGACGTTCTCTGTGGGAAGAAAATTGGAAAACGAATTTGTTCCCATAAAACAACTATTTTATATTTTTGAAACTTCTCTTTTACACACATTTCAGTCCGTCAATAATATTTATTGGGTGCCGTCTGAGGCACTCAAAGCTAAAATATAACTTCTTTTCACGAGGAAAGAATTGACATTTAGCATTTTATGTCACACATTTAGCATTTAATATATAGACATTTATATACAGTTAATGTATGACAGTGTGAACTAGGAAAAATGGCCAATGAGTTCGAGAGTGTCACAGACACAACACAGAATAAAAGACATTAAATTTATTCTACTGACTGAAAGTTTTTAAAATGAAAACAGTTGTTCCTCAATTCATTTTAACATAGGGGACAGTTTAGTAAGATTGGAAATATCACAGGTTATCAAAAAGCAGAGCTGTTGTTTTTCTTTTATAAATTATGAGCCACTTAGAAGAACAAGCACCAACTCTGGTTTCAGATCTCATGAGAAATTTCATAAGGTTCAGGCAGTCCTTGCTGGAGGTATCTGGTTACAACCTATATGGTACCACGACAGTCACACAATATAAAATGCCGCTGTAAAAGACCCACCTATTTCATTACCTTTCCTAAAACTGTTTAGTAGCGATGGCCACAGAAACAAAGTTCTAGTTTTTCTTTAAGAAAAGTTGGAAAGGAAATTACTTTGTCTTTTCATTTAAGTAAAGGTTAAAATATTTTAGGAAATTTAAAAATTATTTCCCAAAGGCCCAAGGAAGTCATAAAATATGGACACTTGACAATGTTTTTGAAAGTATAATGTTCATTTCATGAAGAATATTTTGCCTCTCATCTACTCCTATGTTTGGCAGAAGTAAGAACTGTCATTAGAAGTTCAAATACTTCTGGGTTTGCTAATTAATTAGCAAAAGAGATTTCTTTCTCTTTAAGAAAACACATCACTTACATATTGCTCACCAAAAAATAAAAACAAAAAAAATGCATATGTATAATTCTGGTCATGTTTGGGCTGTCTTCATACTTTGATTTGGATCATAATCTTATGAAACAATTCACCTAGTAGTATTTGTGCAATAAATACTAGTGAACTGAGGATGCTGGGTTATTTTCTCTATTTATGAACATCTGATGGAATTAATTAGAAGTGGCAGAAGACATAAAAATGTCTACAAGATAAGTTTTTATTGACCTCTCTCTTTATGTTCTTCCTTTTTTTATGCCACTCTTCCTTTTACTTCCTTTGTATTCCTTCGATAAGAAGGACAAAGCCTTTTCACCTTCAGTACTTTGTGAGTCCTAATAAAATGCATGCTTACTGTGGACTCCTAGGCATTGTGCCTCCAACAGGATTCCCTTTTCTAATTATACTTCCCCATTTCCTGTTTGTCATGAGCACCTGGTATGTGTCTTATCTGGACAGTTTTATGCTGGAAATATTCTCTTTTAGATTACCTTAAATGGGACTAAAATATCTGAATATAGGATCATAATCTATATGGCTCATTTTCAAATATCTGAGTACTCCTATTTTAAATCTTGGCAACAGAGATCAAGATCAAAATGTCAAATATAAATAACAATAAGACAAAGAATATAATTCTCATTTCTAAACTAAAGAATTAAGTTAACTATTACTTTCCTTAATCAGATGATGAAGAGATGGAAGGAGAGGGGGAAAAAAGACTCTACTAAGCATTTGGGAGGAAAAACTAGAGTTGATGTACAGAAGAACCGAAGAGTAGACCAGGTAATACTGTGGGGGAGGTGGTAGCAGAGGGCTAAGAGAACTAGAAAGTGAAATAAACCACCCGTTAGCTGATGTAGAAATAAATATGTGTTAACTTTACATAACTACAGGGAGTTTACACTAATAAAGAGATACCTACTCTAAATAAACAGGTACCACACTTTTAGCAATCATGCTTTCAAAACTCATACAGATATATTTAAATCAAATATTATATTGAAAGTTACTAGATCTAGAATACTTAAAGTAACCTTTAATTATACCTCCATCCCCACCAATCTTCTCTGGCCACAGAATAGGCCTTTCTAAAATAGCTGACATTTAAAACAGTTTACGCTACTATACAGAACAACAAAAATCAGTTTACAAAAATAAGTGTTTCAGTGATTGGTACCTACAGCAGAGAAATGGACTCAAGGTTTATACTTACTGGAACTAGGCAGTACAGGGCAGGAGAATGTGGAAGAAAAATTCTAAGTATAAGAAAGCATGCTATGAATCAGAAATAAAAGAGAAAATGCTAAAGGTCATGTTCTTCAGTGGTTTGTGGTGATGGTAGAACTGAAGAAAAGAGTTCAAAAGACCCACAGCAATTTAGTTGTAATGAATAGAGAACTGGAAAACAAGCTAACTCAGTGAAGCTATGTTTAGAGTATAGCCTACAAACACTTTTATTCTAATGTCCTCTAGTTCATAAAAGGTAACCCTAAAGAGAGTTTTAAGGATGCTACCCTAGACTTCATTTTCTTCAAGTAAGCAAGAGATTCTGTACTTTTAAACTGCTTTGTATCTCTAGCTTAAATCACTGATTGAAGAAAAGTTCCAATTCTTCAAGGGTACAGAAAAGAAAAGTACAAACTTGTTTCTTTAATTGTCTCCTTTAAATGACTGGTGATTTTTCATTTGATGCAGTATTTCCAAATTTGGAAGGACAATTTAAAATTTACTGAAGTCAAGAATAAGTGCTGCTTTAAGATCAAAAGGTAAGCTAATAAATACAGAGAGCAAGTATCTGTTCAGCATTTAAACCCAAAGTGTGACCTACTTTTAAGATTCTATAGCCTAGAGGAGAAAGTCTTTAGATCTAAATGTCAGCATGTTCTTTTAAAATTATTATCGTGATTATTTTTAACTCCATCATTCTCTCAATGAAAAAAAAAAAACCACACAGTAGTCTATTTATCAAACACTAGTGAATACCACATCAGAAAGGCTAAGACAGAGCTATAGAAGGATTATCATGGAAATACAAAATGTATCAACACTGACAGTTACTATCAGGAATGTTCAGTCCCATAAAATCGCATTACCACAGGTTATCAATGTTAGATAAATTAAATAGGGTTTATTAGAATTTTTTCCCCTAATAAATAAAGACAAATCATTTTGTCAGTGGAATACTCCTGTTTTTCAATGGTATGCTATTAGAATTATGATAACTCTCTATAAGCATTCTACAAGAAAAAAGTTTTAATATAGATTTCAGAGTATTACAAGAATCAATAGCAGGTGCAAATGCCCACGGGGATGCAAAGACCATGATACAGTGATTGAAAGCAATGAGACAGATGTGGCTTTCCTGGTTTTAATATTTCTCATTGTATGCAACAGGCAAGTTATTTCCCTTCTTTAAGCCTTAGTTTTCTCATCCGCAAAATGAAAAAATAATACCTATTTCAGTAAGTTGTTGTGAGAATTAGACGAAATAATAAATGCAACGTGCTCAAACACACTTCTGGTACCCAGAAAATGATCAACAAATGACAGCTATTATTTTCTTTTTATATGACACAGGCAATTTAAAAGTAGATGAATATTAAGAAATAGTTTCAATATTATTAAATTTCAGACTATGCTAACCAGAAATCAAGAGTATATTTCAAATCAAAGGGGCAAATCGCATCATCATGATCAGCAACGAAGAGTGCTGTAGAACCCAAGCCAAAAGGGTCACTGCCCTCGAGGAGCTTATAATCCCAAACAGAAGACACTGGCATCAACTAACATGTAAAAAGCCAGAGCCACTGACAGAATTGTCCAACAAATTCTGACCTGAGAGAGCTTAAGAGCCAAGAAAGTGAAGGAATTAAGACAATGTTCATGCATAAATAAGGTTTATGGATCAGATTTCCTGAATCCACAAATGGGGCAGGAAAAGTATTTAGAGAATGATTTTTTTAACTTCTTCCTGTCTCACTAGCATCCCCAGTGAGCACTCTGGCTTCTCTTTAATAGGCTGTTAACTGACTACAATAAAACTTCTGAGGAAAATTTTGACGAGTCTTCACAGATGGATAATGATGTCCATATCCACTGGGAAAGAATCACGGTCATATTATAATGATTAAAATCGCTTCACTGAGTCTTAGTCACATGGTCAGAAAGTGCAAAGTTGTAGGGAAGTTTTTCAGGCTTTTCCCATCATATTGGTATGATAATTCTTTAAGGAAAAATTACTCCAATAGGCAACTAGGGAAAGAATTTCAAAGGCTTGACACAATGACGCTGTTGTTCATTATTTAAATGAATACTCTCTCTGGGGTTGTTTTCATGTTCTCCATTTCTTCTAAATGTTCTAACTTACTCATCCCTTGAGCAACCAATGATTGCTTAATTTTGTTCATCTGGCTTATTAAAGCCATTTAATTAAGTTGGATGCATTTTTTTCTTTTAAGTGCTATATACATTAAAATATTCTAGAAATATTTAAAAGTAATTAATTGAAGCTAAATCTTGAAAACAATAAATTCATTTCCTTCTGAAATTGGGGTATCAGTTATCGCTTTCCTTTATAAGCAAATAACCTAAATATTCTGATGCTCTATAGATAACAATAACTGTCAAGAACAGAATTGATTCAGTAACATACCAATTCACAAAATCTGATTTAGATCTCTGAATCAGTGTGAACTTGATTCTGTAAGACACATGCTAGAGAGGGTCACCAAGAGGAAAGGTACTTCAGACATAAAGAAGATTCAAGGAGCTTACATATTAAAATCAAAGAAATTTCTGAGCTGATAAAAATCAAAACAATAGCTAACATTTAAACAGAGACCTTACTACCTGCCAAGTACTGTTCTAAGTGTACACACACACACACACACACACTGCACATATATATGTAGATGCACATACACACATACATATGTATATATGCATGCATATATACATATACACATACATATATGTGTGTGTGTATATATATGTGTGTGTACACACACACACACACACACACACACACACACACACACACACACACTCATTTAGTCCTAACAAGCCTAAGGGTAGGTGCTGTTATTATCTCTATTTTGTAACTGGAGAAACTGTCATTCAGATAATAAACGACAGAGCCTGGATTTGAATTCAGGCATACCTCCAGAGTGTACACTGTTAACCATTACAATATAACGACTCCAAACTTAACGTACTAGCTCAGTATAATATACATAAAAGCACATTAAACCTTAAAGTGCTAAAAAATATACATGCTTCAAAACAACTCTTGCAACATAAACTCATTTAGTGTTTAGGATAAGAAAAATAGAGACTGTTTAAAGTTCCAGATAGCTTTCTATTAAACTACAGGAAAAAGTTATTAAATCCATTAAAATCATATGCTAAAGTACTCTTTCTTACTCTTCATATTTTGACTGGTATCTAAACATTAGCAGATCAGTACATTATCAGGTAGAGTTCTCAACTGTAGCACAATATGAATTACTTTAAGCAGCTAGTTTTGAAACAGCAATGGCACAAGACCTAGTACAGTAGTCTTCCTCTCTGACCTCCATCAAAATGAGTACATAGGGACACTAAGAAAATATATCTCTTTTAGATTCGTCGTGCCATCTCTGAGTAAGGCAGAAAGGAGCTGGTAAGGCTCAGAGTTAAACATGGACCCGAGGTCCTAAGCAAAGTGGTAATACATACAGGTACGGAAGGCACAGGGGTGAAGGCATGGAAATTCAATCAGCAGAAGCAAGGAAATTAGGCTAGGAGATCATGAACAAAAGAAAAAGATCTCCGTGAAATTTTGGAAATAGAAGTCCAACCCTAACAAAAAGTTGTGGCATTTTTCAGTCAAAATTCAGGGAAAGAGAGTAATGGGCATGGATACAAGCCTCAATAATTAGTAAGTTAATTAATTCAGTTATGCAACTGAGTTGGATAGGGAGTTGAGGATTTTGTGACTCAACACATCCAAAGCTGAATTCTTTACAGCCTTCCTTTCTTCTTCCACTTCCTCAGGCAAATCTCCCTGCCTTGATGGGAGATTTACCAAAAACATTTTGGTAAAAATATAAAAACATTTACCAAGCTGTATGTGTCTTACAACCTAAACATCTCTCTAATCCACTTCTCTGGATTGGTCTCCATTCACATTCCACAGACTTGATTGATTTCCTCATCACCTCTCATTTGGGACTGGACTCACTTGGGACCTCTTAATCGACTCCCTTGCCCCTTGCCTTAATTCCCTCCGATTTACCTCCCGTAGAAACAACTAAGTGATTCTTCAAACCTTACATCTGATCATGCATCTCTCTTGCTTACAGCCACTTACTGAAAGAGAAAAAAAATAGGCCTCCCTTCTCGACATCACCCCACCCAATGCCACTGAGAGAGGCATGGTAAATCACTGTGGGGTAAGGATAGAGATTCGTTTAAAAAGCATATTCGCTCTACCACTGTTTCAGTAACAGAGCACAGAAAGCAAAGCTTAACAAAGTCTTCTTGGCTAATTGGAAAACACAGAATATGTACTGGTTTTTAAAATATGGAAAAGTACTCTCCTGTACTTGGTCCAAGTCTATCTTTGTAAATGGAGAAACCTGATACAAATGAGCAATCACTAGCAAACACACACACACACACACACACACAATTATATCAGTTTCAGGTTTATACAGGAGGATCACTTTCTAAGAATATAGATTTAGGATACAGTAGAGAATTTTTTATTTTTTGGCTTATATCTAAAAAGTACTCTTAATTTATCAATATAAAAAATAACTTATCACATATTTTGCTATAACTTCAAACTAATATTTCAGTGAAATGTCTAAAATATCTTTCCCTCTTTGAGATACACATTTTATGTGTGGGAAAACATTCAAGCCCCATGCAAGGATCTTTAGTATCGCCACATGTTTTAACTCATAGCATTTGGAAAGTTTGCTCTGCTACTACATGGTTTATAAGCAAATCTTCCTAGGTTTAAAAATAATATAGCGAAATGTCATCTGGCTACTAGATCTAGTCAATGACAAAGAATTCCATTTAAGTTATGGCTATTTAAAATTAGCAAAATGTTTTAAGTTTATGCCATTTCTAAAATCTTAATTCGCTGTCTCAGTAACAAAATTCAGTAACAAAATAAAGCATAAATATAGTACATAATGAATTATTTTTTCAATGTATGTGGACTCCACATATTTTTTCACCAAAGGAAAGAGATATATAACTTGGAAGTAATTCTAATGCAGTCAGCATAGGTGATAGCACTTGGAAATACAGCAAAGGGGGAAAGACTCTCCTAGTCACTCTTGCCTAACTACTTGAGTCTCAACTGATTTCTTCTCAGCCACTGCCCCATGTCGATGCTTGTTACCTGTGAGAGAAGGGCCCAGGACCTCTCTTTGCACTATGCTCCTTACTCCTTCCTTCTCTCCCGGTTCCACCCTCCACTCACCTAGCTCTGCAGGTCCTTTCTGGACAGAGAGAAGTTAGATCTTTTCTAAATAAACCAGATCCACTAGCATACATTTTTGCCCTTGAAAATATGCATTTCCTGGCTTTTGAACAATTTATAGAAGAGAATGAACCCTCCAGAGCCTCTCTCTTGCTGATGCCCACTTCAGTTGGTGGATGAATGGGACCTCACTCTCTGAGAGGCCCAAGAAATTGGGGTTAAAAGTATAAACTCTGGCACCAGACTGCCTGGAGTCAAATCCCAGATCTACCTACTCCTTACTGTGTGTCCTTAAGGAATTAACCCAATCTCAGTTAACTCATCCTTAAAATGGAGATAAAAATATTAACCTCACAGAGCTATATAACAAGCAAATACACTGAAAGCATTTAGAAAAATTCCTCGTACATAGTAGCTGGACAATGTTAGCTCCTATTCTAATAATTATTATTACTATTACCACTATCTCTACCACCACCCCCATTACTAACGCTGAGGTAGGTAGCACTGAGAAGGAGGTGAATTCTCTGGTCAAGTTCTATAGGTCATATCAGAACAAAGCTAACTGACTTCGTTGAGCAAATGGTCTTGATGCAGTTCTATAACACAGGGGTCCCCTGTGTTACTTCAGACCCCTGTGTTACTTCAAACCAGTATCAGTCTGTGGTCCGTTAGGAACCGGGCCGCACAGTAGGAGGTGAGCAGCGGGTGAGTGAATGAAGCTTCATCCGTATCTGCAGCCACTCCCCAGTGCTAGCATCACCTCCTCAGCTCCACCTCAGATCATCAGGCATTAAAAATAGGGGCACCGGTGCCAAAAAGGTTGAGGACGCTGCTATAACATATTAAACAGACTATGAGTATAAATGACTGAATAAAAGAATGCACACTTACTGACGTTCAACTAAGTACCAGGCACTTTCACAAAGGTTATCTTAGTGGATCCTATAACCAGGTAGGTGGAGGTGAAGCTTATAATGCAGATCAGAAAACTGAGCTTTGCTAGGCAAAGTACTCTTTTTATCACACCAGAGCTATCTCTGCTGTAACTTAAAGAGCACAGAAAGATGAACTACATTGGGCTAATACAGAATATTCACGATGATAACTAATATTAACACTGTTTCCAGGAAAAATAATATAAACTCCAAATAATTTAAACCAGTGAATGTTTACAATACAATCCACTTGTCTACAATTATCAGTTTTATTCTCTAAGTGTTAACTGTGCATAAGTTGATTTTTGCAGCAAAGATTTATATTGTTTGAAGGTGGTAGCTGTCTTCCCTTTACAACTCCAAAGCATCTAATTCACTATTTGGTAAATGGCTGATTCTATATGATCAAGGATAATGATGAAGACTGCAATCACCATACCTAGTAGAACACACTCTGAATTCCAGGGGTTCGGTTATAGAAAACTATAAGAATAATGTACCATCCTTTGACAATGAGGTGAATGAGAAGAGCTGGGGGTGGGGGGAGGTGAATCAGTTATAGCAAGACAAATTTCAGGTGGCACAAGTGAATGGCATTAAGCAGTTATGAATCTCATGGCGACAAAGTTGTTTCTAAAATTCTCCTTCAATTCTTCTGAGTATACCAAGCGGAAAGTCTTGATTTAGCACTCATTTGTCTTTAGATAGCACTTGCTAATATCTCTTTAACAGAAATATTTCAGACACAGAGCCGTGGCAGACAATAGTATCTAGCTAGTATTTAAAACTGTTTTATTTTTAACACAATTTAAAAAAAAAATGTTCTATTTACAGCAACATTGGATTTTTATTTATGGCAGTGTTATGATGTTTCCTGTAGGAAAGGGGGAATGGAGAGTGATTACTTAATGGGCACTATGTATTTTTATGGGGTGATAAAAACGTTTTGAAACTAGAGAAAGCTGGTAGTTGCACAACATTGTGAATACATTAAAAACCACTGAATTGTACATTTTTAAGTGGTTAGTTGTATGTTATGTAGATTTTACACCAATTAAAAAAGTATTTTAAATTTTTAAATCATTTTTTTGAATTAAGTAAATATGTGGTATACAGATATGAAAGAATTATGAGAGTA
The DNA here is from genome assembly GCF_902729225.1 of Pteropus medius. NCBI lineage: Eukaryota > Metazoa > Chordata > Mammalia > Chiroptera > Pteropodidae > Pteropus > Pteropus medius. The sequence continues at coordinate 3,591,093 of NW_024351073.1, forward strand.
GTATGCAAACAAATTAAGTTTGGCAAACAGGCTTAACTAGAGAAACTAAACTAGAACAGTATGGATGGGGTTTCTGGGGGTGAACTATAGGCATTTCATAGGTAGAGCCCTACAAACTAATTTTGGCAGTTTTTCAGGATATCAGCAACCTAGTACCTTCTAACCACAGGTGATTTCTGATGGTATCCCCGATGTCTTCAAGGCTTAGACAAAAATTCCAACGCAGGCAAAGCATCTTTTGCATCCATCTGCTTCGTGTTCTAAATCTCTGCAGCTCCCCTTCCTCCCCCTCGCCATTCAAGTGCTGTGTCACCCAATGCCCCAGTCACATTATAAAATGTGATATACTGTGGGTAAAAAAAAAAAATACAGCTTTACAAGACAAGTAAGTCCTTTCTCTCTCTGTTTTATTTTTAGGTTGAGAAAGTGTAAGAACTGTTTTTGGGAATACAACTGGGCTATCACATGATATACACAGCTTTTGGCTCCCTAAACACCTGTCCCATGAGTATCAATGCTTTCTACCCATCATGGTAAAACTTTTACGGTAAAAAGTACAGCAGGTACTTTTGTGTTTTATCTGTGTTTTCACTTGCCAATGTTTCAGTTACCTGTTATCAACAGTGGTTCAAAAATATTAAATGGAAAATTTCAGAAGCAAATAATTCATAAGTTTTAAAGTTTGCACCATTCTGAGTCACATGATGTAATTTCGGGCTATCCTACTCCATCCTACCTGTATGTAGATCATCCCTTTGTCCAGCATATCCACACTGTATACGTTACCCACTCCTTAGTCACTTAGCCATATCATTAGGTCAGCAGTAGCCTAACACTATGTCACAATGCCTACATCACTCACCTCACTTCATCTCATGATGTAGGCATTGTATCATCTCACATCATCACAAGAAGAAAGCTGAGTACAGTACAATAAGACATTGAGAAAGAAACTACATTCACATAACTTCTACTACAATGCGTTGCTGAAATGTTCTTTTTATTATTAGTTATTATTAATCTCTTACTGTGTCTAATTTATAAATTAAACTTTATCATAGGTATGTATGTGTAGAAAAAAACATAGTATATATATGGTTCAGTACTATCTATGGTTTCAGGCATCCACTAGGGGTCTTGGAACACATCCCCCAGGGATAAGGGGGGACTGCTGTAAAATTCTTTATCACACAGTATAGCATGAGAATAATCCTTTAATCCTTTAATTATAAATGTATATATAATTACTTATAAATACATTTGGGTAATAAAGTAAAAAATATTTCTGAATTATGATTTGATCCTTGCATTACTTTGTAGAATAGAGCTGAAAGCCACAAAAACTCTGATAAATCACAAAACTGGTAAATATTTAAATATTCTGAATTGTTGAGGTTTAGCAGAATCTTGCAGTGCTCTTCAATTTGGGTCTCATATACAAAAACAAAAGTTTCTGAGAAGTTTTAAGAAATGTGGTAAATTATTAAGGCTTGAGTAATTAAGTAGAAGGAGGAAAGGAAAAAAACCTGGGAGAATTCACTACAGCACCAAACGTTTGGGAGCTCAGATCATCACTGGTTGCATCACTTCTCCATTTGCAATGAATCAGAGTAGGTTGAAAGAGAATGCACGCAGACCAGAGAACTGTTTCGCATTTTTGGCTCAGACGTTACTTTCTGTATATAAAAGCCCTACTAGTGGCTCTATTGAGTGAACATTTAACATTTACTATTTTGTTTATAATGGTTAAAACAGTAATGTTTGGCCTCGTCAGCTTACAAAATAAATCACAGCTGTCCTGAAGCTGAGAAACACAGCTCAGGAAATATCTCTCCTAGAGAGAGGCATCCCTTATATAGGCTTTCTAGAGACTATAGTCATCCTGCAGAGAGTCTGGCCATTTTAGATGACCTAACAGCCCTGTCTAGACAACTACAGAGGATTTTATTTATGCTACAGAAAATACTAAAAGTTTTTTCTTTTTTAAGAATTAGGGAGCATTAACACTAGAATGCCAATTGATACAAGATAATAATAAAAAATAAAACTAGCTAAAATAACGCAAAATCGAAGTAGGCTTTCACGAAATCCAAATTCTCAACTCTCGATTAGAAAACCAGTCACCATGAAAGGTAAGTATCAAATGTGTTTTATGGAATTATTTTACAAATGAAATTCTCTATATTATACAAGTATATAACTCTTTAAAAATGCATAATTTAAAATACTGTGAAAAAATTACCTTTATATTAAATTTTACTCATTTGTCAATTCTAGCTTCAAATAGTCTCCAGAATCCAAACATCGCCTCCATCATAACCACCCTCACCCAGGAAATTACCTGGAAGCCTGCAACAGCCAACTCCAACTAGTCTCCTAGCTTCTCCCCCTATAATAATTTTCCATGCAGAATGGCCAGAGTGAATCCTTTAAAAATATAACTTGGATAATGTCATTCTTCTCCTAAAACCTGCCTAATGGCTTCCCATTACCCTCAAAAGAGCCTTCGAACTCCTTTACATAGCCTCCAAGGTCCTATTTGATCTAATATCCTCTCACCCCAACCTTTTCTCACTTCTTATTCACTCTTCCCTAGGAAGGAAGGTAGTTTATTAATCTGACTTGTGAATGTAGGAAGAATTAACTGAGAACACTTGGCTCAGCTCTTCCCTTTTCCTTTGGAGTGTGAACTGCCCTTAGGGAATAACTCTCTGCTTCTCCTTGCCCTGTGTCATCCTGAGGCAAGCCTGGCTCGGTTCAGTGTTGGATGAGACTAGGTAGGCAAATCTAACTCCAGGAGTTAGTCAGCAGGCACTTTTGGCTTTCATCCTCCTCCACCATCTCTAACAAAGGTGGATTCTGGTCTTCATCTGTCATGCCTTAGTGATTAGTCTTATTTCTTTAATTTGTTTAGAACCCATGTAGGGAAGAGGGGTGCTAAATATTAGGGCTACTAAAAACCCCCAAACACTGAAATAAACACACATCCAAGGCACACACACCTTATATGAATACAGAAAAGGATCTAGAAATGCTCAGTTCTGGATGGTGTAGTTACAGGTGACTTATTTTCTTCTGTTTTAAATGAACTTTTGAACATAATTACAGATTACTTTTATAATCAGAAAAAAAAATAGCCAAAATTAACTTTCTTTGAGGGCCATTAAAGAGGGCAAAGCTTGGGGTCTCGTTTACAGAGGAAATTATGAGCTATGTTTTGGATACATGTCTAATGAAATTGAAAACAGTTACAAATTGACTGTTTCTAATCGTGATTACACACAAGGCAGGTAAAAATGTCTTAGCTTTTTTGCAAATATTTCATAATTACTTTCACTTTAATATTTTGGCTAAATTCAAGTCACCAAATAGTGACAAAAATTACATCATTCTCTTGAATCTATAATCGCCCCTCTGGTCTATTTATTCAATATAATGGAAATCTAAGATTACACTGCATATTATAATGTTTATACATTTGACTCCATAACAGCACCTTTTATTCATATATTCATATTTTAAACTGGAGGTTTCTGGTTTATGACTGATTTCCATTTTTGCTCTCCTAATTATCAACACACATCCATAAGTATCATAAGTTTTCTACTCCTACCACATTTAGCAAAAAATCCTAATTCTTCTATTTTTTACTTACGAGTTAAAATGTTTTAAGACTATTTATAAAATTTTAAGTTTTAAGTTTTAAGTTTTAAGAATGCTTATAAAACCACAAAGAGATATCACCTCACACCTATCGGAATAACCATCATCAATATATCAACGAACAACTAATGTTGGCAAAGATGTGAAGAAAAGGGAACCTCGTACACTGTTAGGACTGCAAATTGGTGCAGCCACTAAGAAAAACAGTATGGAGTTTCTTCAGAAAGTTAAAAACAGAACTGCTATACAACCTAGCAATTCCACTTCTGGGTATTTATATGAAGAAATCCAAAATACTAATTCAAAAAGATATATGCATCCCTATTTTTTACTGCAGCATTCTTTACAATACCTAAGGTGCAGAAGCACCTTAAGTGTCCATCGACGGACAAATGGATAAAGAAGATGTGGTGCATAGATACAATGGAATATTACTCAGACATAAAAAAAAAAAAAGAAATCTTGCCACTTGTTACAACATGGATAGACCTAGAGGGTATATGCTAAGTAAAATAAGTCAGACAGAAAAACACAAATACCATATGATTTCACTTACATATGGAATCTAAAAACGAATGAATGAAATAGAAACAAACTCATAGATACAGAGAAAAAATTGATGGTCACCAGATGGGAGAGAGGTTAGGGAGATGGGCAAAAAAGGTGAAAGTGATTAAGAAGTACAAACTGCCAGTTATAAAAATAGTTACAGGGATGTAAGGCACAGCATAGGGAATATAATCAATAATACTGTGATAACTATGTATGGTGCCCAATGGATACTAGATTTATCAGGACGATCACTTTGTCAGGTATATAAATGTCTAATCACTACATTGTACACCTGGAACCTAATATAATGCTATATGTATACTATAATTTAAAAATTAAAATTAAAAAATAAAAAGAATACTTATAAATCTTTATAAGTAAATACTTATGTTAAATTTTAATTTTCTTCAGGCTTCCCTGAGCAACTTTGATCTATATATGATCATCTAAACCTAAGAATTTTTTCGTACATTTTTTTTCATCAGTTACATTTTTTTTTCCCTCTGTCTATGCATGGAGGCATTGCATAAGTTTTGCCTTTCTAAGGATACTGCACAAGGTCTATATTTCAAAATTAGAGTATGAAAGCAAGGATTTCTTTTTTTGGATAAAATTTAAATACCTAGGGTGCAGATAAATTAAACCACTGAAATTTAATTCAACAAATACTTAAGTCTCTACCACATATAGTTTGCGTACCAGTGGATCCGAAGGCAAGAGAAAGAAAAAAAACTTTGCCTTCAAAGAGCATATAGCAGTGCCAGAGAAGCTTTTTGTCCTTAGCCAGAGCGAAAGATTACCTCCATCTATTCCCATATTCCAGCGGTGAGAGAACTCAGGGTTTAAAATTGCACTGTTGATGCAGTTTTGAAAAGATTATAATCCATTTTAGCCATAAAGATCGTTTACTTTTTAAACAGCTTTACTGAAGTATAATTTAATACCATAAAATTCGCCCATTTTAAGTGTACGATTCAATGATTTTTAGTAAATTTACAGAGTTGTGCAAGCGTTACCAGAATCTATTTTAGAAAATCTCCATCCAGATCATTAATCTTTGAACCATAAATCAGTGTTGCACAGAGATTAGGAGTGCAGGTTCTAGTGCAGTCTGCCTGGTTCCACAATGTACTAGCTGCATGACATTGGGCAAGTTGTTAAGTGTTTCTCTGCTGTGCTTTAGTTTTCTTCTCTAAAATGTAAGGTGAATGGTAATACTTACCTCACATTACTGTTCTGAGGGCCAAATAAATTAACATATATAAAGCAACTGGAATGGTAGCTGGCACAGAGTAAATCGTCAATAACTATTAGCTATTTTTAATATCATACACTTTAAAATCAATTAGAAAACAATAGGCTGAAATACTATTGATGCAAATAAGCACCTCCCCATACTGAAGGCTGAGTCAAACAACTTATAACAACAAATTTATTTGATAATAATAAAGCTTGATAAACAGTAATTTAAAATTTAAAAAGGAGAATGAGAGCAACTGAAAACTAAATCAACTCAAGGAAAAAAACCCTATGATGGTCTGATAGCATCCACTCATCCATTTATTCAGCAAATATTTACTGGGAACACATACTTTATGTCATGCACTTCTTAGACACAGGGAAATAGCAAATAAGATAAAAAGTCCCTGACCTTATAAAGCTTAAGGGGAGACAAGTGAATGAGCAAGCAAATGAAAAATAAAACAAAATAATTACACAGTGGTAAATGTAATAAATACAATAAAACAAGGCAAAGGGACAGAGAAAGCCAGGGCACTGCACCAGCAGTAGTCTAGTCTGGCTCCAGAATCAGCCTTCTTAATCTATAGTCCCAAATGCTACACTGCCCCGTGGTTCTATGAGGTGACATTTTACCAGAGGCCAGAATGAGTAGTTAGCAGCCACATCCAGGTCAATAACCATGGCAAACGCATACAGGATAATAAGTACAAAAGCCAAAATGTGGGACAAAGACAGTAATACTTTAAGAGCAAAAAGAGGTCAGCTGGCTTGGAGTTCAGAAAGCTTGAAGGAGAATCAGAAAATGAGGTTGAAGAGGTAGGCAGACACCAGATTGTTGCATTACATCACTATCTGAATCACCCCTTCCCTATGCACCATCTTGAGCCAATGCAAGATCACCAACTGGACATTCCTGCAGCCTGTGGAACTCACCATTACCAAGGGCCCAACCATGGCAAAGTACTCTTCACTAACTAAAAGGAGATTTTTAAATGGAAGGTTAATTTTTAAAGAACACGACCTAATTCTGTTTTTTAAATGTTTTCAGGGTGTGTGCTCCTAGATAAATAATTAGAGGATTGTGACTGTTCAGAGCATCATGGAAGGAATGGCATCTGATATGGCCTTCTTCAAGGGACGAGATCTCCACCACTGGTGGGTAGGGGGCTTGCAGAAAGGCATATAAGCAGAGTGGTCACTGTAAGGAATGTCACCAAGGCAATAAAGTAGAGGATGATCGGGAGGAAACAGAGTATAGTCTAATCAGATTTTTAAGTTTTTTTATTTCTGGAGAAAGTTGTAGGAGATACTCCCAGATTGGTTAAAGATACACTGAAGGGCTGTAGGTGTCAATATGGAGAAATGTAAACTCTATTCAATATACCATAAGCACTGAAGCAGTGAGTACTGCATTTACCCTGATTTAAAATGAGGCTGGGCATACCAGAACAGATGCACAGAGTAGGGTGAGGATATCTAACAACACAGATGATGAAGGTCCGAAGTACAATAGAGGCAAAGGACATGAAATTGAGGGGGCAGATGTGAGGGACACTAAAACAGAATTTATAAGACTGACCTTGATTACAGGAAAGAAATAGAGAATATTCTGAAGTTCTACATGGAAACATAAATTAAGAAAAACAGCAAAGTCAAAAGGAAGAGTGAGTTCTAAAAGAGATGAGTTGTGTTCTGGTTATATTGAGCTCAAATGCTAGCACAACATCCTTGTGGGACTGTTCCAAAGGCAATCGAATGTCCCTTTGGAGTGCAATTACTGAAAGTAATGATAATTGAACTTAAAACAGTTCATCTCCTTGATCAGAGACTAGAAAAGATGATGTCCTTTTACTCTAATATGGAGACAGTGGGAAACACAGCTAGTGAAGGAGGCTGAGAACAATAAGACTAGAAGGTAATGACTGTCACATGTATCATCAAGGCTGCCTAGTTGCTGAGGTTTAGAGGGCAAGAGAGAAGTTGGCTGGTGAAAAGGTTGTTTCAAAGAGTGACAGTGTCAGTGCGAAGACTTATAAGAAAGTCTTATTTTATTCTTAAAAATGCTAAAAGAGATTACACAATGTCTTCTGATAAATCCTCAAAATACCAATTTTCCAGCTTCTTCAGGACCTTTGTAAGCAAACTAGATGAGGGTCTCAGTTTTGTTCTCTGTGGTATCCCCAGCACCCAGAATAGTATTTGGACCAGAGAGGGTGCTCAGTGACTTTGTAGAATGAATGATGTGTTCTCTCCACTTTCCCTCCACCTATCGACCCCTCCTGCTCTTCATTTCCTTCCTTAGTGAGCTAAGAGTACATGATCTTACACACTTTAAGCAAATGTCTTACCAACATGCTAAATTACACGGCCCCTTTATCCTTCTGTTACATGTTTCCTATTTTTCTCTCTCCTGCAAGGTTTTTGGAACCTTGGTGATCTGAAATTGCATGGTGCATGGCTTGTTATTGAGCACTTGATGAGCTCTTCCTACTTGAAAAAATTTTTTCGGTTCTGAGACTTTGTGGGGAATGGAGGAGACACTATTTCTTATCTAATTCCATTTTCCCTCCTCCACATTTTCTCTTTCTAAAACTTCCTGGTCCAAAACTAGACATTGAATTGACCCTTTTAAGTCTATCTTTTCTGTCTCATTGTGTTTTATTTTACTTTCTAGATTTCCTTGACTATATTTTTCAATATTCCTACACATTCTCCATTAGTATCATTGATTGATTTTCGAAGAGATCTTTCTTGAACTCTAAATGTTCAAAAAATTATTGTACTATTCTGCTTTCATTTCTTGACTGTGATATTCTCTTTTCTCTCTGAGAACATTAACTATAGAATTTTTAAAAAATTTTTCTCCTGTTTCCGACATTGTCTCTCTCTCCCTTCTGAGTTGTTTTGTTTGCTTTAGTCTCTGTACTTCATGTTAGAGGATTTCCTCAGATGTCTGGTGATCCTTGTCCGTCCCTTTAGTACTGATCAGTACTAAAGACTGATCAGAAACTGTGTCAGGAGTCAAAATCTTCTGTAAAGGACCAGAGAATAAATATTTTAGGCTTTGAGCACCATATAGTTGTTGCAACTACTCAGCTCTGCCATAATAGTGCAAAAGAAGCCACACACAATACAAAAACAAAAATGGCTGTTCTGATTAAACTTTGGACACTGAAATTTGAATTTCACATAATTTTCATGTGTCATATTTTTCTTATTTCTATTTTTTTAAAAACCATGTGGCAAGCAGAATAATGCCCCTCTAAAGATTTCCATGTCCTAATTACTGGAAGTGAATATGTTATCTTACGTAGCCAAAGAGAATTAAGATTTCAGATTGAATCAACATTGCTCTTCAACTGATCTTAACATAGGAAGATTGTCCTGGGTTATTCAAGTAGAGTCAGTGAAATCTCAAGGGTCTTTAAAAGTAGAAGAGGGAAGCAGAAGAAGTCACAGTGCTGTAATACGAAAAGAACTCAACTCATTGTTGCTGACCTTGAGGATGGAGGAAGGGAGCCATGAGCCAAGGACGTGGGTGGCTTCTAGAAGCTGGAAAGGGCAAGGAAATGGAGTCTTCCCCCAAAGCCTCCAGAAGGGAACATAGTGCTGCCTACACCTCGATTTTAGTCCAATGAGATAATAACCAACAGAAGGGTAAGATAATAATTTTGTGTTGTTTTAAGCTACTACGTTTGTGACAAGCTTGTTACAGCAGCCATAGAAAAATATCATTTAAAAATGTAAAAACTATTCTTAGCTTGTGGGCCATGCAGAAAGAAGTGGTGGGTTAGATCTGCGCATGGGCCATAGTTTGTGGACTCCTGGTACAGGCTCTTGAGCCGGACTGCATGGGGCTGAATCCCAGTTCTGCCATTTACTAACTACACTTCTACGTAGGCAACTCAGCCTCTTTGTATCTTGGTTTCCTCACCTGTAAAATGATAGTAATGGTATTTATATCATACGATTGTTATAATGATTAAATAAAATATTACATGTAAAGTGTTTAAAGCACTGCCTACCCCACAGTAAAGAGTATTATTTATAAACAATACAGGAGGGGAGGGAGAAACAAAGTTCTGAGTTAGATTTTCACCGTATCTCAGCTTTGCTTGGAATAGTCTCTCTGACAGACTCGCTCTAACAGTAGCCCTTTAGTCTTCTGTGAGGTGGGGGAAGGTGAGGAAAGAGCAGTAATCTGGTTGCACAGGGTAGAGGAGGGGATCGCAGGATAAACCAGTTTGTCTTTTACAGGCTTCTTCCACCACAGCTAAGGTTTCGGCTTTCTATAGTTGGCTAAATCAGTTACCATTCATGCATCTGGTTTTTAGCTTCCAAAAGTGTCTTGGCTTCTTTTCTGCTGTCATTTCCTCTCTAATTTTCTTTGTCCATGTGGGTTTACGCTTCTTAAAATGCCTTTCCCATCATTTTTGTGTGGTTTTGGGAGAGAGCTGAGCTGAATGAAGGTGTTTAACTTACTGTGTTCAACTGTTAGTCTTAAATTCAATTATTCTATTATTCCTAACCTCAAAAAGCAAGGATACTAATCATCTATATTTAAAAGAAAATCTTTTAAGCTAACTGTTTCGAAAGCCAATACTAATTTTAAAAATGATGCTTCCAACAGTATATGACATTTTATATGAGCATTATAAGTAAAACTTTAAAGCTTTCATTAAAATAATTGACAAATAAGAACTTAACTTTAGGGCCTATGGTAATTTTGCACAGTTTTGATGGTTATTTATGTTTTGAATCAATGACACACTTTTTTGAAAAGATTGAAAAAATATGCATGTCAAAAACACTATGGAGTAATTTGTATGTCAGATATTTTCTCTTGAATGTTTGTTCAAAAAATATACAATTCATATATCTACTCAGGCACATTAACCACGGGGTACATAATCTTATTTATTGATGATGGTTGTATTGCAATACATTGAATAACTGGCTATAGCAGGGACCTACATTCTTATCTTCCTAAACTATATCTTTAGCCACCAAAAATTATGTTAAATCATTCTCAGAATCATGACACTTTCATAGCCATAGTAAAATAGCATCCTGAGATCTAACCACTATTCTACAAAAACTGTAAATCTCCAAAGAGCTAAAAAGAAAAAGGAGGAAGAAGACCAATAGTTACTAAGAACTTGTTACGTGTAAGTCCCGTTCTTGGTGCTTTAGATACATTACTGAATATAATCCTCAAAATAACCTGATAAGGTGAAGATTATGCCCTGACTTCACCATACAGAAAATAGGATGTAAAGAGTTTAGGATACTCAGGACTGATCGACAAAAAGTCCCAAGTAATGTGCTATAATGTAACTAACTGTACAGCTCAAGTGTCATTTACAAGATATGCTACAGAACTATGCTGTAGACTTTTAGCTGTTCATATGTATTTTTCTAGACTCCCATATTAAACCTAATGAAAAGACAAAAATCTACATTTGAATTTTTAATACTGATCTTTATATTTTATACAGAGATACACCATTTTTTCTCAAAGGATGATATTAAAATGGTTTTCTAAATTCTCTGATTTAAAATTGTTTTAAAAATATCATTTTTCCGCCATAATGTCTCCCCTGATAGTCAATATTTCACTATTTTAACTTGAATGACAAATATTTAGTAAAGGCTGTGAATTATTGTTAAGTGATCAGTCTTTGCAGAAAAAAAGAACACCTTTTTGTCTTTTATCTCATTCTCAGTGAGGTGGTAGGTACACAAAAATAACAGGTGAAATTTTCCTAATCTACACAGCTAGCTAGCAAGCTAAAGATATGGAGAAAAGTATAGAAGGATATATATGAAGTAATTTACAAGTATTATGGGATAGACATAGGATGATGAGAGGAGAAAGCAGAGGTGATTAATAATAATATGATAGTAATGATAATAAAATTTTTGAAAAGTACATATTTCATGTGTATAAAATTATGATTTATTTAAATAAAAAATTTGGAAAAAGCAAATTAGAGCTATATTTATTCACTTACAAGGTTGTCCATGTTATGCTTTCAAGTAAATAAAACAAATTGCAAATTCTCTCTACATATAAAAATAAATAAAACCTTTTAATCTGCATATATGCATATTAATAAAGGGAAAGGTGTAGAAGGACATATACCAACCTAATCTTAACATGTGTTATCTGACAGTGATTGTAGACATTTAAAGATTTATGGTACATTGGATGTTGGCTACTACTGGCGACTTTAATTTCTGTATTCTCCATTCTTCATATCTGTTCTCTTATTCACCAGGGGCTATTTGCTCCAAAATTTATCTCCTCATGTGATTACTAGCTCCTACCTCACCTTTCTCTGATCCGTACCAATCATTCTCTAGCATAGCAAGAGAAAGAGTGGACACTGATCAACCACTGAGCTACAGAAACGTCCCTGTAGTATCTCACAGGCTTGGCTTGAGGCTTTCCTGGTAAGGGGTTGTAGTGTGTGGTTATTTTCCTAAAAGGTATAGATCTGGGATCTGGGCTGAGGTTGCAGGCCAAGGAAGCAAGAAGAGGCAGTCAGGTGGAAAGTGGGTCAAGTTGCTGGTAGTACCCTATTGCCAAGGCAAACTTCAAATATTATTCCCTCCCACCTATGCCTAGGGAAGGCAGAAGTCCATGAATATGATGGATACCCATGTTCCTGCCAAAATCTCAGTCCAACAAATAGTGGTTGCAATACAAATAAATACAGCATATTCTTTTACTAAAAAGACTAACATATTGTAGATTCTTGATAGCTATCAAAGAGCAGCAACACTGCTTTGAGCAAAAAATGTCTAAAGAATTTGGTAGGTGTTTTCAAAGGTACAGAAGTCATTAGGTATTCACAAGACCATATATGCTACATATGCTAAAAGCCAGAAATTATACTTGAGACATAAAAATAGTTTTTAAAAATTCACCTTTGTTAATAGAGATTGTATATATACACATTATTAAGGATACATAAAAAATTATCAATATCTCTCATATCTCTATCTCATTATGTTTTCATATAACTAGGATAGTTTCTATGCCACTATTTTTAATGTCTTCTTAGAAATAAACTGACAATCTCACTTTCTGTTACCTTTTCAGAATACATTCACTTACTCATTCGGACAACAAATAGTTACTGAGGATCTGCTATACACTAGGCATCTTTCTTTGCCCTGGAAATATAGTAGGAAGCAAAACAGACAATATTCCTTTGTCTGTTGTCCCTCGGGGAGCCAATATCCAGGAAACAGCCAATAAAGAAATAAGTAAATATATAGTAGAATGTCATTTAGTGATCAGCATTATGGAATAAGAGGGACAGAGAATGCCACTGGTGGCGTAGAGGCTGCAATTTTATATAGGGTGAAGTCAGGAAAGGCCTTGCTGAAAACAGGAATTATACTTTTGAGCACAGTACTGAAGGAGGCGAAGGGACAAAGCCATGTGAACATCTAGGAGAAGAGTGTTGCAGGCCGAGGGGTCCAACATATGCAAAGGCCCTGAGTCAGGGTGCATGCTGTTACCTCTCCAATGTTATTAACTACTTGTATTCTGCACCTCCAACCAAGCACTGGCCTCCTTGCCGTTGCTCAGATGTATGCTGGTGAATGGGGAGAGAGAACGGGAAGGCAGTGTATAAGCTCCTCTGAAGAGGCCTTCTCCTCAAATTGAAAGACAGGCCATCATCGTGACTGAAAGAGATGTTGGGCAAACAAATAGTCCTCTTGAGTAGCACTATTCAACGGAGACTTCTGCAGTGATAGGAATGCTCTCTATCTGTGCTGTTCAACAAGTAGCCCCTAGACACATGTGGCTATTGGGCACTTGAAAAGTTGGCCATTACGACTGAGGAACTGAAATTTTAATTGTATTTTATTTTAATTAATTTAAATTGAAATAATCAAATGTAGCTAGTAGCTACCATACTGGCCGGCATAATTCTAGAATAAAGATAGGTTTTGAGAACACAGGAATTTGTCATTAATAGACTGAACCCTTACTTCTAAATAAATATATATACATACATACATACATACATACATACATACATACATACATACATACATATATATATGTTTCATTTAATTTGCTGAAGTTCCAGTTGGTCTAATGAGAATTATATGGTTAAATATGGAAATTATAAGAGTTTTATTTGTCATAAAACATATATGTTAACCATTACTTACTACGTAATTCTTTGGCTACTGTGAGGGAAAACTATTGCTATTAGGCTTTCTTACCTGTGGGTGATTTATTATTGCTGAAATAATAGTTAAGAAAAATTTTTAAATCTGTTTTTAAATCAAGCTGTGTTCATGGCAAGTTTTTTTCTTTTCAATTTGATAAATAGGTAAATATAATTGAAATATAAAGAATGAGATGTGGTATAATAAGCTATACACATTCATGTACTATTAAATTCTGACAAAATAGAATGAAAGACTGATGAGGAGAACGACTTAAAAGATTTGAGGGACAGGAAGAGAACTGGCTTTCAAACAGCTTTGTTTTCTAAAACACTAGAAATAGAAGATACTCATTATTTCAAGAGATATGCAAGGCCAATCTTTAAAAACTATATTTCAACTTTATAAAAATATATATGTTCTAAGAGAAAGGTACACACACACACACACACACACACACACACACACAGAGTATATCAAACACACCACTATTAAAGCTGCACAAGAAAACTTCATGCTTTAGAAGTTCCATGTCTAAATCAACAGTACCTAGAGACGATGAAAGCCAGTTACGAAAAATTTATTGCTTGGTTAAAACTCAGTTTACAACTCGAAGGATTTCTAAAATCTCTGTGTTGTTATGAAGCTTTATGTGGTTTATAGTAGAGATGAAAACAGAAATAAAAAGATCTGACAGACAGAAAATGCCAAAGATATTTCCAGCATTATAAACACGGATTCTATTTTCCCTATAATTACTTTTTACCTTATTCCAAGAAAACTGACTTTAACTCATCTGCCTGAAAAGACAACCATGTTTCCTGGGATCCCTTTCAAAATGTAAATCCCAGGAAATGTTATTTGAAAGGTTATTTTTATAATTTTTAAAAGGTATAGAATGTAAACTCCATGAGGGCAGGAATTTTTGATAATCTGCCAGTATTCCCAGTGCCTAGAATAGTGCCTGCATACAGTAGGTACTTAATAAATATTTGCTGAATTAATAATTGTACCAAACTTTTCATTAAAATAACATAACCAAATTGCATTATAACATTAGTATAGATTTGCCTGTTAACATTAGTATTTTAGAATCACTCCATTTATCAAAAATCCATATTTTACCAACTGTATATATAATAAAGCCTTTTTTAAAGCTTATTGGTAATTCGCAGAATTAGCCAGTCTTTTATATTCATTATTTGTATGGTTTTAGAATTCTGTGATGCCTTCAAATTCTAAAATTTATTTATTCTAAAAATGACCTAAACTGTACAGTAAAAAATATGAAACTTATTCAAATGGAATGTCATGGAATAGTAAGACAAAATATTATTTAAATTACTATAGAAATAGCTGCAAAACAACTGATGGATCATCTTGGACATTTCATGGTTTTCTGAAATTTTTTAAAGGATATATTCTAGCTCTTTGTTTAGTCTTGTTTTATATTACTGCCAAATCCTTCACTTTAAAAATCAAGTACACTGAAATGCCACATACTAAACAGCACTGTGCTTTTTATATTTTATACCAAAAGATCTAATTTATTTTAAAACCAAAATCTAATACGCATTAGAAAATACTAAGCTGAGATGTTTACTGAAATGATGTTTACTGCAAAAGTCCCAATGTTTTATCAACTAACACTGAAGTTTAAATTAGGGCTAAACTCAGGAAATTGATCTTCATAATATTTTAACATGATGTTTGTCTTTATAAGGTGATTTTCTCCTAAGAAAAACGAACTTGACTTACAGTCAAATTTCGGTCCCAGATCTGTATGCTTCCATTCTGGCAGGCGGCTGCTATGAGGTTTCCATCTCTACTATAGGTGCATGTGGTGGGAATGACTTTTTTACCCTGCATCGTCCGTGGTTTAAACACACTTCTTTGCTTCTTTGGATTTTCAACTTCCCATGTCCTCACAGTCCTTAAAAAAAAAAAAAAAAAAAAAAAAAAAGGAGATTTTCATTTACAGAAAGAAGTTTAAAATACAAATGAGCCCATAAACACTGCTTCAAATTTTAAGCATATAAATCTAATCATTATTCTAAATTAAAATGTGCATTGTAAAATGTTCTCCATTTATAAACGAAGTTACTCATTGAAATAAAGTGAATCATCTGAATCGTGTTGCCGTCAAATCAAACAGCAAATGGTAAGTCTATCAGAGTTATTAGTTATGACCCTCTAAAGCACTGGCCTCCAAACAGTTCTGACTATACACTCTGATCAGTACAACTGTTGAACATATACCTCCTTTATATACACAGTAATTTCTAAATTACTTGCATGTGTTAATACAACATATACTAGAAAACACACTGAAAACATAGGTCACTAAAAAAGAATGATGTCCTGCTGTAGGCCCCAGGCAAAGATCTCATGCCGCTGAGGAAGAAGCTTCCTGCTCCTGAGTTTTCAATAAGTAACAGCAGTCTAGAGCTGGGGCGGGGACAGAATCCCCTTCTGCTCACAGTCTCAGGAAAAGGAGTACTGCCAGTAAGAGAACCTTAAAAAAATAAAATAAAATAAAAATCTGTATGACCAATAGAGAGAATGAAAAAATATAATATATAGAAAAACAAAAGAGTTCATAAACTTCTTGGCGGAAATTATCCAAGCCAAACTACTATGGAACATCTTTAAAGTTCTGAAAGAAAAAAAATATCAATCTAATAATCTATAGCCAGTGAAAATATATTTCAAAAATAAAGTGAAATAAACACTTGTTTTCTGATGAACAAAAACTTAAGACAGTTCATTTCCATCAGGAATTTACTACAAGAAATGTTAAAGAAAGTTCTTCAGGAAGAACAAACATGACACAAATGGAAATCTAAATCTACATAAAGAAACAAAGAGTACTGATACAGGCAAAAATAAGGGTAAATGTAAAAGACATTTAAACATTTTTAAATGTCTTTAAAAGATAAATGGCTGTAAAGCAAAATAATAACATTGTGAAGTTTATAACATACGTTAAGTAAAATATATGACAACAATAGCACAAAGTTTGGGAGGGAGGGATGAAAGGACAGGTTTACACCATACTTGAAATGGTAAAATACTATTTGAAGAGAGGCTTTGATATATTAAAGATGTATATTACAAACCCTTAAGTAATGGCTAACGCATTTTTTATAATGAATACATAATAATGGAGAGAAAATGAAAAAAAATAATCCTATAAAAACAGGAAAAGATAATAAAGAACTATGGGATAAATATAAAACAAATAGCCACTGTAGATTTAAAACCTCACCAATAATTACATTAATTGAAAAATGGCCTAAAAACTCTAAGAGGCAAAGATTGTCAGACTGGAGTAGATAAAAGCAAGACTCAGTAGTTTCTGTCTTTAAAAAAAAAAAAAACATACAAAAACTAAATATAAAGACTTAGGCTAACAGCAAAAAGACAGAAAAAAGATGTGCCATGTAAACATAATCAACAGAAACCTGGAGTAACCATATTAATGTCAGACAAAGCAGACTTCAGAACAAGCAATAAAACTAAAGACAAAAAAGAATATTTTATAATGATAAACAGTCAACTGATCAAGAAGACATAACAATCCTAAATGCATATGCCCCTAATAACAGAGCTTTAAAATATGAAAGCAAACTTAATAGAAATAAAAAGATAACAAATCATAGCTGTACCTTCAACACTCCTCTCTCAGTAACTAATATAACAAGTAGACCTCTCTCCCCACTCCAAAAAAATCAATACGGATATGTAAGACCTCAAAAACACTACCAAACAGGTTGAGCTAATCAACATTTCCATAACACTTCACCCAAAAACTGAATGTGCATTCTTTTCAAGTACACATTGAACATTCACCAAGATAGATCATATTCTGAGCCATAAAACAAACCTAACCACACTAAGAATGCATGAAACCATACAAAGTATGTACAATGTCAAAAAATATAAATAAGCAATCAATAACAGAAATGCACCTGGAAATACACCTTTTTCAAAACATTAGAAAATTAAGAAATACAATTGTAAATAATCCATGGGTCAGAAAAAAATCACAAGAGATATTAGAAAATACTTTTAATCTGACAAATATAAAAATACAGTATATCAAAATTCATGGTATTCAGCTAAATGCAAGGCACAGAAGGAAAACATAGCATTAATTGCATATATTAGAAAAAAAGAAAAGCCTTAAATCAATGACCTAAGATTCAACCTTAAGAAGCTAGGAAAAAGAGAGAAATTAAATCAAGCAAGTAGGATATAATAAAAATGAGAGTACAAATGAATAAAATAGAAAACAGAAAAACAGTAGAGAAACCAAAAGCTGTTTCTTTGAGAAGTTTAATTAAATTAATATGCCTCTAGCTGGACTGATGAAAAAAAAAAACAGAAATTAGAGATAACATCAAACACCAATATCTTGAATGAGAGGCTATCACTATAGAGCTTAACAAAATTAAAAGAATAAAGGAATTTTATGAACAAATTTATATGCACACATTTGATAATTTAGATGAAATAAACAAATTTCCTTGAAAGAAACAAACTACCAAAGCTCACTCAAGAAATAACTGGAATATCCCTGTATGATTAAAATAGCTGAACATGTAGTTTAAAATATTCTTACTAAGGAAACTCTAGATGCCTTCACTATTGAATTCTACAAAACATTTAAGAAAGAAAGAATACCAACTTTATACAAACTCTTTCAGAAAATAGAAGAGGAAAACACTTCTTAACTCGTTCTAGAAGGCCAGCATTACCTTGATGCCAAAACCAAAGTCACTACAAAAAAAAGAAAACTATGGACCTATATCTCCGATGAACACAGACACAAAAATTCTTAACAAAATACTGGCAAATTCAAACTAGTAGTGCATAAAATAATATCTAATATATCACATTTAAGTGGGACTTAAACCAGGAATGCAAAGGAGGACTGAAAGAGTCAAAAATTAAACAATACAATGCACCATACCAACAGACTAAAAAAAAAAAAGACATATGATCATCTCAATCAATGCAAAATAAGAATTAGAAGAAAAAAAAAATCCAACTTCCATTCATGATTAAAAAAAACCTTTCAGCAAAGTAGGAATAGGATGGAACTTCCTCAGCCTGATAGAACAGTGGTCCCCAACCTTTTTGGCACCAGGGACCCATACTCCTATGAGAATCTAATGCCGGATGGTCTGAGGTAGAGCTGAGGCAGTGATGCTTGTACTGGGGAGCTGCTGCAAATACAGATGAAGCTTTGCTCCCTCACCCGCTGCTCACTTCTGCTGTGTGGCCCAGTTCTTAAAGGTACCAATCAGAGGCCTGGGGGTTGGGGGCCCCTGTGATATAGGACATCTATGAAAACTTTTCAGGTGATAATACTAAATGGTGACAACTTTTCAGGTGATAACACTGAATCTTTCCTCTTATCCTTGAGAACAAAGCAATGATATCAACTCTCACCATTTCTTCTTTTTGCTTTTGTTTTGTTTTTGTGTTTTTGTCACCATTTCTTTATACTGGAGTTACCATCCAGAGCAGTAAGACAAAATAAATTAAAGGCTTATAGACTGGGAAAAAGACATATAGTTGTCTTTATTAAGAGACCACATGATAATCTACATAGAAAATCTCAAGAATCTACAAAAATGCTTCTAGAACTAGTAAGTGAGTTTAGCCAGGTCACAGAATACAAGGTCAATACTCAGAAATCCATTTTATTTCTATAGCAATAAATTATGAATATTAAAATTATGAAAATCATACCATTTATAACAGTATGAATAAACATGAAATCTGACAAAATATGCAGGGTATTTGTACACTGAAACCCATACAACATTTCTGAGAGAAATGAAAGATCTACATAAATGAAAAAATACACTGTATTCGTGGATCAGAAGAGTCAATATTATTAAGTTTTTAATTCTCCACTAATTAATCTTTAGGCTGAACGTAATCTCAATCAAAATTTCAGCAGAGTTTCTTTGGGGTAGAAATTGGGTAAGCTGATTCTAAAACTTAAATAGCAATGCAAACAACTTGAAGCAGCCTAAACAATTCTGAAAAAGAACAAAACTAGGGAACTCTATTCAGGTTCCCATGTTACCGTCTACCTACCCCATTGTAACACCAATCACATAAGTTGTAATTTCATATATAAGATCTATTCCTTCTACAGGAAGAGCTCATTCAATCAAAGTAAGGGCTGTCTTCCCCCCACTCACCCCCCTCCCAAATCTTTGTATGCCTAGGGTGTGCACTATTTCTTGAACATAACATACTTTGTCCTCAATAAATGTTTGTTGAATAAAAGGCATTCACTGCCTATCGAAGCATTTAAGAAATCAACTTTATTAAGGTATAAGCAACATACAGTGAAATGCAATCGATTTTTGAATGTATAGATTTCAAATAGCCAGCATTTTCTGTCAAATATTTATAATTTAGTCCAAATGAAAGGTGTTTTGTTTTTTTTTAAATAACTTTTGCATGTCTTTCCCCTAAGCTTTGCTTGGGAAATTAATCAATTGTTTGACATTAGTAAACCCTAATTTTCAGCGATGTCAAACCCAGTGCCTGACATAAGATTACATTGAACGAATTTTAAGAAATACTGACTGGCAAAATGTAAGCACAAATAAGGATTTGAGAACAGTACACAGGAACAACAGAATGGCACTTTGGAACTCAAGGATTTAACGCAACTTAGTGGGGAGTCAGGAGACTTAACTTCACTTTCTAAGACACTGACAGCTAGAAGCCATTAGCGGTGTGACAGATACTGCTAGCAGCATACTCCGATATCCATTCTCCTTTCTTCTCAGTTCAAGTCTATATTTCCCAGCCTTGGCTGCAGCTAGATGTGATGAAATGTGGCAACTATGCTCTGACCAGTGCAGTGTAAACGTAAGGGTAGTGTGAGACTTTAGGAAAGTCTCTAAAAGAAGGTTGCAGACCCTTCTTCACGCCTTCTTGTTTACTCTCTTCTCTGTCAGCAATCTGGGTACCATGCTGGGCTCAAGCAGCATCATGTCAAAATAGAAGATGTCTTGGTCCTTGATCCACCAACCCCATGCTAGAATGCTTATGTCTAGACTTTAAAGGGGGATGGGGAGGAGAGGAAGAGAGGGAGAGGGAAGTGAAGGAAAAGGAAGGGGAGAAGGAAGGGGAAAGAGGTGGGCAATAAAGTTTATTCAGATATAACATACATACTTGCAATGAAATCCATCTTTTTAAATGTTCAGTTCTGTGAGTTTTGGCAAATGCATAGTTCTATCCCTCTAAAAAACTTTCCTTGCATTACCTCTTTATAGAAAACCCCTCTCCTCCCCTGCTTTAACCCTTGGCAACTATTGAACTGTTTATATCCCTATATTTATGTCTTTTCCAATATTATGAAACCAGAATTATACTGCATGTAGCCTTCTGAGTCTGGCTTCTTTAACTTAGCGTAATGTATTTGAGTTGTTATATGCATCAGTAGTCTGTATTTTTTTTGATGAGTAACATTCCACTATATGAATATATCACGTTTTGTTTATCCATTCACTAAATGAAGGATATTGGGTTTTTTCTAGTTTGAGGTGATTATGAATAAAGCCACTATAAATATCAACATAGTTTTGTTTGTTCATTTGTTTGCTTTTTTTGTATAAATAAGTTCTCACTTCTCTTAGCTAAGTACCTGGAAATGGAATTGCTGGTCATGTGGAAAGTATATGTTTAACTTTATAAGAAACTGCTAAACTGTTTTTGCAAAGTAGCTGTTCTATTTTGTATTCTCACCAGCAGTGAGATTTCCAACTGCTCCATATCCTTGTCAGCGGTTGTTGTTTTTAAAGCCATTCTAATAGGTGTATATTGGTATTGTAATTTTAACTTAAATTTTCTAAAACACTAATGATGTTGAGGATCTTTTGATTTGCCATCCATTTCTTTGGTGAACTGTCTTCAACTCATTTGCCTGTTTTAGTTAGTTGTATATTTTCTTATTATTGTGTTTTGAGTGTTCTGCAGATATTCTAGGTACAAACTGTTTATCAGATATGTATTTGGCAAATATTTTTCAAGTCTGAAGCTTGTCTCATTCCTGAAAATATAAAATAGTCTTTCAAATACCAGATGTTTTAAATTTTGATAAAGTACTATTTAAATTATTATATCTAAGAAATCTTTCTCTAACCCAAAGTCACAGAAATTCTCCTATGTTTACTTCTACAAGTTTTATAGGTTTAAGTTTTACAACTAGGTCTATGATCTATTTGAATTAGTTTTTACGTGTGTTACAAAATCCTTTCTTTGCATATGAATATCCAATTGTTCCAGCAACATTTGTATCTGAGCATGATAAAACCCTACCCTTATTGAATGTACTCTATATTGCTTACTTGTCTCCTATCTCTGCTCACTATGCTTCCCATAGTTAACATGCACAAAACTTGAGAAATACCTTGTGTGCCTTTTCTTCTGTCCTCAGTTCTGCAACAGTGAGGTAAATTATAACAGTTTCTCCTTTTTTTTAGCTGAACATCTCAGCTATAAAATGATGATACATTAGATGATACGGTCAGATGACACATTAGAATTATGATGTGAAAGGCCCCACACAAGTATCATTATCATTATCTGACTTGTTTAAAGTTCTTCATCTCTAAAACTGAGATAATAATACCACGATGAGGAGTTGTAAGGATTAAATGAGATTAGAGATGTAAACGTGTCTAGACAGTACTTGGAACACAGTAGGCACTCAATAAATATTAGTTCCTTTCTGCTCTTCCTCTTAGACCATAAATAAAATATTAAAGCCAATAAACTCAACAAATATGTTCCATTTATTTCACTGGTATACTAACAGGTTGAGCTAGTTTTCAAAATAACAAAGAAAAAAAAAAGCAGCTAACCTAGCATATAGAGTATGAAATAGAAATTTACACGGCATCTGACGGTGACTAATTACACTATGGTTTTATGGCTCTGATTCTCTGAATCTGTGCCTTAAAAAATGGATGTTAAAGTGCTAGGCTGTTAGGTATCTGTCAAAACATTTTATGCTGAAAGACACATATTTTGAAACCTGAAGTGAGATCTGATCTTGTAAAATTAAAACTGTGTTTCGTAAAAAGATTTAAAAATAGAAGAAGTATCTGCCTGGGCCTTTCTGGATATACAACGAAAACACCCAGAAGACAAGAAAAAGACACAGGTGGGGTCATTATATCGCCACAGGCACAAATGCTTTCTGTCTTAAACTTCTGAACTCTTTCCAGGTACGTTCTAAACTTTCTGGCATCTGCTGCATAAATGCATCACGGCATTTGGCAGAAGTCAAGGGAAGCATTAATTCTGCATGGAAATCACTTAAGAGATCTTGGTTTAATTTTTCTCGCTACATAAGCAACTTGAGTGATGTAAGAGTCTGAAACTTGCTGGCTCTCTTGGCAGAACAAATCCAACAAGAAAGACCTTCTTTTCAAAATGCCCAAATATTAAGGTATTGATGTTCCACAAAAATGGGGAAAATATTCTAGTTTCTATATAAACCTACAATTACACATAATTCACATGCACACAGTAATTGCAATAAGAATACAAGTGCGTTTAGGAGAAATGTATTCGGTACTAATGTTTTATAACAACTTAAAATTATTAAAATTAGGCCTTATGAAATCTGGAATTAGAGTAAGGAATGAATGCTATAATAATTAACCACTTAATATCTTTATATTTATGGCCAACTGATCTTCAACAAAGATGCCATAACAATTCAATGAAAAAAGAATGTTTTTTCAAAAAATTATGCTGAGACAACTGGATACCCATATGCGAAAAGGTGAATGTAGACCTTTACTTAACATCATACAAAAAATAATTCAAATGGATCACAGACATAAATGTAAAACATTTTGAACATGACCTTGTATTAGAGAATGATTTCTCAGATACAACATCAAAAGCGCAAATGTAAAAGGGAAAAAAAAAGATAAATTGGACATACATCATCAAAATTAAAAATTTATGTGCTTCAGAAGATCCTATGAAGATATAATTTCACTCATGTATGGAATCTAAAGAACAAAATAAATAAATAAACCTAAACGGACTCAGATACAGAGAACAAACTGGTGAATGCCAGATAAAAGGGGGGTTGAGGAGATGGGTGAAAGGGTAAAGGGATTAAGAAGTTCAAATTGGTAGTTACAAAACAGTCATGAAGACGTGAAGTATAGCATAGAGAGAGTTAATAATATTGTAATAACCATGTATAGTGCCAGGTGAGTAATAGACTAATGAAGGGAATCACTTTGTAAATTATATAAATGTCTAATAATTATGCAGTATACCTGAAACTAATGTAAAATAATACTGAATGTCAATTCTAATTGAAAAATTAAAATTAAAAAAAAAGATACTCAGAAGAAAGTTTAAAGCCATAGACTTGGAGAAAGTATCTATAAATCACATATCTGATAAAGGACTGGTATCGAGAATATTTAAAGAACATTTATAATTCAATAAAAAGCTAAAGTGAACCAATTTTTTAAATGGGCAAAAGATTTAAATACATATTTCATTAAAGAATATATACAAATGCCCAATAAAGACATGAAAAGATACTTGACATTAAGAAAAAAATGCAAATCAAATATACAATGAGATACTACTTCATACCCACTAGATAGGTATAATCAAAAAGACAGACATGGTGAGGAAATAAAGAAACTAGAATCCTAATACACTACTGATAGAAATGTAAAATCCTGGAGCCACTTTGGAAAACAGTTTGGCAGTTTTGTAAAATATTAAAGATAAATTCACCATATGACTCAGCAATTCCACTCTAGAAAACTGAAAACATATTTCCAGGCAGGACTTCAACATGAATGTTCGGATAAGGATTATACATAACAGCCAAAAACTAGAAACAACCCAATATCCATCAACCAATGAATGCATAAACAAAATGTGAAACTGCCATACAATGGAAAACTATTTAGCAATAAAAAGAAACAAAGAAGTGATACACACTACATATGACTGAGGCTGCCATAATAAATTAACTATATACTGAGTGGCTTAAAACAAGAGAAATTTATTCTTTTATAGCTCTGGAGGGCAGAAGTCCACTCCTTCTGGAGGCTCTAGGGGAGAATCCTTCCTTGACCGATTTAGCTTCCGGTGCCTGTCGGCACTCTTGGTTTCACTGGTCTCTATCTTTACATGGCCTTTCCCTCTGTGTGTCATCTTTTCTGTCTCTTAAAAGAATACTTGTCACTGGACTTAGGGCCCACCTGGATAATCCAGGATGATCTCATCTCAAGAACTTTAAAAATTGTATCTGCGAAGATTTCTTTTCCAAGTAAGGTAGCATTCACAGGTTCTAAGAATTTGATATGGAAATATCTTTTGGGGAGCTACCATCCAACCCACTACACACTATAATATGGATGAACACATCAAGTTAAGTTAAAGGAGCTCGACACAAAAGGTCCTACATTGTATACTCCTATTTATCAGAAACGTTCATAAAAGGGAACTATATAGTCAGAAAGCAGATTAGTGGTTGCCTAGGGTTGGGGTAGGAATGGAAATGACTGAACAGGGTTTCCTTTTAGGGTGACGAAAATATCATAAATTAGATAGTTGTGATTGCACAATTCTGTAAATATACTGAAAATCATTTAATTGCCTCCATCCTCTTCTAGTTTCAGCTGGAATCGGATAACTAAAAGTCTCATTAAATTCCTAAAATGACCATAAGTAATTAAACATTTTTGAGGATCACTTTAGGAAACTTCAGATGAGGAAGTCCATCAAATGGAATTAGAAGAGATTTTTCAATTTAAAATATATACCAATATTCTTATTAGACAAAAATGACTCCTGCTCTTATAAGCCTAATAGCCCTAAAGCTCTTTACAAAACACTTTTTAAATCTTTTATTTCATTGACTCAAACAATGAGATCAGGGTCTAGTATTTAGATTAAGAAGCGAAGAATACTGAATTACATAGAGTTCCAGTTCAAGTGACCGGCTAGACCACCCTAGGTAAAGAGGTATTCAATAGCTCCCTACTAACATTAAATTAAAACTCTATACCATGTTCAACTGCTTAAAGGTTTGTGTAAAAATAGGATATATATAGATATATAAATATGTATTATGTATTCATATCTATATCACAATAAGTGACTTAAATATAGGAAGAGAAAATTCAGATATAACTAAATACGTTGAGGCAATACTTTTCCTTTTTTTCCCTCTACACTCTTTTACTTTAACGTGTCATGAAGCTCACGAGAAATGCAGCAGTGTTTTAAGAGAATACCCACAGGTAGATGCTTAGAATGGTTCTGCTCAGACTTATGGTGAAGATGCCTCACAAGTATTTCAAAAGAATATATGAAGACCTTCATACACTTTCTAAAATCATGAATTAAAACCTTCCAAACAGATACCCATTTTGACTCCTTTTTTTCTCTCAATATCTAGTATTGTTTAGTACACAGAATAGGCTTTCAATAAAATGAAAATCCTATACCAGATGAATATAATTAAATATATTTATATAACTAAAGACATACATATTTATAATATATATCATTATCTACCTATTTTTCAGTACTGCTCTACTTTTGAGTTCTCCTGGAATGTTCTTCAAAATAATTTTCTCCAATTAACTTTTTTCTGAGGCATGAGCACTGTTCTGGCTTCGAAGAGATAGGGATTGGCTAGGACAAGGCCTCTGCCTTCACAGGAATTGCAGCTTGGCTGGTAGAAATAATGTAAAAGCAACAAGCCTAAGGGCCCCAATTCAACAAATATATGTTAAACACTTTCCATAGGCTAGGTATCTTGGTGGATACAAAGGTCCCTGTTCTCCAGTAATATATAATCTAATGAAGGAGGAAAAATGGGGAGAAAAAATGTCATCAGGTCACAAGGCAGCACCCAGAGAAGAGAAAGTGATGGCTAATTTGGAAAGATCTGGAAAGGATTCTACCAGATGTGTTTATTTTGGGAAGAGCTGAGATTCTGCAGGTAAATCTCATAGTTGGGGGGCACAGGGGGAGGTGGTGTGAATCCTAGAAATTGGTAGAGAAGATGAAAGATAAAGAGGTTTGCGAAAGCACGACTTATTCACTTTTTTTCTTTGACAAGAAGATGAGGTGCCCAGTGGGCATAAGTGGAATACAGAGATTGTAATAATCACTGGCAATTACCAGACTGTAAAGAGTATCCTATGAGATGTACTGAGATGATAGGCTTTATACTCTAGGAGATTATAGAGACACTAAATAAAGGAGTGACTTAAGTTATCATCAGACCTGCATTTTAGAAAACCATTTGGGTGGCAGTGGGAAGACTTCTGGGGGGGCAATAAGTCTGCAAGTTGAATAGCCCAGGTGAGAAATGATTCAGGCTTAGAGGTAGAGAAGGTGTAAAAGAAAAATAATTTTGAGGACTAGGGAGGTAGTGCCATTCATTCAGTGTGGCAGAGTTGTAAAAGGTGTGGTATAAGACAAAAGGTAATACTATTAAAGGAGGTAAGAGCAGGTTAAGGTTCAGATACTTGTGTGACAACCAGGTGAAGAATCTTGTTGTATAGGTAGAAGGAATACAATTAAAGAGTCACTAGAATATAGCCAGAGATACAACTATGGGAACTGCAGAAGGCAGACGCCCGTAGAACAGATACTTAAGGAACAGGCAGCAAAAAGAAAAAGGAGTGAGATAAGAGACAAAAAAGAAGTATGAGAGGCAGGAGAGGGAGGTGTTAGGAAAGCCAAAGGAGCAAGTTTAAAGGGAAGGTATAAGCAAGAGTGTCAATTCCAAAGAGATATTAAGTAAAACGAGTGAAAGACCTTCATTGGATTTAACACGGAGGTCATAGATGAGGTCTGCAAGAGCAATTTCAGTAGAATGATGGGGGCAGAAGTCAGAATGCTATGGAATTAGGAGTGGGAAGTGATAAGGGAGAGACAGCAGGTGAAGAGTGCTCCTGCATAAAATTCTATTTAAATACAGATAAGAATCCCATAAAACCTGGCAAGGATGAAAAGGAATTGAACTAAGGAAGAGAGGCTAAGGAGAGGTTATAACATTCGATTTGGTTCCTAAATGGGAAGAAGGGGTCATAAGGTAGATTTGAAGAAGGAATACCATGAGTAAAGGCCCTGAAAGGAGTGAATAATGGTCTGATAGAGTCACTGTGTGTGGGGGCTGGGAGAATGTTTTGGGGAGGGTTTGTTGTACACACATGACACTGTGTAGAGATGAGGATGGAAACAGGCTAACACTAGATTGGGAAAGGCCTTGCAAACCCAGCTGGGAAATGTGCACAGTTTTCTGTAAACTCTGTAAAAAAAAATGAGGAGTTTGGGACCAGGAAGGGCAGGCTTTAACTCCCCTCCCGGGCAAGTGGTGTGCCCCAGAGTCTGCCTGGACTGGTGCTCCAGTAAAAGGGCCTGAGCCGGGCCGCAGAGCATGGGACCAAGAAGGAATGAAGACAATGTTCCTGACAAAGGTTCTGGATGAAGGAGAATGATGCTTTTGTTAAAGAAATGGAGAATTCGAGAAGACAGAAAGACACTGAAAATGAAATTAAAATAGTAAAGATCCAGTGCTTCTAACAGTATATACTTATGACCAATTGGAAAGGACTATAAAGAGGCCATCGATAAAAACCAGCTCTTCTGGAGAGGGCACTGAGAACAGACAGAACACACAGGGCCTCTCCAACCGTGTTTCTACGTACAGGGATCAAGGGGTGAGAAATTCACAATGAATCTACCTGGGGCATGAAGTAAGTCACTCAGTATAATTAATTACTCGTAACATGTATCGAGATAAGAAATCATATGTGAATTTGGTCTTAAAATGTGGAGAAAGATGTAGTGTGGCTGTAATTACAGATGACTGTTTAATTTATGTTAAGAAGTAATTGCTACCTCCTGACAAGAGCAAGACAGAGCACTGTGGGTGGAGGTGGAAAATGAGATGGGGGGAAGAGGAAAGAGATTATGGTAGCCAGCACAGGATAAAGTGGGTATGACAAATCTTACAGAAATCTGCTTCCACCCACCCTTTACCCGGGTGCTGCCAGGGCTCAAAAGTATTTCTGGACCAACTTCTCCCTGGATATTAGCAGGTGCAAGCAGGCTTTCTAACTGGCCACTGAAGTATACAGCCATTATTCTTCAGGATTATAGCCATTATTCTGTTTTGCTTTTTTTTAAATGCCTCTGAAATACAATACATATATGAAATTTTCACGTAGCCAACTAAGTTTTAAAGCAGCAGACTCCACATCTGCAAAACAGATTCTAAAGATAAAATTTTATGTGCCAAAAAGTGATTCAGTGCAAATTTGAAAATGAGATAGATATTCTTTTGAAAGGAAATAGATGGTTTTTCCTGACTAAAAAGTTAAACAAAGTTGTAGAGTTAAGTAGTGAAGTTAATGTTACTTTAGAAGTTTACACTAAAAATAGTGAGCCTTTTCAATAACTCTAACAAATTAATCTACAACAGAACTCTGATATTTAAAGGATGATTTCCAGGAATCATAAATGCCAAAATGTGTTTGATAATGAATTCAGAATACTGAACTAATAATCTGAATAAAAGTGAAGATTTTGGACTAATAATCATGATAGCTAGCATTTACATGCTCATAATAAAGCAAGTATTATTCTAAGCACTTTATCATTTACTCCTCATGACTCCAGGAGAAAGACACTATTATTATCACTACTTAACAGAGGAAAACTGAGGCATAAAAGTGTTAAGTAATAATAATTTGATGTCAATATTCAGATAAGTTTATTAATCAACTACTGTACCTGCTACCTACTCAAGTTTCATAGTCTTATCTACACAGAACCATAAAAATAGTTAAAGTCACAATAATTTTGGATCAATATGCTATAAATATTGATGATTCAAGTAATACTTTTACTTGAGGAAGAATACTGCAAATTTTCCGTATCTGTAAAACTAATGTAACATAAAGTTGAATGTTTGTATTTGTGCATCTTTTATGAATAAGCAGTGACTTTGAAAGTCTCGCTATTATGTTACAGAAATGCAGTCCTTACTATTTAATAAGATACACCAACTTTTTTCTTTCGATGAATGAGAAAATACTCTGAAAAGGAAACAAGGACAAGGGATTCCATCTACTATAATTGCCTGTCTCTCTCCCCAACCCCTCATTTTCCCATATCCTTAGACCTGTAAGACATCATAAGCAGGCATTTTCCCCCTAAATTAGCTCTGTTAGACACTCTTAAAAAATACATTTAGCAAATAAATTTTCTGTGTAGAAAGGAAAAGAAACTGCACGTAGAAGAACCTGATGCATGGAGTTCAAGTGGGGAAATAAACAAGGTGAATCCAGGAAAAGTTTAAAACTCACCACACGTAGTTTAAAACCTTGCACAGAGGCTACGAACTACTAGGATTAACAGAGCAGAGGAACCACTAAAGCAGCATTCTGCCATCAGAAACAGTTTATTTGAGAAAAGGCGCTGTTGGGGACCATGCTAGAGAAGTGCTACACACCAGGACAGCCCATGCTGAAAACAGAGGTTGAAACTCAGCAAACTCTCCAAATGCTCTCCGGTGCTAATGCTTTTACAGTTATATAAAGAGAGAACATAAAGAGATGTTCGCTGCCTGCTGCATTACCATTAAGTATAATAATATTCATAAAGCTAAACACATATTAAGTCTACATTACACCAGCACTATGCTAAAGACTTCACATGTTTTCTCATTTTAAGTTCAACACTGAGGTTGGTATCTTTTTCATTCCCATTCTTTGGCGGAGATGTGAGAAGTTCTATAATTTGTCCATGAGTACACAGTTAGTGGCAGAGTTAGGATGTTAGGATTCTAATCTAGGTCACCCCGGTTATAGAGGTATTTAACACTTAAAGAATAATTGTGTTGTACAATCACTGTACAAAATTGAATCAGATACTACTAAGTAAGTAGTATTCTTGGGTATATTGCTAGATGTCTGATATAGGGACTTTTAAAAGTACCATTTACAGTGTTATTGGTCTAGTTTCCAGGGACATTTACTACATGTCTCCCTAAAATATGAAAAGGTTTGATTTCATAGTCTGATTTTCACCTCTCCCTATAGTTAATTAGTCTGAATTAAGTGGTCAGCACAAAACTTAAATTTAATCCAGGAGAAATAAGGACCAGAATAAAACTGCTAAAATGACCCATCCCATAATTGAGTAGTGAGGCCATCAAGGGTCAAATATCCTAGTAAGGTAGATACTGCTTAGTAAATTTAAATAATTAACTAAAAATTTTCATACACTTCCCCTACCCCCAGGAATTGTTCTGTGAGGTCTGGGATTTGGAATCTAGTTAACTATCTCCTGACTCATGACTTAAGAAGGACAAGCCATCTAATAATCAACAGCCAGTTAATGCAAAAGAAATTTTTCCCATTTAATACACTTAATATTTATCCATTGCTTTGGCCTCTCTGCTGTCCAACTCTAGCTATCTGGATTGTTTTTGTGGGTTGTTTTTTTTTCGAGGGGTGAGAGGGGTCTGTGAGTTGCCTATAATAGCACATAAAGAAAAGTCTGTGGCTTTCCCTAGATCATCAAAATGATCCAAAGAAGGTTAAAAATACAGCACTAGGTAAAAATCTAAATTTTACTCCTGGCCCAAGTAAGACCTTCAGAGAGCTAGATGACTATATATTTAGACTGCACTGCTTTGATTCCCTCTTAGAATGACTCTTCTTGAATTACATTTTTTGGTTGTGCCCTTGACTTACATTGAGGGGTGCAACAAAAAATAGTAAAATGAATACAGTATAGAAAAATAATTAAGAGTGAGGACAATTTAATCAGATATGCGAGTTTTTAAATCCACTCTCCCCACTTACTACGTGGTCTTGGACAAGTCACTTAACCTCTTGTAGCCTCAGTTTCCCAATCTGAAAATAATTACTTCACAGAGTTATTTTAAGGAATTGAATGAAAAAATATACATAAAGCACTAAGTATAGCACCTTGTCCATAGTAAATATCCAATTATCATAAATTTACTGTTGTGTTTATTGTAAAGATATTATCTACATTAACCAGCACATTGTAAATGAGGGTCCCTGGGAAACGTTTTCCTTTTACACTTCTTTGAAAGGAAAAGCTCTATGTTTTCATCTTGGGGATCCCAGACTCTGAACTGAGCATGTCTCTTTCTTTGCTTTGGTCACTACCAAGTTCAGAGCTGAATTTACAACCTAACTTTACCAACTGAGTAGCAAAACGTTCTCCTAATAATCTTTTGTGAACTAACCTTATCCCTTTGCCTTTACTTTCCAATGGCCCTGGATGCCTTATGTTTTTATAGTATGTGTTACTACTATTATTTTGAGCTTCTCTGAAGTTTTCTTTGGAATGAGATAAAATGCATAAAAATAAACAAATTAACAAACCAACAGAGAAAATAAATAGTACTGTTTTTGAACTGTTGATAATTTGTGTTAAAAAAAAGTTACTTTCCTAAATCAAGGGGAATATTAGTTACAAAGTCAGGAGAAAATGTAATTCTTTTTACTTCCAAAAGTAGAATCTGCCCTAGACTTGTTTAGACTCTCAAAGAAAAGTTGAATCAAGAGTCATCAGTCAAATAGCAAAACAAATCTCCAATATGATGATGAGAACTTAATATGAAAAATGAGGAAGTGCAGCAACATGCTATTCCTTTGAGGTGAATGCTTATATGTTCTGAAAGTTAAAGACCTCCTGGAATTCAATGAGGGGCATTTCTAAAAGAAGCTATGAATTCACAGTAGTGTGTTTAATTGTTTCAATTCTTGGCGGCGAGCAGGGAGTTTCCATCTTTAACTGTATTGGACTCACAGCAACGGCAGGTAATATCCAGGACTTAAAGGTAAAGGTCTCTATAGTTTCTGACTCAGATGAATGGACATGTGCCACAGCTGTCGTGTGTTAAGCAGATGAGACACCAAAGGGGCTGAGCTATTGGCCAAAGACAAAGGGGAAACAAAAATCAAAATGTAAGCCAAAGAAGCTTTCCATAGCTACTTGGCAATACAGCTGCTAAATAAACTATCTTAATTTGATTCATATGTGGTGAGTGGAAAATTAAAAACAGAGCAATGAAAAAAAATTAAATGAATTCACTAAATAGATAAGCTTATAAAACAGTTTCACTACAAGTTGATATCAGGATTATCTGAGCTTCTATAAATACCATTCTATCTATACCTTTAAGAAGTTATATATTGTCTTGTGCATACAACAGATAAGAATTCTTGAGAAGCAAATGTTTTTCCAAACAGAAAAGTATGACCTCTAAAGAGTCAATAAGATAGAATAAAATCCAATAATTTTTAAATTATCTGAAAATCCCAGGAAAGCAAAATTAAAAGAATGTTAATGAAATACAGAAAAGAAACTAGGAAGACAAAGTAGAGATGATCTTCTAAAGAAGAATGTACTATAAAATGTTTGAGGGGCTTGTAAAAGCTGATATCTATATCACAAAAATTCCATTATGGGTGCCCAGTCTATTAAGAAAAAAAAGACTCCTTGTAGAATTATTCACAATAATAAAAGAGATAAAACCTAATATATTGATATCCAAATTTCCTTCAGACTATAATTGAATCTCTAACTATTGTAAATGTTTATTTTTTTCAAAATTGTTCATTGTTGAGTTGTATTTTTGTCCTTTTTCTTTTCTTTGCTCTTCCAGAAGTGAATATATTTAAAAATTTCCTTCCTTTCTTCTCTCCCTCCCTCCCTTTTCCTTCCATTCGGTCAAAAAGTATTCATTAACTTACCAGTAGGCCAAGCACTGCTCTAAGTGCTAGAAATAGAGCACTGAACAAAACAGACAAAGCTCCATGTCCTTGTGAAACTATTAGTCTAGTTACATACGCTGATTCATGTGCTATTGCCTTCATTTCAGTATCTCTTTATTGTGTGCCTTCAAGGAACAGAGTTTGGAGAAATACTTAAACTAGGTATTGGAGAAACGAACTGTAATAGCAACATCAGGGTTAAGACTATGCAGGAAAATTTAAACTTCCAATATGCTATTTAAATGAGAATACAATATGTGAAAGAGGCCAGTCTGATTCAGGTCAGGGCTCACCTGTGGACGCATCCCTTTCACTTCTCCAGGCTACATTTATGACTTTTTTCTGTGTTTCTATAGGGTTGAGTATGTTATACTTCTTGTATAAAACTTGTCACATCATATTATATCTTACATCGTGCATTTTTCCCTCCCACATTAGACTGTGACCTCCCTGAGGACAGGATCCAGTTTTGTCTATCTTTGCGTCCCAAGCACCAAGAGCTATGCCTTGCAAAAGAGTTTGAAGAAATTTATTTAATTGATGGCATTTAATCACAGGAATAAAATTACCCAAAATTTTATATCTTAATCATTAAATTAAAAAAACACAATTTATTTTGACCTTCAATAAAACTAAAAACCATGATGAACACAGCCAAGTAATCAGTAAGTTATTAAAATTTCATAAATAGGATACAATTCCAGCTGAATGGTTAACTACTGGAAGACTGCTTCCATGTGTTGATTACACTGCACTCTGCAACTTTCTGACATTCATATGGTCTCCACTAACAATAGGTTTGTTACACTTAGAGCAATAAAATACAATGACAGTGCTCTGGTACAGAGTTTGAAAAAGGGCAAAGCAAAAATTCATAATGTTGACATGTATGTAATTATTCAAATCATTGGCTTCATTCTTCCTCTCTCCTCTGCCTGTATTGATTCAGCACCCATAATGATACTTCCCTTATTCCACATTTCCATGCCACTTTCCTTCTCCACCAACACCTCTTTCCTGTTTTCCATGCAGCTTTGCTTTTGTTCTCTGCCACTTTTCTGAAACCAAATTCCAAAAGAGTAGCAAAAACTCCCTGGCTGCCAAATACAACAGTTATGTGCATCCTTGACTTATCTTTTCCTCCTTAGCCCTTAAGTTTTCCTGACTCTTCTGCTGAACCACATGTGGTCTGTGCCTTTAAAGGGTTGGTATTCTTCAGGATTCTGAATAATTATGCAAAGCCCTATGGCTTCAACCACCATCTATATAATGATTCTCAGGCCCAAGTTTACTAACCATATATCTATTGCCTGGGCGCAATTTGACATTTCTAACCACCAACCAGACATGTGGTTTTCCTACATGCACCTAGAATTTAATGTGTCAAAAACAGAAACGTAATAGATTCCCCCTCAGACCTGTTTCTCCTCCTGCCTTCCCTATTTTGGGGAAGAATCATGGGAGAATCAGCATTAATGCAACTGCTCAGTGAAGTGGTTTCATTCATCCTCGACTCCTTTTTCTCCATCCCTATGCCCACAATGTACATGTGGTTCCTTCTATCTAAAGCATCATCTTGCCTCACAGTTGTTTCTCTCCTCCTCTGCTCTCGATTAAAATGTTATCTCCTTGTAAAAGTCTTCCCTGACCTCTCTCTAATAATCATCATCAGCATCATCATGTTGACATGTCAGACCATCTGACTCTGTCTGTTTGCCACTAAGGACTGATTACAACCATAATTATGAATTCATTAGTGTCTCTGTACTCCATTAGAATGAGAGCTCTCTTGCTCTCTCATGTCCCCTAGAACTCAGGATGTAACACAGAGTTGGTGCCAATAGCTCATGACTGAAGGAATATCTGATCAGATGATATGTTCTGATGAATCCCATTCTGAAGCATACCTGACATCTGTTCCCTATTTTCCACCAGTGCCCTGGACTGGGCTATCATCACCTGCTGTCTATATCCTGGAATTAACCTCGTGACTGAGCTCCCTGTCTTTAGCCCCTCTCTACACTGTCATAAAAGTAATGTTATTTTTTCGTGAAAAAGATAAATTTGATGATGTCACTCTCCTGAAGAAAAGCCTCTGAGGGTTCGGAAGGCTATAGAAAATGTCCCAGAAACTTCCGGCATAGCACCAGGGCCTTCCTAAAATGATCATAATCTAAACTCAATTTTCTAGGCTCTAGTCCAGTCCCTTTGGTCCCTTTATGTTAGATATGCTGGAAGGTACAAAAGGATTGTTTGGTAGATAAAGCTGGAAAGAAGGGTTGGCTAGCAACGAACTAAAAATAAAAAAATAACCTAGTTGTTCTAATGCTTGAAGTCAAAATAAAGTTTAAAGACCAAATGGTTAGAATAATTAAGTGCTTTCACTAATTCTCTGAAGACAAAAAAGGAACCAAAGAGTACTGCTAAAAGACCACTGCAGAGTCCACATTATGATGGTTTGAACAAGACACGTTACAGTGAAGATGGTGAGAAATGGACTTATATGGTTTATATTTTATAGGTACAACAGACAGGACTAGAAAAGGTAAAGGAAAGGGAAATTGAGAATGACTCTCACATCTCTGGTCTGGACAACTGCATTGATGTAGTTGTAATGGTATTTACTGAAATGGGGGGGAATAAAAGAGGTGCACATTTGGGGAAGAAAACCAAGAGTTCTATTTCGGTCATATACAGTGAGCTATCTATCAGATATCCAAAGAGGAGTTATCCAGCAGGATTTTAACTTTAGGAGACTGAAGTTTGGTGGAGATGGCAGAACTAGAAATGTAAAACTAGGAGGTGGTAAATAAGGCCATGTGACTTAGAAACAAAGTACAAATGAGGGGAGCAGCTAGGATCAAACCCTGACACATTCCATCTTTGAGAGGTTGAACAAAGGAAAAGGAAGCAAAGAAAATTGAAAAGAAGTATATATGTAAGGTAGGGGGAAACTGAAACACATAGTGTCACCATGGCAAGCCATGAAGGTGTACTGCTAGTACCACCCATCAAGAAACTAACTGCCATTCACTTGTAAGGAATGAAGTTAACTGACAACCTCCAGGTGCTAACAGGGTCTGCTCAACTTTTGAGCCAAAATCACACACTTCCCAGGTCGTCCCCGCTAATGAATGAACACACTCTGAGAAGTTATGACGTGACCAAATCTCCCTAATGCAGGTCTCTTCTCTCTTCTAATGAGCGACTCTGCTCCAGAGATCCAAGTAGGGTTGCCAGAGACTCTGTTAGATCAGCATCATGGTCTGAGTTTTCCCTGCACAACCCTGCTCCCTTCCCTCTTTCCTTTCACAGTTATTAGATCTCTGTCTGAAGATTTGACCTATCCAGTCTTGCTTCCTTCCTTACATATCACAGGCAAGCCCTTCCCCTCAATAAGCCTCTTGCATACCTCCTTCCATCTTGGCACTTACATCCTGGAAGATCACATTAAACAGTGACGAAAACCTAGAAGAAAGAGTGTTTCAGAGATGAAATGGTCCACCGTGATGAGGGTTGCTGAGAAGTCAAGTAAGGAAAGGAGAAAGAACTACCAGTGAAATTTGGAAAAATGAAGGTCATTGAGGACGCTGAAGGCATTTTCAGTGCAGTAGTATGAATCAAAGCTTAATTGGAATGGGCTACAGGGTGAATGACAGATGAAGAAGGAACAGAGACTACAAACAACTATATACACTCACTCTTGAAGTTTTGCTTATATAACTCCCAGCTATAACTGCTCTGAAAGAATAGTATTAGAATTTCAAAAAGCATAATAAGGGAACCTAATTGAGATTGGGAAGATATCTCTGAGGAAGTAAAGTTCTCCAAGGAGTGGAAATAAAAGCATTCGGGAAGAGAATGTGCTAAAGCCAAGGAGTGGGAGACAGTCTGAGTTACTGGAGGGCCAGAAAACCAGTTGCTGTAGCTGAAATAAAGACAGCCAGGATCAGACCACGCAAGGTCATGAGGGAAGTAATAAATATTTTGGATCTCAGCTTACAGCCTAGAGGTTTTACACTGGGGAGTTCAGATGACCTGTTGGTGATTTTTATAAAATATCACTATGGGGGGAAAAAACAGAAGTCAAACACCTATTGAGAGCTGATTGTGATTTGAACTTGGACAGTTAAATGTATCCATTCATTCATCAAATCATATTTAGTAAATGAGAGAAACAAGTGAATCAATTTCAGAGGCAGAATCTACAGGACTGGTGAAAATGGGGTTAGAAGAAAGGGAGTTATCAAATATCATTCCTAAAAGTCTGGCTCAGTCAACTCAGTAGAACTGGTTATAATGCCCAGTAGGAGTGCACCAATTTCTCAGGGCCCCACAGACTATATATATCCAGTAGCCCCTTTTCTTAGTGGTATACCAAGTCTTTCCTAGTCTCACCCCAACATCATAACACCAAAAGATACATCTGTGTAACACAATTGTAGTACATAACACAGGCTTACACAGCATATATCTCTTTCAATGCTCAACTATCTCATTTTATGCCTGAGGGAATGGATTGCCTACTACAGTTGGAATCTAGTCATACATATTAATGCTGCTCTCTTGACCTTTACATATAATTTTACACATATTTCAGGAACAGGCCATTTGCCCTCAGTCCAGCAATTTATTTACGAGTAGTTTCTGAAGCTGTTATCATTGGCTTTTCCTTTTGGCTTTTCCTGGAAATTAGAAATCCTTACTTAACACGAGCTATAAGATGGTTTCTTCTTTCTCCTTTTATCTAAGACAAATATTAAACTCCATAAATCAGATCATAACACTCCTAGCCTTTTGTTTTTCATTGCAGAGGTTATTCTTTTTGCTCCTGTAGTTCTGAACATCCTTTCCACAAAAGTGCAACAAATGATCAAGCCTCTATCATCCCTGTAAATAAAAATATATATACATATATGTATATATATCAGAATTTGAGTAAACTAAGTATACTTAAATTATCAGGAGTGGGGAAGCAGGGATGTTACAATTTCCAAAGTTACAACTAAAAATGTAAGGCATATATATATGTCTTATATAAATGTTTTACATATATTTATTTATATTTAATATGTATATTTGTTTATTATGTTATAAATATATAGAAATAAATAAATATATGCTATTACCCCAGCACACTCCAGTGGATTTAAAGAGTAACTCTATTCCACTGAAAACTCATGGGATAGCTTAATCATTCAATGTACTTAACACACATGGACATATAGACTTAAAATGATTCACTAAAAGTTTATTCCGAACCTTTAGACAAAAATAGAGTATTTGACTGACTCTTACATATTTTGACACTGTCCTGAAAGATCATTTTGGATCCAGAGGCTTAGTAAGAGAGAATTAAGCTAGTCTATTCTTGGCCAATCACAGAAAACTGTCTATTGACCCCCTTCTCCAATGTTATATTAATAAAACATATTATAGATATTCAGCCAAGATGGTGGAGTAGGTAAACATTGTGCCTGCCTCCTCTCGTGACCACATCAAAATTACAGCTAAACTACAGAACAGCCATCACTGAGAATCATTTGAAGTCTAGCTGAACAGAAGTCCTACAACTAAAGACATACAGAACAGGCCACCTAGAGACTGGTAGGAGGGATGGACACGCAGAACAGGTTGGTCCCTGACTGGTGATTCCCTGAGACCCTGCCGTATCCAACTTGTGGGCCCACCTAAGCTGCTTCCAGTGGCTTTTCCATACAAAAAGCCTGTCTTGGCTCATGCTGCGGACTTTCCTAAAATCTCTCAAAGGTTCACAAAACCCAAAGAAGCAGCATCTGGCCTCAGTGTGTCCCGTACCTCTTATTGAACAGCCCCAAGCCAGGCACTAGTGGCAGTCAGCCTCGGTTCACAGCTTGGCCTCTCAAGGCACCTCCAAGCCCAGTGCAAGTGGCAGCCATCTACAGATTGCTTGGTTGCTCATGCCAGGTGGTCCCAGGCAGGGAATATGCTGAGCTTAACTTGGCCTGTGGCAGGCCCCTCCCAGGAGGCCCTGGGGACTGGCACACCCAGTAGCTGGCTTCGGTGGAGCCAGGGTACCACCCAGGGCCACATCTGAAAACAAGCCCTGTTAAAGAGAATCCTGCTCCATAGCATCAGCCCCTGCATTACAGCTCCTCCACTGTAGATACCAGCTAGTCCTCCCAACCAATCACCCCAAAAGTCAATCCCTCTCACTGACATGCAAACAGTAACCAAGGCTCAGCTATAATGGGAGGGCACAAACAACCCACACAAGGGACACACCTGGAGCATTTAGCTCAGGTGACCAGGGATACTGAGCCACTGGGCCCCATAGAACATCTACTACATAAGGCCACTCTACTAAGACAGGGAAACATAGCAGCCCTACCTAATATATAGAAACAAACACAGCGAGGCATGTCCCAAGGGAAACCAGAACAAAGCTCCAGAAAAAGAACTAAACAAAAGGGAAACAAGGAATCTGCCAGATGCAGAGTCCAAAACACTGGTTATAAGGATGCTCAATAAACTTAGGGGAAGAGTAGATGAACTCAATGAGAACTTTAACAAAGAGATAGAAAATACAAAAACAGAGAGAGAAAACATAAAAAAGAACTAGTCAGAAATGAAGAATACAATAATAAAATGAAGAATACATTAGAATCAACAGATTAAGTGAAGCAGAGGATCAAATCAGCAATTTAAAAGATAGAAGAAAATACCCAATCAGAACAGCAAAAAGAAAAAAAAATCCAAAAAAATGAGGATGGTTTGGAGGGCCTCTGAGACAACATCAAGAGTGCCAACATTTGTATCCTAAGGGTGCCAGACTGAGAAGAGAGAGAGCAAGAAATTGAAAATCTATTTCAAGAAATAATAACAAAAACTTCCCTAACCTGTTAAAGAGAATAGACCTACAAGCCCAGAAAGCACAGAGAGTCTCAAACAAGATGAACCTAAAGAGGCCCACACCAAGAAACATCATAACTAAAATGCCAAAAGTTAAAGACAAAGAAAGAATCATAAAAGCAGTAAGAGAAAAGCAATTAGTTGCCTACAACAGGTCTCCCATAAGACTGTCAGCTGATTTCTCAACAGAAACTTTGCAGGCCAGAAGGAATTGACACAAAATACTCATAATGATAAAAAGGACCTACAACCAAGATTACTCTACCTAGCAAAACTATCATTTAGAATCAAAGGACAGATAAAGAGCTTCCCAGACAAGAAAAAGCTAAAAGAGTTCAACACCAAACTAGTATTACAAGAAATGTTAGAGGGACTTCTTCAAGAAGAGGAAGAAGAAAAAATGATCCAAAATGTGAATAATAAAATGGCAAGAACTACATATCTATAATTACTTTAAATGTAAATGGATTAAATACTCCAATCAAGATAGGGTGGCTAAATGGATAAGAAAATAAGACCCTTACATATGCTGCCTATAAGGAACTCACTTCAAATCGAAAAACACACAGAGACTGAAAGTAAAGGGATGGAAAAAGATATTTCATGAAAATTGAAACAAACAAACTAAAAAGCTGGGGTAGCAATACTTATAACAGATTTTAAAAGAAAGGCTATAACAAGGACACAGAAGGACCCGATAATCCCATTTCTGGGTATTTATATGAAGAAACCCAAAACACTACTTCAGAGGGACATGTAAATCCATATGTTCATTGCAGCATGATTAACAATAGCCAAGCTGTGGAGTCGATCTCAGTGTCCATCAATGGATGAACGGATAAAGAAGAGGTGGTACATATATAATGGAATGTTACTCAGTCATTAAAAAATGAAATCTCGCCATCTGCAACATGGATAGACTAGAAGGTATTGAGACAGAGAACATTTTGAGTGTTCCAGATGGGAGGCGGGTTAGATGGCAAGTGAAAAAGGAAAAGAGATTAAGAAGTACAAATTGGTAGTTATAAAACAGTCATGGGGATGTAAAGCATAGCATGAGGAATATAGTCAATAATATTGTAATAACTATGTATGGTGTCAGATGGGTACTAGATTTATTAGAGTGGTCAATTTTTAAGTTATATAAATGCCTAATCACTATGTTGTATACCTGAAACTAATATTATACTATATGCCAACTGTAGTTGAAAAATAAAAATTACTACAATTCATGGGGGAAATACATAATGCATATCACAGAATAGGACTTAATTACTACTAATAGGGAAAAGAGCATATGATAAAGTTCATCTAACAGGCATTATTTAGAAATTTTAGTTTTGAAGTGATTGTGAATGTACAATTTTAAATGTTGCTTTTGCCTAGGATTATATTCAAAATCAAGCATTCAAATCCATAAATATTTATCAAGCACCACCTATTTGTTAGGCACTGTAAAGAGTGTTAAGAAGCAAAACATGAGTAATAAAAGACATCAGTCCTAATAGAATCAACACAAACTTGGTGTGTTCAGGTATTTACTATCCTGTCAGTGTACACAGATGAACTCAAACTCATCTGTGAGAATGCTCATGTGTGCCACACTAGCTATAAAACCACTCAAAGGGAATAATTTCGCTGGGAGAAGACTTCACAGAAAAGGGGACATGTGAGACATATCTTGAAAGAAAACAGAGTTCAGTAAACCTCCAATACAAAATGAGAGAAAGAACATTCCAAATAGACAGGACAACCTGTGCTTAGAAACAAAGGCCATGTTCCTAAAACGAAAGGACAGTCTTCGGATCTCACTTCACTTGATCTCACAGCAGCTTTTGGTCCTGATGACCATTCTTATATCCTTGACATATTCTCTTTGTTTTGTGACACTATCTTTGTTTCCCTCCTATCTCTTTGGTTGGTCTTAGCGCTCCTTGAAGATTCCTCTTTGTCTCTTATTCAGTGTTATTTCCTCAGAGTTTAGTCATAAGTCGTTTTTATGGAAATTAAAAAAATCTCTGACTTGTTGCCTCATCTCTCTCCCATGCTTTCAATTATCATATACTCATGACCCGCAAAGCCATACTGCCAAAACAGATAGTTCCTGAGTTTAAGAGACAAATAACTGCTGTCTTCTGGACACTTCTTCAAA
Source organism: Pteropus medius (assembly GCF_902729225.1). Taxonomy (NCBI): domain Eukaryota; kingdom Metazoa; phylum Chordata; class Mammalia; order Chiroptera; family Pteropodidae; genus Pteropus; species Pteropus medius. The sequence goes on from NW_024351073.1 coordinate 3,633,657, forward strand.
ATTTCTTAAGTATCTAAAACTTAACACTTCCAAAATTAAATTGTCTTCCTTCTAAACCCACTTCACCACTTGTGATGTCCCTCCACCTCAATGAACCAGCCAGCCAGTTAGTTGTCCAAGCCAAACCCCATGTCCTGTCAATTTTGTCTTTCACTTGAATTCGTGTACTTCTCTTCATCCCAACTGCCACTGTCCTAACTTAGGTCCCATAATATCCGTTGTAAAGCACTGTGAAACCTTCCTAAACTGGACTCCCTTGCCTCTAGTCTTGCTTCCCCCCATTCCACACTCTACAATTACGTCTTACAGTATCTTATATGATCTAGTTCCTACTTACATTCTGGACTGACTCTTGCCACTAGCTCTCACATATTCTATATTTCTAGCCATATTCAATCATTTCTCTTGTCTTTAGGTCTTTCTATATACACTTCCCATGCATAAAATGCTATTCTTTTTCTCTTTTTCTAACTCCCACTTGTCCTTTACATGTAAAATTACACATTATTTCCTCAGGGTAGTCACTGACCCCCAACTTCTTCTCCTTTCCTTCTTTTTTTTTTAATGGGGCCTTTTTTAAAAGTTTATTTTAACTGAGGTATGATTGACAAAATTATATATAAAGTGTACAATGTGACAATTTAAAAGATTCCTACCCTCTGGTTAATTAACACATCTATCATCCCACATCTCTTTGGTGAGAACACTTAAGTCTTACTCTCTTATCAAGTTTCAATTATACCATAGAGAATTATCACCTATAGTCACCAAGTTACACATTAGACCCTCAGGCCTTATTCGTCATGTAACTGAGAATTTGTACTCTTTTACCAACCCCTCCCTATCCGCCACTCCCCCACAACCCCTGGCCGCCACCATTCTACTCTGTTTTTATGAGATCGTTTCCTTTTATTTTTTAAGATTCCAAATATAAGTGACACCATGCAGTATTTGTCTTTTTCCATCTGGCTTATTTCACTTGGTGACATCCTCCAGGTCCATCCATGCAGTCACAAACGGCGAGATTTCTTCTTTTTAAGACTGAATAATATTCCATTGTACATATGTATGCATGTGTATGCAACGTTTTCTTATCCATTCATCCACTGATGAATACTTAGCTATTGTGAATAATGCTGCAGTGAACATGGCAGTACAGATATCTCTTCAAGATAAGGATTTCATTTCCTTTGGACATATAATCAGAAGTGGGAATACCAGATCATATGGTAGTTCTGTTTTTAATTTCTACAGGAACCTCCTTACTGTTTTCTATAGTGGCTCTACCAATTTACGCCAACAGTGCACAAAGGTTCCCTTTTCTCCACATCCTTGTCAGCATTTGTTAACTCTTGTCTTTTTGAAAACAGACACCCTAACAGGTGTGAGGTGATATCTCATCATGGTTTTGATTTGCACGTCCCTGGTGATTAGTGATGTTGAGCAGCTTTTAATGCACCTGCCCAACTGCTTCCTCTTATGTGTTCCTATCATAGATGTTCCTACCATAGATGTTCCTATCCCGCTGTGCAGGAGTACAGCCTTATCTATGGGGGATACGTTCCAAGACCCCCAGTGGATGCCTGAAGCTACAGGCAGTACCAAACCCTATATACTATGTTTTTTCCTATATATACATACCTATGATAAAGTTTAATTTATAAATTAGGCACAATAAGAGAGTAACAACAATAACTAATAATAAAATAAAACAATTATAACAACGCTCTGTAATAAAAGTTATTACAGGTCTCTCTTTCTCTCAAAATACTTTACTGTACTATACTCGCATCTTTACTTAAAGGAAACGCAGCTTCTCTTTGGCATATCCAAACTGCCAACATCACTATTCTTGAGCTTAGGGGCCATTATTAAGTAAAATAGGGTAATGTGAACACTGGTACTGCAATGCTGTGACAGTTGATCTGATAAACGAGATGGCTACTAAGTGACTAAGGGGCAGGTAGCATACAAAGCGTGGAGACGCTGGACAAAGGGGTGATTAACATCCACGGCAGGACAAAGCTGGAAGGCACAAGATTTCACCACTCTACTCGGAACAGCATGAAATTTAAAATTTATAAATTGTTTATTTCTGGAATTTTCCATTTAATGCTTTCAGACCATGATTGACTCAGATAACTGAAATCTCAGAAAGTAAAACCGTGGATGGGGTTAGGGGGTTACTGTATTTTAATATGCTGTTTACTAGTAAGCCTCCTAGACTATAAGCTCACAAAAGCCCTTAGCACAGTGTCTATGCATACTACAAGTACTCAAAAACTATTTGTGTTATGACTAAACAAATTATGAGGAAATTCTTAACATAATTCATCAAAACACTGAGCATGAAGATTGAAAAATGGATACAAGATGACGGGACTTCCTGTGGTTCCCCTTCTAATAAGGATGACAGAGCAGATATGAAATAACTATTGTAAAATGATGCCAAAAACAATGAAAAAATTATTTGAAAGAGGGTAATTCAATTCAGCAAACACTTGGGGGTAGCCATCAACAATGGAAATAAGCCACTTTTGTCTTTGATTCACTAATTTTGCAGAAATATTCAGGACAACTTTCTGAGATAGCAATAGTGACCAAAAAGTAAACTGATGTTTGACGCTTTTTTCCCCCTAAAGAAACATGTTCTAAGACCAACCACTGCATAGAAGTTAGACACTGCTGCATAACAAACTACCCAGGTGCTTACAACAGTGAACATATTTCACTCTTAACTCTACAGGTCCACTGGTAATTCCCTTTTGATCATGCTCTCTCATGATTTTGCAATAGTCTGAATGGTTGACTAAGACTAGCTAGCCTATCTGGAATGGTCTCCCTCATATATATTCTGGATGGCTGGCTTTTCGATGGAGTGACAGGCGTGATGGGGACAACACATCCAGCAGGCTAGCCCGAGCCAATTCTCATGGCAACTAGACAGGGTTGCATGAGCAAAAATGTACAAGGTGTCTTGAGGCTTAGCTTCATAATTGACATATCATGACCTCTGCCATATCTATTCACCAAAGAAAGTTATAAAGTCAGTCCAGATTCGAGAAGTAAGTAAGTAAACTCTACCTCTGCAGAGTCACATTCAAGGGGCATAGGTGCAGGGAGAAAAATATCAAGGCCATTTTTACAATCGATCTCCCACACACTACTTGGCCCTACACATGCATCTACCTGTGAGTAGTACAGTTTGGTATATGATAGTCATAATGATGATTCTAATTCAGCAAAGAATTAAATAACAGTATATTATAGGCAGAGAAGTATATTGTGAAAAGCTTTCTGTGGTAAGGACTTGGGTTAAAAGATTTCCACTAGATAACTCATCCCTCTGATTTCAGAGAATAGTGTTTTCACCACAGTACATTCTGCTTGTTCGCTGTGAGTGCTATCAACTGGCTTGAAAAGTAGTAGGGCAGTCCGTTGTATCACTGGTGAAAGGATTCAATTAAAATAAAGAAGGTCTAAGCCCAAGTCAGATCTTCTTAATATACAGAAAAACCTGTATTTATATAATTCGGGAAAAGGTCCAACCACAGACTCACTTCCTAAACACCTGCCCCACATTGATAAAATCCTCTAAAAACATTGATGGAATCACTCAGTATACCCTTGTACTACGAGGAGCCAGGTGAGTGGGTGGGTAGGGCTAAATGAGAAGTTTTTATGACACATACACATCAACCTGGCAGCATACTAGAGAGAAAATTAGATTAAAATGGGAAAATACTTTCATGTGTATAAACTGATATTAGTAAGGTATTTTTCAGCAACCACAAAAACTATGCTGGGCTTGAATAGGTAAACAGAAACCCGACCAAATTACAGATAAGCTTAAAAGCATGCAGGTCTTCAAATCCAAGTGGTATTACTGGGTGCACTTGATCCTTAGACTATGTGGCCTAGTTTTGTTGGATGACCCTCTAATTTCTGAAAAGTGCTACAGGATCCTCCTGACAACAACCTCTCCTAACTCCAGCATGGGAACTCTTAGCATTTCCGATGTGGATTTTAGAGACAAAGATAGAACACTGAGACCTGCCAAGGCTGAAAAGGATATCACTTTCAAAGGTTAAAAAACCCCCCCACACACACTTTTTCTGATGAGTACCCAATTACACAAGCCAGGCATGATAACTGGGAGCAGTGAAAGAAGACTTCTACAGGCATGGACAAAACTGCCTGTTCCAACTCAGTGGAAAAAAAAAAAAATGCATGAGACACAACAATAAATTCATCATTTGGGGGCTGCACATGGAAGCTAATCTAGCATGAAGAAAAAGGTTTGGATAAAAAAAATTCAGAACCTAATTATATTATTAGAACTTATCAGAGCTTATTCTGTGATATTTAAACAGTGTAGCTTTTCATTTTTTTATTCTACATAAGGGCATCAAGTTATACAAGAGATTTACTCTTAAAATTCTGTAGTCACAACAAAATTCTGTAAAGTGAAACTCATTCTTCCTTTGAGGGCTATTATAAAATCCAACATGTGTATCTATATATAAGCGTGCTCCTGAGACCATGGATTTAGGTTATATTTTCGTGCACCACAATACAAGCTGTAGTGTGTGATGTTCACTTGTACGATGACATTCATTTTCCACCTGCGCAACTGACCTAGGCTCCAAGCTCTCTTGTCAGTATCCAGCAATGGCAATATTTTAGTCCTTGTGTTTATTTACAGTTCAAAATGTTTTTACTTCATGTCCATAGGAGAAAGACTGAAGCATGAATTCAAGAATGGAATACTTTTTCAACCTGTGGGTTCCTATAGTATCTGAGCTGTTGAAGGTGTCTGACACTGCTTATTACTACAGAGACAGTGAAAAATAGCTATTACAGGAACAGTTACAGTAAATCGCTATTATTTGCTTTTAGAGACCCCAGGTTCTGTCATTACTTCCAAGAAGAGTCAGAAAAGCCTTATAGTGATGTTCCTAAAACAGGTCTTTTCCCCAGAATTTTTATATAATCAATTTACAACCTCTCTTCACTCTATACACGTGTTAAAGTTTTATACAATAACAGTCTTGGGATGATTCTGATTCTCAACTGAATTAAATCTCAGGTTAACTATATATCAGATCTCTACAATAACAGAATCCTCAGTACACTTGCCAACTTCAAAAAATACTCCCTTTACCTCTCACTCTCGACCCCTGATTTAAACCAGCAAAACTAGACTAACCTTGTATGACAAGCACATACTGGTGATTATGAATCGACATCAAACAATCAGGTGCCCAAAGTGCTAGCAAGGACCTTAAGAGTTTGCATTTGTGAATTAGTAAGACTGATCTGTAAAGAATGTCAAATTATAAAGTTTATTTTAAGGTATTTTGAACATTATTTCTATTTATCTGCTATCTAAATACTTATTTGTACTGTGAAGAAAATGTATTGTAACCAAAGATAAAAACAATCAAGTTCATTGTATTTATCCCACTTTGGGAGTTAAGAAAAGAAAGATTTATCTCAAATTTTTGAAAACAAAAACAAAAAAGAGGTAGATTCAGAAACACTACTGTGCCTAATTAAAGCATGCAGTGATAATAAACTATTGTTTACAACTCGAGGAAAATAAAACTTTAATAATATATTACTACAAATATTTCATAATATAGAACTTAATCACATAATTTCATTAATATGAAGGATCAGTGATATTAAACTATTATTATTTCAACTTCAATGTATCATTTTAAAATTCAAAAGGTAGCAAAGGGTAGATTAGTGGTTGCCATGGGCTGAGGTAAGGGGAAAATGGGGAGTGACTGCCAATGGGTATGGGTGTTATTTTGAGGCAATGAAATTGTTCGAAAAATTAGATATGTGATTGCAGAATTCTGTGAATATATTAAAAACCACTGAATTGTACACTGTAAAAGGTTAAATTACATGGTATGTGAATTATAGCTCAATAAAGTTATTGTAAAAAGCAATTAATGCTAACCATTTTTATTATCTATGTGAATTTCTAAAAATAATTATTTAATCCAAGTAATCCACATGCAAATCTCTTATCTGTAAACTGCTTTGTCTTATTTTCTACAAAATTACCTCCCTGAATGTTTATTCTAATGCCCTAAATATCCAGAGCCTTCTAACAATTCTTCTAACAACTTATAACGCTTAAAACAACTCAGAACAACCTATATCCATAGGCTTCTAACAACTCTTCTCGCAAGTCTAAAATATAGAAATAACACTAAATATTGAAGATCGTGACATATTGACAGACCCATTTTTTAAAAAAAGGTTTAAACTCCAGTGGGCTACATAATATAGACACCTGTTTTCCTGGGAATTAACAGTTGTAAATACAGACAACATAAGTAATTTCACACATCAAGCTGACGTGTAATAAAATAAATCTACTCAGGGTTCTTCTTTCAACAAGGTAAGACTCTAACGATAAATGACTACAGCTCATCTTGTTAAGATCAAAAGGGAATGACTTCTGCAGCAAAATATGCCTACCAGCTAAGCTATTTCACCAGCTCAGTTACTAATGACACAAAAGCAGTCTTGCACAAAGAAGCAATAAGAAGAAAGAAGGGATTCTTAGAAGGTCTGATTTGTCCAGGTTATAAAACTCTTGGTAACTTTTATTTAGACTTCAGATTTTTATGTATCCAGATGAATATCTCTGAATTGTGTTGATAAGTAACAAAATAAACTTTTCCTTAACTTGTAAGCTCTCTGCAGATATTTCAAATCCACCAAAACTATAGCTATATTAACAGTTCTTCCTATCATTATCTTATAATATCAGAGTCAATTTACTACAACTGAAACATCGAGGAAGAGCAAGATCTATAAGATCATCTTCTATGTCATCATGTAAAATATCATATAAAGCAGTTCATTTTTATGGTGATGCTATTTCTAAAGGGCTATAAAATATTTTGTATTAAATTTTAACTACATGAGTTACTGCAAACATTCATGCATAAAAACCTGAGTTGCATTTAAGTTGCCTTTGAAATAAAACAAACACAATTAGAAAAATGTCAACATCAACAGAAAAATATCTTTTCCAAAACCATAATTCAGACATACTCCAATGAAAAAAAGGTAAAGAGTTATTAGTGAAAACTATAACTAATAGTAAAACAGATTACCACGTGTTTTTATGTCAGAAATTTTATTAGTACTATACTAACTGTAGCCTCACAATTTCATTATGAGAGGAAAGGGGAATTTTTTTCTATCTCCAGTCTAAAGCGCTAAGCTTCATTCAGTACTATCTAATACGCCCACATAATGGTCACTGAGGAAATTGGTCAAATGGTCAAAGCCAATGAGTAACTTGCAAGTTTCAAATCTAAGTTTTCTAAATTTTCTAGAATGTCATTTTAAAGAACAAAGAAAAATTTCCACTTGACTATACAAAATTTGAATATGCATTTGGTGTCATTTACTCATAAGCAGACTCCAGGACCATGAGTGTGTCTCGGGTGCCTAAACGAGGGCTACCTAGAGGGCTCGCCCTGTCCCATTCCTTTCAAATGCCTTTTTCCTTTCCACTGCTTCCTTCAGCCTCAATTCTCTAAATCCATGAGTTCTTTTTTCCTTTTTCATACTAACACATAAAACAATTTCATATATGTAAATGGCAAATGCACTTAGCAACCTCAGACGCTAAATTTATGTTAAACCAACAGAGAGAACTTTACTAGTTTATTACTAAAAAAGCAATATGTCATAAGATAAGCTATAACAAAAAGAATTCTACCCGCCAGAGGATTAAGCTTTGCCGATACAATGAGACCTACTTTATAAAAATAACCCCCATGATGATATGGCCTGTTGCCGAGACTCTCCGACAGAAGGTCCTGTCCTTGTTGGGGACAAAACAAAGTTTAGCACCGCGCCAAAAAAACAGCTGCCAACAACGAATTCTCCTTTTCGAAAATATTATTTTATTTGTTTTTTAAAATTAAGTTTATTGGGGCGACATTCATTAATAAAATTATACAGGTTTCAAGTGCACAATTCAATATGTCATATGTATATTGCATTGTGTGTTCACTGCCCAAAGTTAAATTTCCTTCCATCACCATATATTTGACCTCCTTTACCCTTATCTTTCTCTCCCCTCCCGCTTTTTCTCTGGTAGCCTCTAAACTGTTGTTTCTGAAGAACTGTCACTCCATTTCCCCACCAAGGCAGCCAACCTAATTTACTGTGACCATGTGTTTTGACCAGGTATCTCATACAAATATTTTATATAATTTTAATTAAACAGTTGTTTTAACACAGTGTATGCCACCTCTGTGATATTGATTAGTGAGGAAGCTTCTATTTCCAAAAGAATTCAAAAATACAAATTTATAAGTTGACCAATAATCTCTTGGTTTTCTATATTAGTTAACTCTATTTTTCTAGACATTTGAGAGAGGCCACAGGGAATATAAAAAATACAAAATGTCCCTGCCTGCATGGCACTTAAAGTAATATTTAAAGAGATAATATTAATAGAGTTGAAAATAACTAGAAAAAATTTAAGTGCATGGTACTATAGACTTCACTTCCTAATGGTCTTTCTCTTATAATACCTGTGAGGTGAGACATGGTGAATCTGTAGTAGTCAATCACAGACATCCTTCTTAGCAGACCTCCCCTGACAGTATGTGTAATAGACCACTTGTCTCATGCAATCCAAGGAAGCATGCAACTGATATAGTAATAGTGAATACATGAATAAGCCTGCCAGTCATAGGTACTATTGTACCACATGGCTGGCTCAGCCAAAGCCAATGCCTGACTAGATAAACTACTTTGACTTGTATTTTTTTCTCAAAACTGGCTTCTGTAAGCCTTGTTCATGTAATAAAATAAATGATGAGTCGCTGGTGGGATATCCTGGGAAGGCCTCATGACTTCAATTGTCACAAAGCTTCTAACATATAGGACTAGTCCTTGTTTTTTAAAATGAACTATTAAAGTATCTTAGACAGGTTCATTTATCATTTGATATGCAATAGCCCAGTTTGAATAAATTATTGTAGGAATCAGTAATAATTAAGAAATACAAATTCATGTTCAGTCAAGGGCATATATTTTATTAAGATCTGAAACACAAGCATTTTTCTCAGTCTGTTGAGATCTTGCTTCCAGGTATATCCTCTGTTTGGCTCAAATAAATTATTTAAAAATTTTTTTAAATATTTGAAATAGCACAAAAGAAGGAAAGGTGTTAGTCTAATGTAGCCAGATAGCAAATGGCTCCTATTTGGCTTACCAGACTTGACTTTAAACTAGGAGTTCTGGGGAGAGGAGGTACTGTAGCTTACAAACTGTACATCTTAACAGAGGAGCTGAACTAGTGATCCACCTGTCAGTAAAACTGTGTAACTTTATCTGGCACCACAGGGCAGAGATGTCTTTGGCTGGAGTAGAAAGAAAGTCATCAAAAGGCAGTGCTTAATCTATAAAGATTCTGAAAAATACCTGGCTCTAACCCCAAACCACCACAATGTTAGCATTTTACAATATTTACGTTTTACAAAATATAGTTTTGTATCTCTCCATCTTGAATTATATAAACTCATAATTCAAGCTACTTTGGGAACACTCAGTTATTAATGGCTTTTCTTGGTTTTAAATTCTCCCCATAACTAGTTTTGCTTTAATTAACTAATTAAAAAATCAAAAATTGTTTCTGCTATCAAAAAGAAAGTATAAAAAAATCTATAAAAGTTATCTTCTGAAAGTTATGAACATAAGTAATAAATACACCAAAGCAAAACAAAATATGTAACTAAAAGAGGTGAAATTTTTAATGTAAGAAAGATAAAATCAGTTTAATGCTATTAAAGAATGACAAGAGCCAATCCATAATCTCCCAAGGCTTTCAAAGAGCCTTTTATTTCTACTGATTAACACATTTCTGGCAATCAACAAACACCAAAATAAATCACTATTTTTATACAATTTTAGAGGAGTGTACTCTGGATTAACATTTGTTGTTGAGAGAGATTAAGGAGGAAGAGGAGGAGTGAAGGAAAAAGAGGAAGGGAGGAAAGGAGGAGGAAGAGGGGAAGGAAGTGGAAGAGAGAGGAAGAGTAGAGAAGGTGGAAGAATATATCAGAAGTGATAAGTGATGCCACATTAAACTAAGAGAAGAGTTCAATACATCTTGCTCTTTTAAACTTGACATTCCAAAGGACTTTCTTTGCATCTAAAAATGACTGAAATTCTTAAAGAATATTACTACTAATGGAACTTGAATAGCGAAGGCAGTTGACATATTTAGAATGAAACAGAGTGGTCACGCTAGTTCTTACAGGAATTGTAATATTCTTAAATATTATTAAGATTATTGAGAAATTAATATAATTACAAATATACATAATACACAATATATTTCAAAACAAATTCCAAGAGGAAATCTAAATTAGATGTTCACATAATGCAAATCTAAATAATTCGTTTTTTATTATATAGTCAACTACTGTGGGGTAGATTACCTGATGTATGGATTAGTCATAGAAAATATGTTTAATAAGATAGATAGAATTACCACAAACCAGAATAAAATTCACATTAGAAGATGCCTAACATTTGAAAACGTACGGTAACCAAAGACTCACCATAGACTCTACTAAACTTTGAAACTTCTCTCTTCCCACTAAGACTACAGTCCCATCCTGTGATGAAGTGTATTCCCAGAACCGAGCAATGATTTCAGATTCCTACACAAAAAAGCAGATGAGGAAAACAAGAAAAAAGGAAGGCTCTTGCAACTGAATTGCCCAACCTGTCCTCTTGTGAGAGAATTAAATGAGTTAATACAAAGTGTTTAGAAGAGTACATCTGGCACATAGCAAGCGTGTAACAATGGTTATTATCCTTGGACAAAAACAGTGTTTTATAAAAGTCCTTGTCTCCATAAACCATCTAGGAAGAATAAATAGCCCATATTTGGTAAACTCATGGTTGCCAGTGCTCTTCAAGTACCATCAGCATTAATTACAACAGCTACTTGGGTGGTCATTAACATCAGTGCTTTTGTTAAGCTTTTTTAAAAAATGAACTTTATAAATGTCAAGCACTAGTTTTGCTGTTTTGAACCACCAGCTAACTTCTTTTCATGCTGGCTGATTATACATTTCATTCCATAATAAAAGTACCACCAGATAGAGTCAATTCAAGTTAGCTGAGCTTTTCTTTTGGAAGTTACTCAGGTTGTATCTTAATCAATCAATCAATCAATCAATGATTTCATTTTTAACATGATTCCACTTCAAAAAGAAAATAAAAATATTAAATCCAGTGAAACCTCCTCGATAATATGCACTTCCTTAACACTATTAGATATAAAGTAACTGGCAGTTGGCTCTCATCCTCTACAACAGGCTCACCCCAGTCATTTCATCAATCTTATAATAACATGGCTGAGTTTTCCAGCACTCCACACTTTCCACAACTGAATATTTGTGGCTCCTTTTACAGTGTTTCGGCAAGGTTTTACTGTATGAGAAACTGACATATAACATTATTAAGTTTGAAATCTATACAAAGGAATTTACTATGACCCTGATATTTAGTTATTATCATCTGGAAATGAGCTCCACTGTTCCTGCTCTCTAAGACTGACCAGCCCACCCTTCCTATTTCCCTCTAATTGCTACTGTAATTTCTCATAGTCCCAGACATTGTTAAAAAGAGATAGTAATGTCTGACTTAAACTATAAGATGCATTAAAAGATCATTAAAAAGAGCTCGCTATTGAATAATGTGGAGGAGAATAAAGGGTACAGTATTTCACACAACATTGCTAATTTTACTTAAGATCAAAGACCCCTAAAGTGGGTAAAGGGGATCATATATATGGTAGCCGAAGGAAACTGGACTTTGGGTGGTAAACACACAATAGAATAAACAGATGTCAAATTATAATGTACACCTGAAAATTATATAATTGTACTAACCAATGTTACCACAATAAACTTAATTTTTAAAAAACCTAATAAATAAATAAATGTGAAAATATGTTAAAAATAAAAAAATAAAAATAAAAAAATTTTTTTAAATTAAAAAAAGATCAAGGACCCTTAAAAGAAAATGTCACTTGTGAATGAAGATCATATAATGTATGTTTATTACGATTCAAATATATAAAGAAAGATTTCAATTATAAGTGCTTAGAAGAACAACCGGATAATTTTTAATTTTTTTTCCAGAATAAGTAAACTAGTTTTCCAATAAAATTTTACATCCAAAACAGGTAAATTAAGGAAATCCCATAGGAGAGTCCATCCAGTCCTCCTGATCTGCCATATATTATATAAACTGGATGGTAGTAACTACCACAGAATTGGTCAAATCATATGATTCAAAGAATAAGCGCATAAAAATAAACTCTTTGGAAAGTGAGACTTTTTTTTCCAAATAGTTTTTTGCATCTAAATGTGGACGCTGATAGTAAATATACCTTTTTTAAAAAGGGGGAAAAATCCAAAATATTAAACAAGTCACATGTATAAAAATATTCAACACTTTATTCACAATAAAAATAGATAAAACTGAATATTATGCTACAACTAAAAACTATGGTAATAAAAAGTGTATCACATCAGGGAAAAGATTTTGGTATAAGGTTATACTGCTTTGGAATAAGGTTAAGAAAAAAATATTTTGCGGAAACTATAATTGTAGCTATGTTCAAGAGCTAAGGTATTTTCTCTCCTCAAAATATTAGTAGTTATGTCACAGCAATGGGTGAGAGTTTGCTTCTCTTAACTGCCTATATTTTCTGCAACGTTGTTATACCATCTTATAATTATAAAACATTTATTAAAAAAAAAAACATTAAGCAACAAGGAAATACAAAGGGCACTAGAAAAAATGGCATGAACTTATAACTTCGTACCCTCGAGAAATTTGTCAACCTAACAATTTTGTGTGATGAAGTGGGGATACAATAAGTTTAATGCTTATAGTTAACTATGAATAATTAACTATTAATATAAGTGTTTATTTTATGAAAAAAGATTAACATACCATGACATTATACTAATTATTCTGCGAACCAGGTTGGGCTTTTCCTGTCAAGTCCTAGGAATTTTTCCAGTGCATCTACTGCCTGCAATTCTAGCAGTTGCCAATACGTGGTGTCTGCTAATGGGAGCTAAGGCCCAGATAAAGAGGGAGTAAAGCATACAATACAATTCTGTAAATAAAAGGATATTTTATCAATAATCATCATAATAAAATACACCTAACTATTCACTATAAGATATGCTTGGCTATATAAGAAATATAATTTAAAGAAATACAAACAAATAATTCTTTAACATTTATTTAACCTTTATTTTTTCCAGTAAATTCTTATAAAATCTGTAACCAATATCCTATAAGTTAACAGCCTAGAATTTCTTCTGTTCATTCTTTCTGGTTATTCTTGTCTTTCTCTGACCATTTGAAGACTTCTGTGCTTCAGCGCTTGGTATGAAATCTTACTGGTGCCTGAAACTATTCCCCTTTAACTGTATTCCTAGAAGATTCTATTCATCCTTCAACCCCAAACTCCAATATTATTTCCTTTGTGAAGCCTCCCCTGATCACCCAAGCACCATATTTCTCCAAATCTGTCACAGATCTTGAGGCAGGTGGACCTAGGTATAGTACTTATTTAGCCTTCTATAACACAGTGTACCAGGACATATGCATGTATTTTATGAGCCAGCAATGCTGGCCTAGGACCAGGATTAAATCAGTCTATAAAGTTAACCAGTTCTTCACAGGCCAAGATCTGGCAGGGTCAGGCTCACAATTTTCCATAATAACTCTTAAACAGACACATGACTTAGTAGCTGCCTTTGGTGGGGTTGGCCAAATAGAAACAATCTGAGTGTATAAATAAAGGGAGTGTATTGCATTAACCCAGTGGCAAAGTTAGCATTCTTACAGCATATGAAAAGTTTGCGACAAATTAATTAACGAAATGAATCAACTGTCTGCTGTGGAAGGCTGTTGTTAAAGCAATATGTCCATAATCCCTCTAAGAGAGATATAAAGCTTTCAACAACACTAACAACAATAACAGCAAATAACTCATGGAGTGCTACTCTGAGACACACACTATCCTAAGCACTTTAGGTATATAAATTTACTAAATACTCATGCAACCCCATTTTATAGAAGACAAAACATGGGCAAGGAGACACTTGCCAAAGGGCACACAGCTAATAAATGGCAGAGCCTGGATTCAAACCCAATAGTCTCAGTTCAGAATCCATGCTGAGAACTACTACATTTTACTGCCTTATAAATGAAATATGGAATTGTTTTCAAAATCTGGACTTGCGACCATGTTCTATAATCAAAAAAAAAGGGGGGAGTGACTTTTACATAATAGGAAATACATTATATTAAGACAGCACATGCACACATCTACTCACTCCTCACCTGCCTCCCTTCACACACAAGTGAAACAAAAAATTCAGGAAACAGAACTATCTGTGACACAGTCTAACAATTGCTACTGTATTTTATTTTGCAAAAAATTCTGGTCATGACCCAACAAGGGTCTGAAAATACAGTTTGGAAAACACTGCACTACCCCAGGATCAGCTTTACTATGCAACCATCTATTTTGAAGGAAGGTATTATAAACAGGATACAGATGGTTGTAGGCTTAAGATAACTAAAGTTAGAGAAGGAATGTGGTATGATGGAGCCGGACCTGAGTTCCGACCCTTACTCCACTCCTAAAGAGATGTGTGACCCAGCAACTTACTTCCTTCTTTGAGCTATAAAGCTCCTGGCCTATAACACATATAAAGAAAGGGCTATTTTCTTCTCCCCATATCAACTCTTGGAGTTTATCTGTCAGTTTAAAGTAGCTTTCATAAAAGCAGAGGCTGGGTAACTTTGAAATGGGAAAGGATCCAGAAATTGATACTATGACTTACTGAAGCCTAAAGCTGAGTAGCATCCTGGAGAGTAAGGACCATGTTGTATTCATCTCTGTGCAATCAGCTCAAAGCATGGTGCCTGATGCAGGGCCTGATCCACTATAATATATGTAGAATGTTTGATGAGCTTGACCGAAGAAATCCTCAAAATGCAAATCTGTATCATCTGTTTCTTTTCTGTACAACTCCTTTTTGCCTTTTCTTCCTGCATGCCCACAGTAAATAGTTCTCTTTGTAACCAATTTACACTATCCACTGCTTTCATTCTTCCTTCCTAATCAGTCTGCTTAGCATTGGCTTACTTCTTGGTAGTTTTAGAATTGTTCTTTACATAGATAATCGATATTTCTAGCACGTCCAGAATTAAATTAATGTAGTCTAAGACTTTCATTTTACAGATAAGGACATTGGTCCAGGAAAGGAAAATATGTTGCCTAAGATCGAACAGATGATAGATGTTAAACTGATTTGTGGTGCAAGCTTTGCACTACGGTAACACCAAATTTAGCCTTGTATATTTTAAATACATTTGGTTAAAAGGTGGATAAATAAATAAATAAATAAATGGAAGTAAACTTGTATTGAGCACCAACTATGTGCCAATTACTGTGCTTCTTGTATCTTATCACATTTAAAGCTTACAACAAACCTACAAAGTTGTACAATATTTATCTCTGGGAGACATGAAAAAACATAGAGCTTTGAAGATACTGTAGCAATTTCTCTGCTAATGCTTATGTACTAAACTTGCTAGAGTGTACTAACTGGAGAAGACCCACGTGAGTTGCTAAAAATGTTGTTTCATATTTTAAAGTAATCTAGTAAAAACAAAATTTTTAATTGCATGCCACCAGTAGAACTAATCTATTACACTATAACAAAGAAATGCTTCAAAGGCTGGTAATAGATAGCAATTTAACAAAATGTATCAATAACCATTGAAATGTTCATGCACCTCAGGAGCTTCTGTTTACATGTGTCATATCTATAGATGTTTACCATGATAGGTCTTAAAATAAAATTTTTAAATATTTATTAACTGAATATTAATAAACTCATTACATGTTAGCATGTTTTTATGAAAAAAATAAATGAAAAGTCTCATAAAAATATGACAATATTTTCCAAAGCAAACAAACAAAATAATAAGAAATGTGGTTTATATTTTTGCACATCACTTTAAAGTGTGATAGTACTTGACACTTCTATATTTGATCTGTTACAATATGTTGTTCTTGTTAAATCACACAAAGGGAATCCTGCACACAAGTCTTGGGAAAGAAGTATTTTAACAGCCTTTTCAGCTTGTTATGGATATTCCTGATACTACAATAAAACTCAACAAGTGGCAGTTTCTTAAAAGTTAGTTGCAATGTGGAATCTGAAATCATGTCAATACTTTTCCTACTCTCCCATTAAAATCTACAGGTCTATCTTATACTTTGAATGGATCATTTAGTTATGCATGATTTTGTAATATCATGTGCTGATCATCTGAAAAATATTGGTCACAGGATTATGCAAAACCTCAAAATGTTGATACCTTTCATTATACAATTGCGAAAAAAACATACTCGTTAATACGATAACCAATCACATTTAAAAACACCTTTAAGTACTGAGAAGCTGTCAAGCTTGAAGAAGCTTTTACAAATTTCCAAAGTTCTAAATTTTACTTGAAAGCTCAGATTTTATAATTGAACAGAAATACTCTCAAGTTGTTTTCCTTAAATTGACAAGTGACTTCATTTTTTAAATAAAATGTCTGCCAAATATCCAGTCCAAACAACCATAATTTGTCTATTGATAGTTCTCTCAAATAAAATGATATTCTTTGAAATAAAGCAGCTCAAAAGTGCTTTTCCTCCAGATAAGCGTCACACTTTGGTATGCAGCAGACATGCTTTATTCATCCTTCCCATATTGTCATAAAGAATAGTAAAAAGTTGTACTCAAGTGTTGAGATTTAATAAAACTAATAATTTTTACAACTTCATCAAGGATATTATTAAGTAAAACTGGCTTTTAAAAAAAATATGTGTGTGTGGCAGTAAATGCAATGATTATAAATACAGTTTGTTGCCACTGTCTTGATTAAGGCCAAGATACCAGGAGTTTTACTCACCATTGCTTTGGTGTCATCAGCACGAATGTCAACACAGTGAGAAAGCCAAATGATGCCTTAATATTATTATGAAAATAGTTTTGACCTTGTGGACCAGCTGAAAGGATCTCAGCGACCTCCAGTGGTCCCTGGATAATACTCTGAAGTTGCTGTTGCAAAGCATTGTTTCATTCAGCATTATCTCCTATATGGTATCTTCAAAGAATTTGCTACATATATTTTGTTATCCAAAAGCCAACACACAGTGCATAGTAAATATATTCTAATTGATGATGTTAGTTTCCTAAAGCTAAGAGAAATTATGTGAAAAGGGCTCCAAAACATTTTCTTAACTGTGGATTCAAGTGCTTGCTTGCTCCGCCACTGGCTATCTCTGTGACCTTGGGTAAAAATCACCTCTCTCAGCATCAATTTTCCTATCAGTAACACTAGATAAGAGCCAGACTAGCTCAGTGATTCTCACCTCAGAGATGCATAGCATATGGATGGAGATTAGATTAACTACAAATGATGAACATTGTTACTGATGTGAATATGATTCATATGTGAAACTTCTACAGGCAGAAAAAAGAACCACTGACCAACCTAACAGTATGAAAGCCATTCATTATAAAATTCTTAGGATATGGTTACTGCCCCACCTTTGCCCATCCAATTTATTCTCCATAGCGATGATAGAGTAATTTTTTTAAATATACATCTGATTGTGTCACTCTCTTGCTTAAAATCCTTTAATCTCTTGTAGCTGTCCTTGAAATAAAATCCCTGCATGATCTGGCCCCTATCTACTTCAGCAAATTCATCTCATGCTGCTCTCCATCTTGCTCTCTCAGTTATAACAGGCATTCTAATGTGATGTTTCCTCTGCCTGGGAGGTCATTCCCCTGTCTCTGCCTACCAAAAACCATTCACCTTTCACATCTCAGCTTAAAATGATATCCTCAGAGAAGCTTTTACTGACTCTCCAGTCTATTTTAGGTCTTCCTCGTATATTGCTCCTTCATAGCACTTTACACACTTATATTTCCTTAATTATTCATAACTATTTTCAAATGTCTGTCTCCCCACTACATTATAAATTCTACAAGAACTGCTTAATTTATCCATAGTCCCTAGCTGAGGCTGGGCACATAGCAAGCTCTTAATAAACATTTGCTACTTGACAGAGACAAATGGTTTTACAAGACAGAATGGGATTAAGAATGTTAAAAGTTGTGTATTTGCAAAGGATACATCTTTTCTGTGAAAAAATTAATTATGTGATGGGTTATAAAATAAATTACAATCTTCAGCCTATTGGAGTCATCAAAGTAAAACTGCCCAGGTAAGATATAGAATGTTAATTATAAAATAGTTATTCAGTATAAACCAGAGGCTGTCTTACCTCTTTAGTTATTCTATGTAGAGATAAAGCTATGTAACCAAATTTTTGTTGGAACAAATGTCATTGCTGAGCCTCATCAGTTCCATGAAGACATGGCATTTGACTGATATTGCAAGACTTAAGTCACCATATGAAGTGTTATTAAACAAATCTATGTTAGCTATATTTGTTGACAGGTAAGTACAGTTGTCCAAAAATATCATGTTTTATTTTAATTAACAGAACCCAGCCCATTAAGGAAACATGTATCAAAGGGAAGCCTGTAATTAATAATTTATGAGATCTTTCTATTTTATAGTCTATTTGATTTTATTACTATTATAACAACAGAAAAGTGTTATCAAGGGAAGAGTAACTATTTTCACTTGGAGCACATTTTTAAAAGCAGTAAAAAAAAGCTAACGTTTTCATCAAGACAAATTTTAGAAGTATTATCACAGGAAAGGATAGTTTATAAGACAGAAATAGTTTTGCAAAGTCATGTAAACTTACAAGATTTAAAAAGAGGCAGTGGAAAAGGGCACCTTATTATTCACACTTCCTTGCAAAGTGCCGGTTAACTTGCCACCCTAACTTCATCAACTCTGTCAATATAAAACTAAAAAGATGAGGTAACAATTTTTTTCTAAGTTGAGAATGGATTCAACAGATTAAAAAAAAAGAAAGGATTCAGAAACAGTATACATATCAATCTGCCATGTAGTCACAAAAACTTAGAAAAGAATGGATATTTTAAAAAAGAAAAATCACTTGTAGCCAAGTCTTTCAGAAAAAAAAAAAGAGTCAAAACAAAGAAACATTTTTATTTTAATTAGAAGTTTCGAGAATTGCAAAATTCACAATATGGAAATACCTTTTATTCCCATTTCTGCAACTAAGTTCAATTCATCGATTTTCACAGGAACACTATTCTTCATATTCGACTACTCCATAAATGGCCAACAGGGCCACCGCACACACAAGAGGTGTATTAGTCACACATACAGATTCACTTAGTCACACATGGAGTGAACTGGTGTACTGATGACCTAGAAATACCCAGAAGAAATTCAAACTACCCTCTATCAAATCCTCAGTTAATTAAGGATGCCAGTTAACAAGTACACCCTTCAACATTTGGAGACATCCACACTCTTCTTTAATAAATAAATATATTTAATAAAAAAATATTTTAAATAATTGAATATTTTAAAAAATATTTTAAAAAACTGAATTGCTATAATACTTAGAAGCATACTGATGATATTAACAATGTATGGATTTCAAGACAAAAACAATACTAAATAGCACCCTTGAAAGTTTATAATCCAGACATAGGAATTACTATTCTATGCTGATGTTTCTATAGACAAAAAAAATCACTGCTTATATAAAACATGTGTAAAGTAAAACATAACAAACTTGAACTTTACCAAACTTCCCTCCAATGTTTTTGAAGGTGTGAACATCTTACACTTGTTATATTTGGCAATATAGTACACATAAACAATATCTTGTATAAAAATTACATAAATCTTGCATCAAAGTTCATGTGACATTAAACTCACACAATTCATAGAGCTATGAGGTGAAATTTTATACTATAAACTTATGGTAAAAAATATATCTAAGTTGAAAGTACTAGAAAAAATATAAATAAAACAAAAGCTATTCAAGCATAATAAGAATTTACAAATTAAAATGTATAAAAAATTAAAATGCTTAATTATAAATAACTCTTCCCTATGCAGGAAATTCAACTCCCCTAATATGATTTTATTCATTTATTTTTAGTTACAGAATAAATGACAGTAATATTTCTGCAACCATTTCATTAATAATACTGAAAAGTCATGCTATAATTTTTCAAGACATTATTTATTAGATGTATTAGGAGGCCAAACTATGTCAACAGTAAATACAGTAAATATACAATTTATCTCTCAAGTCAAGTATGAAAATCTTCCTCTTGTGTCTGTCATGCTTTGACTATTTTAGACCAGCTCCAATTATTTTAAATCACCACAAAACCAAAATATAATAAGTCTCTACACTTATTTGATGTGCTGTTTTTGATGTGCTGTTTCCAAATCACTTCAAAATAACTAATAAACCCCTATTTTGTCCTCTCACCACACTTAAGGGAAAACTAGCTCTAGAATTCAAAACAATGAATGGTTCTCAATAACTGTTAATTTCATTTTCCAATTAATATAATACATTTGCAGGATATTGAGTTTCATAGGACTATGTTTCATGACAGAAACTGAGAACACTGACATTTTTCCATTTAAAACAGAAGAGTTGACCAATGAAATACAAAAAAAATTCAAACTCAGTCTTCAATGTAATAAGTTAACCCATGTAAAAATTAAATATATAAAAAATTAAATATGTAAAAATTCTTTATATATTTAATCAAACATAATTCAGACATAAAAACTAACAAAAATTCTTTATATATTTAATCAAACATTATAACTCAGACTAACTTTAGGATTCTAATGGTTAAATTCAAGGCAGAAACTTAAAATTATGATGATCGCACATTAACCTGTATGGTGGTATTTAGAGGGCAACCATAACCATAAATCCTAATTACGAACTCTAAACCTGAACTTCTAAATAATTTGTCCTGGTAGCTCTGCAATGGGTTATTATTATTATTTTTTTAATCTTACAGACTTTTTACCTGCCGTGTTTCTCAGCATAATAAAAATAAAATAAGGTAAAAGCAAACTAATTTGAGAGGAAGAAACTCAGATGAATCAAATTAATTTATGATAAAATTAAAAGATCTACATTTTTCCTCCATTCAAGACTACAGAAAAACAGTTTGTCAATAGAAGTTAAGTGAAACTAACATCAAAATGTGCCTGTCTCAATTACAGCAGTAATCTGAGATTAGAATCTCATTGCTCTTACAACTCAAGAAGGAAAAAGCTTTAAAAAGTGTCTGAGTAAATTTTGCCTTTAATTATAAGCATATTTTACCATAACCAACAAGCTTGCATAGAAATATTTCCAGGATTTAAGATCTATACTGCTATATCCTAATTAACTTTTCAACAAAGTTATCTGTTTCATGAGAGATTTCTATTGAGACAAATGCTTTTGAAATGGACAGAAATATTTTTAATTATCCACACAACAAAAATAAAATCAAAGCAATTAATTTTCTTAATGCTAGTAGCCAGCAGAACAGTTTAAAAAGCATCTTTTATGGCTTTAAAATTAAAAATAATGAGAGGATATTAAAGATTAAAATTGGATAAGAGAATCAAAGAATTAAACTAGATAAAAGTGGTACCAGATATTGCAGAAGCATGATTTAAACAGTGGATTTTCTGTTTCTATGAGGCATCACCAAAAAAGAACCATTAGAAATAAAAAGACCACCTTACTTATTTGGCAGCATGGACAGTACAAAACTCTGCCCACAACCAGAAAGTAAGCAAGAAGAAGTCTCCTAGCAGCCAAAGATGGTGAAAATTAATATGCTAAAAATAATTCATACACTATACTGCTTACTCCTTCTTGTGCATCAATTCTAAAAAGCTTAGACCACCGTACCCAGCCCCAGTCCATGGTTTATTAGAAGCACAAAACTGAGAGGAGAAACTGAGATACTTGTATAAATTGTCATATCAACAGTAGCAAAAAGCAACAATTAACAGAAAAGGAAAAAAAAAGTCAAGAACCCAAAAAGCTGTACATATGTCTATATCTGCCAAGACTTTCTGAAGCATACTATACCGCAATATAATTTATAAATTATATTAAATTATATTCAAAACACTTATGATTAATACAGGAAAAGAATGTAAATTTTTAGTTTCCCCAAAAATACTTAAAATAGGAAAACAAACTTACACAAAAGTTTACTTTTAGAGGATCCATTTATACGAATCATCACTCCTTATTGATTATAAAAATCAAGCAAAATGTGCCCAGAAGCCTTCCACAAAAGCCTATGAAATTCAACATGACCCACACATGCCCCACACATGTTCCCAAATTGGAGATGCTATTCAAAATGTGTGAGAAACTCTAAGAAAAACTATAGACTGAAAACTATATGCAGCCTTTAATCCAATTCAAATGAATCCAAGGCTAGCCTTATACATGAATGCTAACTATGCAGAAGGCTTTACACACTTTAATCCAGATTACAATCTTATAAATCAAGTATTATCCCATTTTATAGGAATCTGAGACTCAGTGGTAAATTACTAGCTCAAAGCCATGATGAGTGGTAGAGTACCCAAATTCCTCTAGGTCTGTAAACTGCACACTCTATTATGCCATGACAAAGTTTGCCAAAAATTTAATTACATACTTCATCTTTACAAGATGCAAACAATAAAAAATATTTCTAATTTACTGAATCCTGCTATCAAAAGCATTTATTAGCGGCAATCTTTATTTCCCAACAGGTAGGTATTCCTGGGGACACTACACCCAGAGCATAACAAGTATTATTGGCTATGTGGATAGGGAGTTGTATCAATACCCCTGGAAAAGGCAGGTTTCTTTTGTTAATATATTCCTCAGGATCTTTGAAGTACTTGGTCTTTGGCACAGAAACTCTCCAAGCGGAAGACTAAGGAACCCTTTCTTCATGGACATACTGTAAGTACCAGCATTCCTAGAAACACATTTAGGAAATCCTGCTATGTACAATCTACACAGATAATCCCTGACCGTAAAATTCTCACAATCTAAATCAAGACTAGTACGTGCAAACTTAAAATACACTGAAAAAATATCCCGGAAAAAACTCAATTAAGTGGAATACGACAACTGTAACCTTCATGACCCTTTTACTCCATCTTACACTCTCACCTTCCAGAGAAAAGAGAGGTGGAAGGAGAAAGGACACCCAAACAAGCCAATATTAAGATTTCCCAACTTATTATTTTGAAAAGCTTCAACTCTCCAAAAAAGTTAAAAGAGTAGAATAATAAACACCTATATTCTCTTTCCAATGAACACTATATTGTCATAGCTATGTTCTTGATCTTTTTCTCCATGTACATGTATACACATATACACTTCATTTTCCTATATCATTTAAATGTAAGTTGCAAATCTTGTTATACTTCACACCTAAACTCATCAGCTGGTATCTTGTAAGAACAAAGATATTCTTCTATATAACCATGATTCTTCATAACATGATTAAATAATATCCTCTGTATCAGTTAACAACTGATGTGTAACAAAACATTCCCAAAATTTAATAACTTAAAACAACAGGCATATATTATTGTTTATGAGTTTAGTAGTCAGCTAGGTGGTTCTGCCCTAGCTGAGTTAACTCATGCGTCTGGGTCAGTTCTGCTGATCTAGGCTGGGGTCTCTCACAAGTTTAGGAAGTAGCTAAATATAAGCTAGTCTAGAATGGCCTCGATGGAAAAACTGAACCCTCCTCATCAGGTCTTTCACTCTTCAGCAAGGCAGCCAGAGCTTGCTCAGACAGTGATGCCATTATTGCAAGAGAGTGGAGGCACACAAGAACTTGTAAGAAGCCTGTGCTCAGAAATGGCACACTACCATTTTTGCCACCTTCTGCTGGGGTGGGGAAATGGATTCTGGCTCTTAATGGGAGTCGCTGCAAAGTCACATTGCAAAGTGCATGGATATGAGTAAAGATGAATTGTGGCCATTTTTGCAGTCTGTCATATCTCTATTGCTTTTTTTTTTTTTTTGGTTATTCCTTTCTTCTCTTCTTTCCTTTCTTCCTCTTTAGAGGAAATAAGATCAAAGTTCACAAATTATATGGTACATATAATGCATACTATGACTTCTTTAATTTAGAACCAGCCCCTACCCTTATTTCTTTCATGATATTAACATCATGACATTCAGTTCCTCAAAAGAAAATAAATTGACTAGATTGTAATGTTTACAATTATTCACTTCATAGTGTATAAAACAAAAACCTAAATATGAAATTGCCTTTTACTTATAAGTAAAATCATCTAATTATGGTTCACTATGTATTTTGCATGTTCTAGATGGTGACATCTTTAAGGGCCCAAATTAAGATTTTCTTATATTCTTCTATAAATCCATCTCCTCTCTGATCACATCCTTACTTATTCACAAAAGGCATTTATACTGATACACACATTTCAAACTCCTGTGTAAAGTTTTCTCTGATTCTCCTAAGCAAGTGGTGTTAGTAACTCTTCCTCTATGCTCCCTTTACCATTGTTAATGAATGTTTTTAATATTGCACGTGCAGCCTGACTTTCCCCAGAACATTTCAGCCTGGTATAAAAACTGGTCTCACCTTGATTTCTTTTTTTTTAAAGTCTCTGTTTCTTAATTCTATCAGCTATTGTAGGATTCTAGACCTCAAAGACTCATTCAATACTCGACAAGTCATTTTTCACAAGTGTTACAAATGGGTCTTGTTGCTATGTTGTGACATCCACCTGTTCCTCCTCTTTTACTCCAGTCTAGATCTACTTTCTCTGTGCCCACCTTTTTTTTTTTTTAAATCATGAGCCCTACCATTACCTACCTATATGTCCGTACTTCTTCTCACCTGACTATCAACAGACACATTATTTTGTGAAGTTCTGTCGTCTCCTCAGTTTGTTAGTCTTATCTAATCCTGCCTATTTTTCTGTAGTAACTCACTGTGAAATACTTGTCTGTGCATTTCATTATTTTCTTGTATTTTCTTCATTGTTAACTGCATATAGAAGCAGAACTCACTGCAACAGATCTGAACAAATTCTTCTGTGATACAAATTCTGGAGTAAGCAATGAAAATCCTCAAGGTACATAACAGAAGCATCTGATTCGCTCACCGGTACCTATGGACAGAGCTCTGTGCTGAGCTGGAACTTGCTTAGTACAAATTCTAAACTAAGGACGCAGATTACACTAGTATCATTTGTATGCTCGCTCTGTATACTACTATGATTCAAATTATAAAGTGGCTCCATATCAGGCCACATAAGTTCACAAGTAGAACTGACTTCCTCTGGATAAATAAGTATTTTTATTTTCATGACTATCTGGTTTTCATTTACTTCTAAGCAGAATATAGTAATCTCTGCTCTATTATCTACGGTTCACTCTGGTAAACTTCGGAAAACCAAACAGACTGCATTACTACCCTCTTCCTTTTTTTCATTTCATTCCTATACTGGCCTAATCCCAGGTTTGTGTTACAAAGGGAAACCCATAAACTGCAAATTGGTACAGCCACTATGGAAAACAGTATGGAAGTTCCGCAAAAAACTAAGAATTGATCTACCATGTGATCCAGCAATCTCTTTACTGGGTATTTACCCCAAAGACTTGAAAATCCATATTCAAAGATATTTGCGCACTGATGTTCATAGCAGCATTATTCACAGTGGCCTGGACATGGAAGCAACCAAAGTGTCCTATGATAGATGAGGGTGAAGTGGGTAAAGGGGATCAAATATATGGCAGCTTAAGGAAACTGGACTTTGTGTGGTAATCACACAATAGAATATATAGATGTCAAATTATAATGTACACCTGAAAATTATATAATTGTATTAACCAATGTCACCCCAATAAACTTAATTAAAAAAACAAAACAAAAGGAAACTCATAAAATCCAAAAGTTAAGGCACTAGCATCTCCAATTCACACTCAGATAAAACGGCCATAATTTAACTCACACACATGAGGCCAGAACAAGAGAGGGAGTGCCACCTTGGACTCCCATGGAGTACTTCCTCGCGAAGCCGGCTGACTCTCCACTCCTACTGCAGCTGAGCTTACTCATCACATGTGCTGCTGACATGAACGGTTGGCATGGGCTTGCCAGCACTCTCCCTCTACCCCTATGCTGCAGACAGCCACACAGCCGTCTAGTCTTTCTCCATCCTTTTTACTTTATTCTAAACACTTATTACTACGTAAAACTACATTGATTTATTAGTGCATCTGTAACTTGTCTGTCTCCCAGCACTCACCTCCACTGGCGTGTAAGCCCCATGAAGGCAGAGACTTAGATCACACGGTTTACCTCGCACACAGTGAAAATACTATCTTTGTTCATTGAACTAGGTATCTGGACTGATTTCCCAAAGCTTAGCACATTTTTAATTATTATTCTCTGTCAAAAGCCAAGAAAAAGTCAATCAGAACTTATTAGTGGCAGATTTCCCCAAAAAGCAGTAAAGAATATATATAATGGGGGTCTATGGTTAAAGCCTATTGATCCTGACACAGAACTGGATGAAGAAGTCCAAATTTGTACAGTGTAAAAAGAAATTGGAGTATATTTTCTCTTTCATTTTTCTTTCTTTTTTTCTTTTTTTTTTTACAGTAGGAAAAAAAAAGCTTTACTACACAGGAAAGTACACATGTGGAAGTGGGCCTGAGCAAGAGAAGCATGGCTCAAAAGGGCTGGAGCATATTTTCAGAGGTACAACAGAGTAGTAAGTCAGTGATTTGAGTGGGAAACTAAAGAATTGTTCTTTCAAGAAATGAGATAAACTATATCGTATACCCAGTAAAATGATGTCATACTTTAGAACTTTACTCAAACTGTTGTTCAGAGGGTTAACAAAGTTAACTAAGTTTCTTTGTACCCTATTCAAAACCATTTAAATGTTTACTGTGGATCATTGGTCTGGGAATATAACATTCAAAGTTTCTCAAATTTATTTGACTATGTAATGACTTTCTTCAAACTACTAATTTACATATCCCAGAAATCGATTTGGGAAGAGCTTCCATAGAGCTCATAAAAGTTTTTGTTAGCAGCTGTGAGAGCCCACCATTCAGCTTCATCCTTAAACATTTCTGAGAACAGGAAACTTTTTTTTTCCAATTGGTTTATTCAGCTTAAGATTTCAACCAGAATAGCCTGGATCCTCTGTGTTTTAATAGGGTTTTTGTTCTCTTCCAACATTAATATCAATTTATTTATTTTGGTATTTTACTACACTATATAAAGTTTCTAAATCTATCCTACGTAAAGTCTCTAAATAGTTGTGGGCATTCCTGTCTTGTTTCATATTTAAATGCAAGTAGTTGCAGTACTCCAACATAGAATACAATATTTACTTTAAATTTTGGTAAATAGTTTTTATCAGGTTTCAGGAATCTCTTTCTATTTCTATTTTACTTACAACTTGTACTGAGAAAGATTTCTTAACTTTATCTAATGTCAATTTTATCATATAATAAAATCATATGATTTTTCACCTCTCATTTGTTAATAATGAATTATACTGAAAATTTCTTGATAGTAAAATTTCCTAATTGCAAAATATCCTTGTATTCCTAAACTAAACCTTACTTGCTCATGGGATACTATTAATTTAGATTAGATGTTAAATTTGATTTTCCAGCGCTAAAGTTAGGAATATCACTTTAAACATATATGATTTAAGTATTTGGAAAGATGATAACACAAAGATTAAAAGAAATTAAAACTACATACAGCAGGTCCTCAAATAACGTCATTTTGTTCAGTGTTACTTTGTTATAACATTAATGAGGAGGAAAAAATCAATTTCCTGCCAAGGCCAATGTCTGTGTGGAGTTTGCACGTTCTCCCCATGTGGGTCGGTTTTCTCTGTGTGCTCTGGTTTCTCCCACATCGCAAAGATGTGCATGTGAGATGAACTGGCACGTCTAATTGTCCCAGTATGGCTGAGTGAGGGCGGGTGTGTGTGCACTGCGATGGAAGCGCGTCCTGTCTAGGGTGGGATGCTGCCTTGTGCCCTGTGCTGTGAGGATTGGCTCCGGCCACCCATGACCCTGAACTGGAATAAGCAGGTTGGAAAAGAATTATCTTAATTGTTTTTATTAATCTTTCTTAAATGTAGGTATAGCTCACATGTATTTCAATGTTTAATATTAGAAATGTTTTGGTTCTTTATTTAGAAATGTGATGATGTTTTGTGACCAGAAATACGCAGTAGGAACTGAATTCTTATTTACATCAATCAGCCTGTAGTAAAATTGGTTTCATTATACACCATTTTGTTTAAAGTCCTACTTTCCGAGAACCTATCAAAGACATTAAGTGAGTACTTATCACAGTTCTATTTACCAGAAATTTTCATCAAACATATTATCCTTTTTCACTCATATTCCATATAGATTACCAAATTTTAGTTCCTTTTAGATCAAATTAATTCCTAAATTGTGCTATGGAAGTAAACTTATGTCTTTTGTCTTTTATTTTAAAAATTAATTCCAGAAAACATAAAATATCCAAAAATGTGAACAGCTATTTCGAAAATTAATAAGGCAAATTATAAGTATCAGAAAGCAAAAACATAAAAGATAAAATAATCTAAGAACAAAAGCGTTCTTTATCTACAATAGTGTTTCACCTAAATAACACCATCTGTAATTTTTAATTTATAGAATTTTGTTGTAATTTTCTCTGACATAGTATAAATAGTACATTCTTGTGAACAATTCTTAATACCAAAAATGAATCATACAATATAACATAAGGAAAAAGGTTTTCAAATATTCTCTATAATATTCTTGAGTCGTAAGCCAAAAGATATAATGAAAAAGAATCTTGATAACCACTTAATCAATTTTTTCAGTTATTACTTCCAAAACACAATCATATAAATGATAAACCCATATTAGCTGTTAGACTCCAATGGAAATCAGTCTTTACTATAAAAAGTAACAAATCATTAGTCAAAATTTCAAAGTCGTTTAAGTCCACTTAACAGCCTCAACCTGATCCACTGTTCTTTTTAAAAAAAAAAACTCTACAGGAATTTATACCAACTCTCATTTGCACAGTTTCCATACTTATTGAAACAAACCTTACACTACCAGCTAAAGTCAAGTTTAAGAACCAGAATATGTAAACATCAGGATTCCTAATACTCTGTCTCTTACTTTACTGGCAAGACTGTATGCAATACAAATGTTAAAGAAAATAGTATGGTGTCATTGGGTACTAGATAAGGTGATCACTTCGTAAGTTATGTAAATGTCTAACCAGTATGTTGTATTTCTGAAACTAATACAGTACTGTAGGCCTATTGTAATTGAAAAATAAAAAGAGATAAATGTATTCGATAAATTATCAACAATACTCACGCATCATTTGAGCAAGTCATAAATTCTCCCTTTATTTTGGGATGCCATGAGCCAGTATGAAGCATTGCTGTGTGACCCTTAAAAAAATAAAAATAAGGGAAAAAGATGTTTAACAAAGATTTAAAAAATAAAAATAAACTAACCAGAAACCGACATATGCTGAAAAGCAAAACTGTTAGTCCTCTCGAAAGTATGCTATTTTAATTACAAACTGATATTATTTTATCTCAATTTTATTTTATAACATGATTTATTTCACTTGTTTATTTTCACTTTAACTCACTGTGTAACACACCCTCACCCAACCCCTAATGCCCAGGAACTAGCACAATGCTTACATATAACAGATGCTTAATAAAAAAAGGAAAAAGAGGGGGAAATGACAGCCTCTCTTTAGAAAAGAAATAGAGATAGGCCTTTCTTTAAAGACCCTTTTCTTAATAGAAAAGACTTATGAATAGGAAGTATTTATAAATAATAAAAGCAAGAGGTTGGGTTGAAAAATCCATGCTTCTTAAAAATGTGTCAGTTGACTCTGTAATACAACTGGAAGAATAAATATGTGAGAAAAGGAAAAAACAGCTGTAAAACGACTCAGAAAGATTAGCCTTACTAAGCATAGAGCATACTATGAAAACACTGTAGTTAAAACAATGTGATGTTGATATAAAAACTGACATACATATCATATCAACTATAGAGAATCTATCAAACAACATCATACACACACAATTCCCTCTTAGGTAGCAAAGTCAGCTAGGGTGGTCTCATACAATAAGTCGGGTTCAGATAGGGCAAAAAAGAGTCTAATATTTTTTAGTGTAGTTATATCAAGGTCTCTTACTCTGAAAGGGCCCAAAATAAAGCTATGCTACAAGAAGCAAAATGTGCCTATTTAAATGACTTAGAAGGAAAATAACTATAGCTCTATAGAAAAAATAAATTGGAACTGGAGTACCCTACGTGGGTCTGGAGACCATCCCTAGTCTGAGTTGTCCGTACTGCCTCAAGTAGTATCTGGCAAACTGCTGACATTTTGCTCATGTTTACAGGTAAAACGGGGACCACAGATGTGGAAATTCTTCCTGCAGTAAGGAGGCATGGACTGTAGTAATGCCTGGAGGGACCAGACAGAAAGTCTGAGACTCCATTTTCCTCATCTGAGCCCAAGACTTGTATATTCAACTATCACCTGGACGTTTCCCTTTGCACGTGACAGACATTTCGAACGCAACAGGTCCAACAGGGAAATCTTGATTCTTACTGCCCATTTCATTTGTAATTATCTTCTTCTCTAGTTGTTAAAGCTATAAGCTTGGAAGTCATCCTTAAATATTCTAATAACCATAACCCCCAAACCCTCTCTCTACCCTCCCACATTCAGTCCATTAGCTAGTCCTGCCGATTTGATCTGAAAATATACCTCCAATCTACCCACTCTTCAACTTTTCATCACTACCACTCCCACATGAGCCAACATTATCTCATGCCTCTACACCAGTTAGTATGTTCCGGAACGGGTCTATTACTGGTCCCTCTACTTTTACTCTTGCCTCATGTGCTCCACACAGCAATCAATACAATCCTTTAAAAATATACCTCTAAAAATGCCACTCAGGAGCTTATTATCCTCTACTATCTTTCTAAACTCTTTACACAGTCTACAACAACTTACCTTTTTTTGACTCCTACTTTCTTTACATATTCATTTATTTTGTACTCTCTCTTGTACAACATGCACCAGCCCACTGGCCTTCTTTCATTTCTTCCAATATACTCAGCTCTTACCCCATATCAGGACCTTCTCACATGCTTTTCCAACTGCTGTAAAGCTCTTTTTTCACTTTTACATGCCTGACTTCTTATCACTCTTTGAATCTCAGTTTACATGCCACTTATTCAAATAAGTATTAGCTGGCCCTTTAAGTAAATATGGCCCATTCCATTGTTCTCCACCAGAGTACCTGTCCATTTCCTTAATAACAGTCACCATAATTTCTAATCCTATATTTATTAACTTATTTGATCTTTGAAAACATGTTAATGTTTTGCATATTCAAAAACAAACAAATAAGGATGGGAAAAACTAAAATTGAATATAAACAGAAACAAATGAACCCTACTATATGTCAAATAATAATAAATACACTGAAAGGGTAAACAGAAGGCAATAACCCAAGTAACTATATACCCCTATAATGAGTTGAATGGTCACCCCAAAAAGATATGTCCACACCCTAACCTCCAGAACCAGTGAATGTGACCTTATTTGGAAAAAGACTTTGCAGATATAATTAAGAATCTCAAGATGAGATCACTCTGGATTATCTAAATGAGCCCTAAATCTAACGACAAATATCTTTATTAGAAAAGGTGACACATATAAGAGAAGGCTCTGTGAAGAGGAAAGCGGAGAATGGAGTTATGCAGCCACAAGCCAAGGAAGGTCCAGAGTCCCCAGAAGATGGAAGCGGCAGGGGAAGATTCCACTAGAGCCACTGGAGAAGCATGGCTGAGCTGACACCTTGATTTTGGACTTCTGACTTCCAGAACTGTGAAAGAATAAATTTTTGTTTCAAGCCAAGTGTGTGATACTTTATTACAGTAGTCCTAGGTAACTAATACATACTGTCAATCTAAAGACCAGAAGAACTATAAATAAATACTGAATTCTAGTTACTACATTAGTTTCTTTTTTGCAGTGATATGCAGTAACAATTCTGAAACTGCTTTCAATATAATGAGGAATTAAAGCAAATGAGAAAATACGCTGAGGATAAAGAGAGTCGAGTTTCTCACTGATGAAGTTAAAAAAGTGAAAAGAGGGAAGACTAGAATGAACTCTGTGGTGTTCGACTGAAATTAAGGATATTAACTCATGATTTTTAATAGGTAGATAAAATATGGGTGTACATGTATGTGCGTATGTTATCCTCTAGTTTTATATATGCCAAGAACATCTACACGCAATGACACACCAGCAAACCTAGCACACAGAACCTGGTTTTTAAATATCATTCTCCACAAAAAGGAACCAGGGCTCCTTATTTTCCAAAATGATAGCAATTGGTGAATCTGAAAAATAAAGGGATAAAGAAGCTCTGTGTACTATTCTTATGACTTTTCGATAAATTTGAAATTATATCAAAATAAATTCATTTTAAAAAAATATTTTGTTGCTCTTGAAGAAAATCCTGTTGCAAAGACAAAAGAGGAATTAAGAGAGCCAGATAGGAAGTTGTTGACATGGTTCATGTCAAAGTTGACAGTGGCTTGGACTAGGGAGAAGCAGAGAAGATTTGGGATATATTTCGAAAAGAGGGACAACAGGATTCCTTAAAGAACTAAATCTGGGCTATAATCACAGATGAAGCCAAGGTTTGTGAACTGGGCAACTGTGTGAATGGGATGACTCTAGGAAAACAAGTCATTCTTTCTGGCCATGGAGAACATGAACTCCCTTCTGTGTTTAGGGAATTCCCCCCAAAAATGACCCTTGGTAGAAGAGAGAGACTACTTCTCACTAGAGAAGCAAAAAAGTTAGATGCTAACTTTGGCGGCCTCCCTTACAGACGTAACATAGGAATGCAATCTAGCTCTAGCCACCACACTCACCTGAGCTGTCACTCAAGGACAGTGAAATGTGCTCTTTCAGGCTGCTGTAACAAAAATACCATAAACTGAGAGGATTATAAACAACAAACATTTGTTTATCACATTTCTGGAGACTGGGACATTCAAGATCAAGGCGCTGGCAGATTTAGTGTCTGAACTTCCTAGTTCACAGTGGTGGTCTTTTTGCTGTAACCCTCACAGTATGAAGGGGCAAGGGCGCTTTCTTGGGCCTCTTTCAGAAGGTCATTAATCCCATTCATGAGGGCTCTGCCTTCATGACCTAATCACCTACTTCCCAAAGGCCCCAACTCCTAATAACAGCACTTGGGGGTTAGATTCCTACATATGAATTTGGGGGGAGGAGAGGGACACACACATTCAGACCATAACACTTTCCTTAAGGAGTTCTGTACTACTGTATCTCCTACAAGATGAAGTTCTTCCTATTAAGTAGCAGTAGTATTAGCTATGACAACCAATGTCTGGTAGTACACATCACAATTTTATCAGCAAACCAGGTCAGTAGCATGGTTTGGGGCTTTCTTCCTGCATTTTACATCAAGTATGGTTCACCAGTCTTTCCAGCATTCTTGTCACAAATAAATCAAGGAGAGTCAGCTTCCGCTGCATGCAGCTAAGAACAGATATTGAAACCCTAGCTCATAATTTTGAGTGAGTAAATTAAAATATATTTAAATGGAGTGAATTAAAATATATTTTGCAGGATGTTCCATTTTCACTCAAGATGTAATACATACACTACCCTATTTCTCCATCCGATTATAACAAAAACTTCTAAATAAAATAAAGGAACGACCCGAAGACACTGAATAGTGGATAGGAGCAAGCAAAAAGGGTACAGAAGTAAGGTCTTAAGGAGCAGCGAGGTGATGAGTTTCCTGGGGATGGTTTCCACCTTCTTTATTTCCTAACTTAGGCTCCGGGGCAGCCCACAACTGATACCTGAGAGAGAGAGCAGACAGAGGGAGTTCCAAGAAAAGGTTGATCTCTCCGGCAGGTAGGGGTGGCAGCGGAAGGGAAGGACTGTGGGACAAAGCTCTTGTGACCTGACCCTCCCTCTGCCAGACAAGTACAAGCAATAAAGCTTTTTTCAACAAATGTTGCTAGGACAATTGGATATCCACGTGCTAAAGAATAAAGCTGGACACCTACCTCATACCACACACAAAAATGAATTAACTCGGAACAGATTATAGACCTAAATGCAAGAGCTAAAATTATAAAACTCTTAGAAGAAAACATAGGTGGAATTCTTCATGACTTGGGTTGTGCAATGACATCAAAGGCAAAAAAGCCAAAAAAAATAGACAAATTAGATTTCATCAAAATTTAAAACTCTTGTGCTTCAAAGGACACCATCAATAAAGTGAAAAGAGCATCCACAGAATAGGAGAAAATATTTGAAAATCATTTATCTGATGAAGGACTAGTATCTAGAACAAACAACTGATAGAACTCAATAATAAAAAGACAAATAACCCAATTTAAAAAATAAGCAAGGTTTTGAACAGACATTTCTCCAAAGAAGATACACAAATGGCTAATATGTACACAAAAAAATGCTCGACATAATTAGTCATCAGGGAAATACAAATTAAAACCACACTAAGATACCACTTCACACCAATTAGGATGGTTGTTAAAAAAAGAAAGAAAAAACACGGAAAGTAAAAAGTGTTAAGGAGGATGTAGAGAAATTGGAACTTTCATACACTACTGGCAGGCATTTAAAACAGTACAGCCACTTTGGAAAATAGTTTCACATTCCTTCAAAAGGCTAAACATATAGTTATCATAAGACCCAGAAATTCTACTCTTAGGTATACATGCACGAGAAATGAAAACTTGTACATGAATGTTCATAGTAGCATTACTAAACATTTCTAGTAAAAAAGGAGAAACAACATAATATCCATCAACTGAACAACAGATGAATATGGTTTATCCACACAATGGACATCATCTGACAATAAAAAAAAATGAAATATCGATACATTCTACAGCATGGACTGAATTTCGAAAACACTAAGCTAAGTGAAAAAAGCCAAGTAAGTACAAAGGTCCACGTGCTGTATGTTTCCACTTATAAAAAGTATCCAGAATAGGCAAACCTACAGAGATAGAAGCAGATTGGTGGTTGCATAGAACTTAAGAGGGGTTGAAGAGTTGGAGATGACAGAGAAGGGATAGGGAGTGTTTTGTTTTTAATAGAATTTATTTTTTAGAGCAGTTTTGGGCTCACAGGAATATTGGCAAATAGATAGATCTCCCAACTACTTCTGCCCCCACCCATCCATAACATTCTCCCATTATCAGTGTCCCCACCAGAGTGGTACATTTGTTACAACTGATGAACATACAGACACATCATTATCATCCAAAGTTCATAGTTTACATTAGGGTTCACTCTTGATGTTGTACACTCTATGGCTTTTAACAAATTTATAAAGATATGTATCCGCCATGACAGTACCATGCAGACTAGTTGCATTGTCTTAAAAATCCTCAATGCCCTGCCTATTCATCCTTCCCTACCCGCTAACTCCTGGCAACCACTGATCTTTCTGTTACCTTCAGGAGTTCCTTTTTGGGGTGATAAAAATATTTTAAAATTGATTGTGGTGATGTTTGCACACTCTATGAATATACTAAAAACCACTGAACATACTAAAAGCCACTGAATATACAAGCTAAATGGATCAATTTTATGTTACGTGAATTCTATCATAGTAAAACTAAAAAGGAAATGCTAAAAGTTCTTAAGTGAAAGAGAAATAACAAAGAGAAGCCTGGAATATAAACAATAAAGGGTCATCAAAAGAAAAGGTAAATATCTGAGTAAATAAAACATTATTTTTCACCTTTAACTTTTCTTTAAAACAAAAATTATATTATTGTCTGATGGGATTTTTCAAAGTATATAGATATAATACATAAGACAACTAAATCGGGAGTGGGGAAAGGCACTATGTGGTCGTACAATTTCCATTTCTTATTTGAAATTGTAAAATATTAATTCTAAGATTGTGTAAAATTAATTAGTGATTACCAAAGGGAATGGGGGAGGGAGGAAGGTCGATAAGGGTAAAGAGGGTCAAATATATGGTGACAAAAAAAAAAATTAACTTTGGGTGGTGAACACATGGTACAATATACAGATGATGTATTACAGAATTGCATACTTGAAATCTATGTAATCTTATTAACCAATGTCACCACAATAAATTTAATTAAAAAAAGAAAAAAGAAATCTTACTCCTATAAAGCTACAAAAAAAAAAAAAATAGCATCTTGGAATATAAAGGATATTTTAAGAGGACCAAAAGAAAATAATCCCTGTTACAAAGAACATTAAGATAAAAGTACATGTGGTCACCTTAGATGTTGAGTACTGAGAATATGAACACATATAGTACATTAAACAAAAAAATCTAAAAGACTGTGAATGTTGTTTCTTGTCTGTAAAGATAGAAGCATGACAA
This sequence comes from Pteropus medius, assembly GCF_902729225.1. Classification (NCBI taxonomy): domain Eukaryota; kingdom Metazoa; phylum Chordata; class Mammalia; order Chiroptera; family Pteropodidae; genus Pteropus; species Pteropus medius. The sequence continues at coordinate 3,670,296 of NW_024351073.1, forward strand.
GGGCAATGGGAATGTTAAGTACTCTTGTGTTAAAAAAGTGATCGAGAGTAATCATAACAAAAATGAAGTTCAACTAAGGATTCTTAAATGGATCAAAACAAAAGTAGTGCCATGGCTAACATTAGTGGAAAATTTTAAAGTAACACCTATTAAAGAACACTCAGTGACTAAAACACTTTTTCATCAAATAAACTAGTTTTTCTCTCTTTCTCCTTTATCTAAACATAGGCATTGCTGAAAAATAAATCCCGTCAGCCTTAACTCAAAACAGCCTAGAAGAAAGAATTAAGCATCTATTTCTCATAATACCCTACACTTTGCAAAAACGGAGAATATTACTGATCCGTGACCAATACTGGCTTCCTCTACACACACACACAGGTGTACTGATCTGTACTAATCGGTCCAGACTCTTGTAGCTGACTCTAAGACAAAGGCCACAAAACAGCTGCCCTGCTGCAGTGCCATTTGTAGTCACTGAATAAGGTGAGGCTCTGTGACCAACAAAATACAAGTACTCATGTCTCTGGAATGATGAGCTAACTAACAAAGGCAACTCTTATGAAGAGATAAAATGCAGCAGGGAATATACTATGAGCTTGGATCCAAAAGTTCTTCCTAACCAGAGTCCATTCACAAGCTTTCAGGAATCACAAAACTTCCTGAAATTGTGAGTACACTTTGCTGGAGAAAATGTTCAGAGCTTTAATTTGGGAGCCAGCTAACTTTTTATGTAAAGGTCCACATAGTATTTTAGGCTTTGCAGGCCACCTGGTCTCCGCTGCACTACTCAATTCTATCACCGTGGCCCAAAAGCAGCCATAGACAATATTAAATGAATGGGCATGGCTCTATTCCAAAAAAATGTTTATTTACAAAAACAGAGTGCAGGCTGGATTTGGCCCACAGGCCTTAGTTCACCAACCCCTGTTGAAATCGATCACACTCTTAGTCATTTCCTTCTGTGAATCAAGGACTCTGAAGTCCAAGTCTTGTTAATTCCTAAGCAATTTTAAAATCCATTTGAATACATCAAAGACATAAATTCATTCTTCTTTGATCTAGTCAACTCCAATGACCTCTTCTAAAATATTCCAGCAGCCCCAGCTAAGGATAACTCTGCCATTACCACACATGGTTTCTTTTCTGAAACCATGAACTTTCAATTCACATATTGATTTAACATTTATCACCTGATATGTTCTAGGCTCTAGCTATTCCATTTACTAGTCACACAACCTCCTACATTCTTTTATTTTCAATTCCCAAACCTTCAACCACTCTCTCAGGATAAAACTTAGTGTCCTTTCGCTGTACCCTATAATGAATCGTTTTTATTCTGTAATATTTCATTTAAACACCTAGGCTCCTAAATGAGACCGAAAAATATCATACGAAATGCAGAATAATTGTTCTTACAAAGTTACATTCTATAGCCCTTAATGCTCTCACAATTCTTTTAGTAATTTTTCTCTCACAACCATCAAGTGCTATTTTAAGTGTTTACTATTCTAGTGAAGGCCTCATCCCAACATCTGCAAACACAGAACTAGGAAACGACCTTGCCAGTAGATGGTAACACCTTCAACTTCCTAACTAAAGCCCACCATCCATAAACATATCTACATATGAATCTATCCTTATCCCTCCATTCCCAGTATAAACATATTCCCTCCTCCCACTCAAAGCTAACTCCTGCTGTTAGGCCTGATCACTACGCCCTCCTGAGGGGCTTTCTTTTTTACTTAGTATGGGTTTTTTTTTGCAGAACTGCATTAGATTTTTTATTGCTGTGTAACAAATTACCACACACTCAGGGGCTTAAAACACCTCCAATTTATTAGCCAACAGTTTTGGAGGTCAGAAGTCCTATCACAGCGTAGCTGGATTCCCTGCTCAGGGCCTTGCTGACAGGAAGCAGGTTGTCAGTAGGGCTGCATTCCTTTCTGGATGCTCTGGGGAACAATGTGATCCGAAGCTCACTCAGGTTGCTTGTGGTTAGAGGACTAAAATGCCTATTTCCTTTCTGTCTGCTGAGGGCTGCTCCCCGTATCTAGAAGCATGTGCTTTCCTTGCCACATGGATTTCTCCATCTTCAAAGCAAGTATATGGGAATCTTTCTCGTATTGAATCTGAATTAGGCGAAAGCCACGCTCCAAAATCTCTGCAACACAATCTCTTTATCTACAGCTCCTATTGAAATGGATAAGGAGTGATCTTAGAGGTCACCTGTTTTGGTTGAGAAGATCTAGGAGGCCATGCTTAATTTCTTGAAAAAGCCAGTGTAACAATTCTCTTTTTTCTCTATACACACTTTTAGAAGCAATTTCTTCATTTTAACATTCTTGCCATCTGTATAGACTCAAATTTAACTAAATCATCTAGTCTTGGTTCCCCTTTAATAAGACTTCTTTCAATTTATCTTTCTTCTCATATTTATTATACGCAGCAAAAAGAAACAAGGCAGTACCTTCAACACTTTACTTGGAAATCTCCCTTTTCCAACTTCATCACTCCAGTTCTGCCTCCATCTTCAAAGTCACCAACAAAGAATATCCCTTCAATCAAATCCCTCCCACACTTTGAGTTTCTTTTGCCAAGGAGAGCCCAAACTTTGTTAAGGGCTCACCTGATTAGGCTGAATCCACTGAGAATAATCATTCTTTCTTAAAGTCAATTGTGCCAAACGATATAACCTGATCACAGGAGTATTTCATCATACTCATGGTTCATATCCACACTCAAGGGGAGAGGCAAAGAATCTTCGGGGCCATTCAGAATTCTGTCTAAAACAAGGACGATGGATATAGCTATTCTGAAACTACTCTCTATATACCGTAGCACTGAACAAATGAGCAAATATAATGATTATGTTGGAAGCCAAGTTTATCACTGTTGAAGAAGTGAAATACAAATATGGAACATGTAAACACTAGGAAGTTGAATTACATTCTGATGTATCAGTATGACCTCATAATTTTTTATATATTTTATTTGTTTTAATCAGTTGGTTTATCTCTCCACCCCAGCTCTGTATTCTGAAATAATCTACAAGCAGTGACAACTCAGTAGCAATGAACATATGTAGTGACCAGATATTGATTTATAAATAGAATCCCCTAATAAAAAGAGCCATGGATCACCAGAGAAATGGAAAATATCAAAGCAGGAAAAGCTCATGATGAGCCTGGAACATTCTGTTGTACCAGAATGTAAGAAAGTACCCCCAAAATGATGAGGATAAGTCAAAAGTACAAAAATCAGTGAGGTAGTTTCTACTAGATAAAAAGCTCTGGAAATATTCATAAATTGGAAAGAAACACAATGTACTTCAAATCACTGCACATCTTGAGAGTTTATATTTGCAGTTAAAACCATCAGTTAAAACTGCTTAAGGAAACAAAAAATAAACCTAGATTCACAGTTTAAAATATTTTACTCCTTAGGAAACAGTGTTTACCATTAAAAAAAAAATGACTAATATATTTCATCTTAAAAGGGCAATTTTTTAGAGTGGTTGGATATCAGAAAAACTGTATAAAATATATAATTATAAACAAAGGATTTGACAAGTTTTATTCTTGAAATTACTTCTAAAGTTTCTAATTGCCATAACTGAAGTACACTCATGGAAAAATCAATCGCCCACTAAAAGGTCCAAGCATTCAGAGCCTGTCATCTCTCACTTTAGTCATGTACAGAGTCATGCGACACTTAACAATAGGAATATGCCCTGAGAAATGTGCTATTAGGCGATTTCGTCATTGTGCTAACACCACAGAGTGCACTTACACAAATCTAGATGGTACGGCCTACTACACATCTGGCCTATACAGTGTACCCTATTGCTCCCAGGCTAGAAACCTGTCCAGCATGTTACTGTACTGAATATGGTGGGTAATTATAACACAATGGAATTTCTCTATCTAAATATATGTAAACATAGAAATGGCACAGTAAAAATATGGTATAAAAAATAAAAAATAGTTCATTCATATAGGGCACTTACCATGAATAGAGCTTACAGGAATGGAAGTCGCTCTGGGCGAGTCAGTGAACGAGTAGTAAGTGAATGTGAAGGCTCTGGACATTAATGTACACTGGGAACTCTATAAACACTGTACACTTAGGCTACACTAAATTCATAAAACAACACAAAATCAAGCCATAAGAGAAAATGATGCAATTAAGCCGTAAACTCAAGATGTATGAGGCTGTTGCCAGCATAACATAGCATACTCTTTAAAAGCAAATTTATTTTATAAGTAGAACATGTACACTCTAAAATAATGTAAAAAGTAGAGTATAGTCAATACAAAAACCAGTAACGTTGTCATTATCAAGTATTATGTACTTTACATAATTGTATGTGCTGTACTTTTTATGACTGGCAGCACAGAAGATTTGTTTACACCAGTATCACCACAAACACATAAGCAATGTGTTGCACTATGATGTGCAACAGCTGTGACATCACTATGTCACTAGGTGATAGGAATTTTCAGCTGTTACAATCTTATGGGGATACCATTATATATGCAGTCTTTGACCAAAACGTCATTATGTGGTGTCTGACTATAATTAAGAAATAAATGGCACAAAATTGCTTTGATGTTGAAAAGAGCTGAAGACAATCCAAGGGAAATGCAATTAACAATATCAACTGTAGATGAATTGACAAAAGTTTAACAAATGAGATTATGAAACCGTTACCATAGGCATTCACTTACTAATAATCTACCAAAACATTTTTGAATTTGATTTAATACTGATTTGTTGTGGAGTTTTGAAGGATAGAAATTTAATAGTCACATGTTTATGGGCTCTAGGACAAAGAGCCCCATTTGAATCTAAAATGAAGTATGTGCCTAAGAATTCAAAATAATATAAGAAAATGCTCTGGTATTGAAAGTAACATACCAAAATTCTGGTTTAGAATAAGTGAGTTTTAGATGACAATATAACTACAGTTTTTAAAGTATGTTTTTGGATGGTTTAAAGGTCAATTCCTGCTTTTCTCATCCTATTTTTCTAATCACCTAAACCTGAACAAGTAATGTCCCATTTCCCAGATAAAATAACTTTTATTTTATCTTATCTTATTTTAAATTATTATTTTAAAATAACATTTTAAAGAGGCAGCAAAATCTGATTTTCAAAGGATATCTTATAGAGAACTCCCACATATAGACAAAATGAACACTTCTCTGGCTAAGGAGGCCTCCTGTCCCTCCCTCCCACCCCGAGGCCTCTCATTCCACCCCATGGCAGCCCCTGAGGCACCTGCACACAACCTCAACATCCTGAAGAATGTGCAAAATATGGCTCCAAACAATGACTGAGGTAAAGGTTCTGTTGTGAACAGAAAAAAATCTTTTTCAGATGCATAAGGAAAAGACATATAAAAATTAAAATGTTAATAGTGATAATATTTGGGTAGTAGAATTGAGTAATATTTTCTTTTTTTAATTTCTAAATTTCCTATAGTTGACAGGAATTACTGTTAGAAACCCAATAAACGTTATTTTTAAAAGATGTAAGTGTAATTACTCTCCCTATAATGTATTGTTATACTATGTAGCAGAAAAAAAGCATTTCTGTACCACCATAAATACAGTTAAAAAAATACATATCTATACACATACACATACCAAAAAAAAAAAACAAAGATTAGAGATACAAATTAAACATGATAATAATTTGACAATATAATTAGAAAGGCCTGTTTATATTTCAAGTACTTAATATGTTATAATAATAGATCAGACATATTTGTTTCCTTTAATATCCTATTCATTGAATTTCCAGTAAAGCCACAGTTATTAATTACTCTTGGAATCAGAAAAGAGGTTAAAAAGTTAAGAAGTGTCTTATGAAATCTATTACTTTTCAATAATTTTCAAATTTCCAAAACTCATCGCTCAAGCCAAATACTATAATTAAGATACCAGATAACAAGGATTTGCCTCTGGGAATTGGAGAGAGTGAATATTAACCATGATTTTGAAATCAAAATGGAAATAATATTAGGCAGGTTACAAGATTTTGATACAGGCACAAACCATGAGGGTGAGTGTATAGAAAAGGTACTAGACAGGCAAGAGGAGAAAGAGTAAAAATCAGAATTAAAATGAAGACTCAAAATCCTGCATCGACACTGACACTTTAATATATCTATGGTAGATTACATTATTGTTTCCAATCCATCAACCTTCTCTGTATCCACAACCTTTGACATGTGATACCAAAGTTCCTCTCAACAGGGACAGGACATACTTCTCCCCTATACCGGTACATAGTCATATGATTTGCTTTGGCCAATGAAATGTGCACGGATATGATATGAGCAAAGGCTTGAAATGTGTTCCCCTGTAGAGCTGGGGTTTCTCTGTGCTCTGCCCTCACCGTAAGAAAAATGTGCCTTCGCACAGTCCACTGGTACAAGGAGAAACAAAGACACACAGAACAGATCTAGACTCTACGTGCGGCTTGGAGCCAAGCCCAGCCAAGAGCAGACAACTCACAAATATGTTAGAATTATAAAAACCCATTAAGTTTTATAGCATTATTGTGGCTATAGTTAAATGATATTTAATATACTTAAACATTAATTTTAAAATATCATTATCCCTCTAAAAATTTTTATACAAAAAAGGTTGGTGAGGCCCTCTTTCCTTCTTGTCCTAAAACTCAGTACATAGTAGGTTTGTGGTAGATTATGTTTCCAAAGATGGTCCAATATCTCTCATCCCACATGGTATTTTAAGTGGTGGTCTACCTCCCTTGCCCCCAACCTGGGCTGCCCCTACGCTGTCATGTAAGACTTGAAGCAAGACCTTAAGAAATCTGAAGTTTCCACGTTAATCCTTCATGAAATTGAGACGTCAAGCGAGAAGTCAAACCCCACTAAGTCTTAACACAGTGAGAGAAATCCCAAACTAGATATGGGGGGGAGGAATGACGAGGGGAAGACAAAGGAGAGAAGAAAAGATGCCATGAAGTGGAGCACCAACTGTAAGCCATGTGAGTGAGGCCATTTTGGACCTTATAACCATTCTAGTACTCCAGCTGACAGGATTTGAAGCAGAAGAACTTCCTGGTCAATCCACGGAATTGTGAGAAATAACACATTGTTTAAACGAGATATTAAACTTTGGGGTGAATTAAGGCAACTCAAACAAGTTGTTAATAAATGTGTACTAAATTCATTAAATTCACTAAAACAGTCTGTTTAAAGCTTACCTTGGTGTTGGCCATGTCCACAATATACTGGTCTCCTTTTATACATTCCATCACTTCAAAACCATCTCTGTCAATCACCTTGGCTTGAGAGCTTCCAGATACAACAAGAATCATGTCTCCTGTGTTACTATACTGCAATGACTTGATCTGATGGCTAAGCAAAAGAAAAAGAAAACAGTCTGGTAAGACATTGAGCATAATGTTGATACTTCAACCACTTTAAGCACTGTCAGAGAAAAAGTCACATAACCACACAAATTGATCATTCTATAAAATCAAGAACATCAACCTCAAACAGGCCCTAAACACCACTATCCTGTTAGTTCCCCCTCTCTCCACAGCAATCTATTAAAATCTTCTCTACACACTTTAAATCTTCAATCCAACCAACTTCCTCTCTTCCAGCTGCTGATTCTTCCCGCTCTTTCCCAGAAGAAACAAATAAAAACTCCTCTTCTTCCCATTAATGTTGTAAACTTATCTGCATCTGAACTCTCTTCTTCCTTCTCTTTGGTTACAATATTGGAAATAAACCACAAAGCCAATATACTACCTACATTCTGGATCCCATCCTTTCCTGTATTCTCAGAACTTCTACTGCGTATCCTCTCTCTCCTCCCCGTCTCTAAGAAATGAAAAATAAACCCTAGAAAAGATTGAGAAATTGAGAAGAGAGGTTGAAAAGATGCATGTAGATAGACATTTAAAAATGGACACCAAGTATCAAGCTCTTTGTATCACATGTTAACCCCAGAGAGCATCAACCTCTAAAGAGGTAATGAACAACCAAGCAATTTGGTTGATCAAGCTTTTGTCATCATCTACACCGCTGCTAATGTAATAGGCTTATAAATGAACTAGTAGTGGTAGAAAAGATGAAAGTTATGCTTGGGACCAAGAGCAACTCTCTCAAGTTGACTTAACTTTTGCTGCTAATGAAGGTCCAACAAAAGCGTATGGTGAACCTCTCTCCCAAAATTAATACTGAACTAACGAATAAAGTAAATATACAATATGAAAAACTGTAATAAGTGTATGGGATAAAATAGAGTAGGGAAGGAAGAGAGTGTATACCATGGGGCGGGGATAAATATTTTAAGTGGAGTGGTCAAGTAGGCTATGAAATGAGGGAGGGAGTAGGCTATGAAGATATTTTGCAAAAGAGTGTTCCAAGAAGAAGCAACAGCTACTAGAAAGGATCTGCAGCAAAACTGTGCCTGGCATTTTCCCAGTAGGCCTGTAGCAGAGGAGCAAAAAGAACAGCAGTTAGAGATAAGGTGGGTGGTGTAGATCATGGAGAGCCATTTAAGCCAATGAAAGGACTCCCTCTGAGAGAAATGAGAAAAAACCCAGGAGAGTGTTTTGAGCTGAGGAATAACACAATCTGACCTATACTGTACAGAACCATTTTTTGTCTCTGGACCATTCAGTACTCTGAGATCTGTAGACTTATTTTGTTTTTAAAATACATTTAAAAAAAAATACATTCGGCATACAGTGGAAGCTAGATATAAAGAAATAACTATAAATTTTTTTGTGTGATATAAGATGTGGGTTTCTGTACTAATGCATCAAGTAATTACGCCTCCAGACAGGTCTAATAACTACTATAATTTCCAAGTAGTGACGAGCATAAACAATATATATTTCAATACATCAGTTACTATGGAAATGTGATATGAAAGCATTTGAAATGTACAAGTATTTGTTGCCTACTTTCATAATTAAAGGAAATTAGGCTAAATTTCAGTTAGAGGGTAGTGAAAAGAAAAATTTTTATCCATGTTCACAGAAATTGGGAGAACCAGATATAGAACTTATGAGCCCTGGAATTTAAAATTACTATAGTTAAGAAATTAAATGACAAGGTAGAGAATTTATACATAGAACTAAAAGTCATAAAAAAGAAATGTACAGAAATTCTAGAATGAAAACTACAATAACTATAATTTTAAAATAATAGATAGGTTTAATAGCAGAGAATTAATGGTTAAAAGATCATTTTTAGACTGAAGCATGGTGAGAAAAAGTGGAAAATGCAGAAAAAAATAAGATATATGTTAGATATGGTTTAAGAAAAAAAGAAAAACAGGTCTCATTGGAAAGGCAGAACATAAGGAGAGAGAAGCAATATGTGAACAGATGACGGTCAAAACTTTCGGAAAAATGATAAAAGCCACTAACCAAGAGAGATTCAAGATATAATTAGTACTATAAACCCCAAAGGGTAGCAGAAAACCAAACTCAAACATCAGAGTAAAACTCCTGCAAATCAAAGATAAAAGTAAAACTTTAAAAACAGTCAGAGTAAAAATAAGTAAAATTCCTTCAGAAGAGTAAAAATGAAACAGATGACTTCTCCACAGAAGCAACAAAAACCACAAGACAATGCAATGCGATCTTCAAAGTTCTGAATAAAAAATAACTGCTTAGGTAGAAAATGAAAGGAAAATAAAGATGTTTTCAGGAAAATATAAACTAAAAGAATTTGTCAGCAGCTTACTATATTACTACAAAGAGTTCTTTCAAGCAGTAAAAGAACAATCCCAAATAAACACAGGGACACAATTTGGTAGGAAGAATAACAGAAAGAATACATAAGTAAATCTCAATGAATAGTGATTGCATAAAACAACAATAACAGTTGATGGCAAATCCACTGTGAGATTTTAACATCTTTCCCAGTAATTGATACTGCAAACGAATAAAAAAATCAGTGAGAAGATAGATTTGAACAATATAATTAATAAACTTGACTAATTTACATATGGTGTACCAACAGTAAAATACATTCAAGCATATAAACAGTGTTTTAAAAATTGATATATGCTGGCCTATAAATCAAGTCTCAATAACTGCCAAAAGTCTAAAATCATACAGAATATGTTCTCTAACCCTAGTGGAATTAAGATAGAAAGCAATTTTTAAACAATAATTTGAAAATCATGAAATGTTTGAAAATTAAGCAATATACTTGCAAATAATCCCTAGGTCAAAAAAGAAAACACAAGAGAAATTAGAAAATGTTTTTAATTAAATGATAAAGAAAATACAATGGATTAGAATTTGTGACATGAAGCTAAAGCCATACTTAGAAGACTTAACACTTCTAACACATTTAAATGCATGTACTACTAAAAACAAAGTTTTAATCGATGATCTAAGCGTCCATTTCAAAATGCTGGAAAAAAAACACCAAACTATATCCAAAGATCTCCAAAGAAGAGAAACAGTAGGAATGATTTACAATCATTTTCTTGAGGATAGACAAGGACATGGTAAAAAGGAAAGTGGCAAGCCATTAACTTAGGAACACAGATGCAAAAACTTCCAAACAAAATAATAGCAAATTGAATACAGCAATGTATAAAAAGAAAAACACATCACAATCAAGAAAGATTTATTCCAGGAAGGCAAGATGAGTTTAATAGCCAGTCGATGATGAGATTTTCTCCAGTAACAGACAGTGAGGGGACCACCGTTAAGAGGAACAAAACTAAGAGATTTCTTTAAAGGTGTGAGGCTAGCCTAGTGACAGGATGATCTGGGGATAGATCCTGTTCCCATCTCAGCTATGGCCACATGTCAAAGTCACATACTATTAAGGAGACAAAAGGAAACCCTCAGAAGTACAAACTAAAAAAGGTTCTCCCTTATGACTTCACTCATGTGTGGGATATAAAACGAAAGCAACAAATGAACAAATATAACAAAAACAAAAACAAAAAACAAACTCATTGACGTGGACAACAGAATGGTGATTACCAGAGGGGAAGGGAGGTAGGGGAAGACGAAGAAGGTAAAGGGGGTCAAATACAGGGTGATGGAAAGAGACTAAACTTTGAGTGATGAGCACAAAATGGAGTAGACAAAAATATAAAGTTATACATGTGAAATTTATATAATGATATTAACCAATGTTACCAAAAAAATTTAATTTAAAAATTACATAAGGGAGGAAGGTTCTCAAACATTTCTAAGAATGAAACTATGTAACTCATTTTATTCTGTTTCTCTCCACAGCACTTACTATCTCCTGTTATTACACACGTTTTGTTTGTAGTTGGTCTTCCCTCACTAGAATGAAAGCTCTCTGAGGACATGACTATATAATTGTTAGGGCAAAATAAAATATCTATTATTTTAACCAAAAAGAGTAAATTATAAAATTCTCCCAGAGACTGGAAAATTATTATTGGGACTGTAATACAAAAAAAAAAAATCTACCCTCAGAGAGGAAGAAAGCTATCACAATGACAAGTGCAATTCATGATTCTGTCACCATCCTACACACTGCAAGACCAGCACTGTTCAATAGGACTTTCTATGATGTCAGAACTATTCTTTATCAGTGCTGTCCTTTACAGTAGCCACTAGCCACAGGCATCTATCAAGCATTTGAAATGTAGCTACTGCAACTAAGGAACTTAATTTTTAATTTAATTTAAATGTAAATAGCCACCTGTGCTAGTGGCTAGTACACTGAACAGTGCTGCCATTAACAATATGAAATAAATATAAAACAGTCTCAACTTTGGAACAGAAGATTGTCACTGCCTCATAAAATAAATGAAAAATGAAATACCAAGTAAAATGTTCTCTAAAAATAAAACAAAAGTAAACCTAATGAAATCTATAAAAGGCCATTTGGACAATAATACCACAAGTACTAAAACAGTCATTGTACAGCCCCTAAATGTGACTTTCAGTCACAAATTTAGAAATGCCTATTGAAGTAAACTCTCCAGGTAAAAGTTTCTTATATGCCATGCTAAAAATAGTCTATAGCATTCTTCAGAGATGGCATGGTAAAGCATCACATCAGAGCAATCTTACAGGTATGCTATCAAAGGTACCATGTTCTTAAAAAGGAAATCCCCAAATAAATATCAATGAAAGCAAAAAATTATATGCCTTACATAGATACTAATACACAAACCCATAGAATTCTCATGGAAAACCAACTTAATAATCAATCCCAAACACAAAATTTCTCTAACAAAAATAAAAACATTTTTTAAGCTGTCTTCATAGCTTCTTTTATGAATATAACTGTAACAAAAAGTAAATTAAATGATTTGATTTATCCTAACAAGCCAATCTAAAAAAAAACCCTCCAGCAACAAGACAAATTAAACAAAATTTTAGGCTATTTAGTCCAATTTACTTTCTGAGTCTACAATTTCAAGGCTGAGAAATAAATACGTGTTTCAAAAAAACACTATTAACTCATGATAATCTTGTCTTCTAGAAACAGTACACAAAAAATTAAAATGTATGCGTGTCTCACTAGGTCTCTATAGAAGTAGTCTTTCTGGTTGGTTACCAAAACCAAATCAGATACTTCCCAATGAAACTGCTTTTTTGCACAGCCACCACTAACTAGAAACTGCTGCTCAAAATTTATACTGATCATTTCTCCTAAAATGGTGAAATTCTGATAGCTTTTGAAACATGTATTCTTCAAAAAGCCATTCTTAATGTACTGAGTCACAGTACTGATTCTAACGGCAAGGATAATTCAAAAGATCTGACTGGGCTCTGAGGTTAGAATGTGTGACACAGTGAGGAATTTCACCATAATGCCTAAGGTCAAAATGTCAAGGCAGAAGAGCAATTGAAGCTCCCAAACCAGATGTTCATGGGAAAGGAACCTAGAAAAGCAAAGGCGAAGATACTGCCAGGGCCCCTCCTTCCTAAAAAAGAAAAGCCTTTCTGACTTCATGGCACCCTTCCTGAAACACTGGGAAGGAATGAGGTCCTCAGCAAAATTCTGACCAGGGTCCCAAACAAAAACGTGAGTCCACAGGAGGCAACAATAATAAGATATAACATTACATGTTTGATCAAATGTGTCAGCTGTCCATTTATTGCCTCTCAGCTCCAAATTCACCCTTCACTGCCTACTCTGCAAAAATGGATTTGGGCTTTTAAATATTTATCCTGTGCCAGTTTGTATGATGTTAAGTTTTGTCAGTAGAGGGTACTGGAGAGACACTGCAGGAGGAAGGGTATTCCTTCTGATCTAGTATGTTCCTCCTGGTAGGCTCCTGCACTGCTCACGCCTTCGCCAGTGTCTGGCCCCTGCTGCTTGTGTAGCTTCTCCACTAACAGGCTCCTGAAGTGTACATAGTCCAGTTTGTAGCACCAGCAGCTCCTGCAGCCCCGTCCTCAGGAGGTGACTCTGGTGAGACAGGTTTCTGGCAAGTTCTGCCATGACGGCACCACAGTCTCTCTCTCTCACTGAGCCACAGCCTTGCCCTCTCAAATAAGGTGTGGATCTCAGTCCTGGAGGCCTCTCTCTCTCTTCGTTGAATGTTCTATATCTACTCTAGGGGAGTGGCTGCTCCCTTTGTCTGCTAGTCCCATATTCTTTAGAGTTCTCTTTACTTTTTACCGGCCAATCTCTCATTACTCCAATCCTGTTATAGTCAGTAATTCTTTATCATAAACTTTCCCTGTTCAAATTACTGTGACTTCACTCTCCTAATCAGACCCTGACTGATATACCAAATTTCAAGTGATTAATTAGGAACTGAGAAAATTATAGGCTGTTTAGTCCAAATTCTTTAGATATATAAATAGATTAGATATTCGATAATTAGATAGTTCAGACTGCTAAACCAAAGTCTTGGCAAGTAAAACTTGAATGAATCAGTTAGTTCACAGGGTACCTTTGTTTACAGTACTCCCATTTGGGAAAGTCTTAATTTTCTTCACTAACTATGAAAGATCAAATACTATAAGCAATCACTTTGGTTTTTTTCTGGTGAATCATTTTTATTTCCAAAAGAGAAGGAAAATCTGAAAAATACAGTGAAATTCAAGACAAGATAGCAAAAACAGCCACTGGCTCCATTTCGCTGGCTATTCGTTCTACCAAACTGCTTTATCTACACTTGGAGGAAAATGCAAAATCTCAGTGATCCCACATTAATATTCACCTTGCTTTTTTAGCTTTAGAGGAACACTTAGTGTTTTCCCTGTCTCATTGTTTGTCACTTGCTCTCTCTGCTGACATTTAAAATGAAATGTTCAGCACCAAGCTTACCATTCCTGTCCCACTTCGCTCTTAATTCTGCTAGCCACAGAGTTAAAAGGACAGGATTAAGAGTTATTAGACACAGTACTAAGGAGAATTAAAGGGCTTGTTCAAGGGGGTATAACATCTGCTCCTCAAATTCCTGCCTAAACAACTAAGATTCCGATCAAAGAGAAGAGAGGGAAAGCCAATCCTGACAGTAAACTGGAGTCACAAGGAAGTGAATGTTCTCCCGGGGAGTAACTCTGACACCAGAGGAAGGCTTAGTGACATTGCACAATTCTTTCTGTGAAGTTATTCATGGGGCAAGTGGGAGTCTATGAGTGTAAGTGGAAGGGAGTGGAAAGGTGAAGAATGAGGATCCTTTTAAGTAGTTTTTGCTCCGCTAGCAAAACAAGCTGAGACATGCAAGACAGATAAACACAGCTGTTTGGGGCTGTCACTTGGGGCTCAGGAGCCAAGGTGTCCTGATGTAGTGAAAAGCGCATTGGAATGTGAGTGAGGAGGACAGGGATCCAAGTCCTCGCTCTGCTGCTAACTAGCTGTGTGACGAGGAGCAAGCCTTTCGGCTTTATTAGCCTCATTCTCCCTATTTTTTTTTGGAAAATCAGTAGATGGGACTAGATAGTAGCACTATGCAGAGTGCTCCTGAGACACAGAGTTCATGTACTAGCTGTATAACTTTGCTGAGTCCTGGTTTCCTCCACTGAAAAACCAGGAGAAATAATACTTATAGGATTGGGTGAGGATTAAAAATAGTATACATAAAGGCATCCAGCACAGTCTGTGAAACAAGTAGTTGCTATTACTATTACTTTTTTATTTCCAAGGTCTTGTTAAGATTATTTGAGGGGGATAAAATCTTGGTAGCTAACTAATGAATACATTTAAATTAAATACACTGAACATTTCAAATTCATTACAAATTAAGTTAGTATAATGCGTATTTTTAATTATTACTAATCAAAGTATTCAAGAGAAATATGCTTAAATCTTTTCTGATTCTCTGCACCTACTCAAAAAACTCAAGCATTATGTCAAATTCATCCACTACAATCTTGGAAATGAAAGGCAACAATAGAAAAAACATAGTTTCAAATTTGCAGGCCATCTTCCTATAGTATTTGATGAAACTGTTCCTTCTAAGTATGCAAAATATATTATCTAGTGCTAGAAATAGGACAAGAAAGTAAGAGACATGAGGCAGAACCATCTAAGGGTTTCTGTATGAGAATATGAGAAAATACTAATTTATTCCATGCCAAAATAAATCTTCAGCTACTTCAATATTTGAGCTTTTAAATTCATAGATTTCAAATGCAAAATTAATTATAGCTACACATTTTACCTAGTAGTTTAAGCATACTAAAGGTTAGAGAGCTAGTAGTAACTTGAATGTCAAACGAAACTAAAAGCAGAGAAAATTTCTATTTATTAAGAGAAAATTTCTTAGTAAAGTAACTTTACTAAGACCAATCAATAACCCTTCCTCTTCCATTAAAATGTATATTCTTATTTAGGAACGTAATCAAATTACTCTATCACTTAAGCTAGTACAGATTAATACCCTCAAGACTTTATATGGTCTGACAGTAAAGTTCCATACTAAAATAGAATAATAAAACCAAAAGGCAATAAATACCTAAACAATATGTTTTCATGTCTTCTGAGGATTAGCGAAATATCAAGAATAGCCAACCAATGAGGATGACTAGCAAAAACTAAGACCTCGTTTGACTATTCCCAATAGCTCCCTTTATGATGATGTGATATTAGGAGTAACTCAAGTCTTAATTCTAGTAGCAGAACAACAGGGGCTCAGCATTTAATAATGAATAAAAGAAGCTGAGGGAGCAAACAATAGGAAGGCCCTACTTTAGAGAGCCTCTTTGGAAAGGGAATATTTAGATAGAAACCTAAGTGAAGAGGAGCTAACCACTTTTTGATGGGGGAGCAGGTAGCAGGAGGGTAGAGAAAAGCATCCTAATTGGAAAAAAAAAACCACTTGTAAAAAAATCTCTCAGACATTTTGCTAGAGCATACTAAGAAAAGAGACGAAACAGGCAAGGGTCAGATCACAAATGACCTTATAAATCATGACAAGACATATGAGTTTTAGTCAAAATGGATCAGGAAGGTCTTAAAGGGATTTCACATGAATAGTGGGGAATAACAGTAGAGACTACTGCAGCATTCTACATGGGATTCAAGCAGGGAAGACACTTGAGTTGAATTTTGAGGAGGAATCTTGAAGAAATTGGAGAGGCAAGAAGAGTACAGGTAAGGATGGAGAAAAGGTCCCAATAATGAGGAAGGAAAGAAGTGAGGAGACTGAACTGACTGCAGTGAAGCCTTTGTGTTGTGATGTAACAAGAAATAGATAGAAAGATGATAATTGTAAAGTCCTTAGAACTTCAGGATAAGAACATATACATAGACTTTAAAAATTAAGGACTTGTGGAAGGTCACGCAAGAATGTAAAATGTATTTTCTTAACGCAGGGAAGATGCTGAAAATGGTGCAAAAAGAACATGAATATGAGGTCTTTAAGAACTTAAAAACCTGAAATGTAAAAGACTTCTATGGAAAAAATAATTGCCTGAGGAATGCACATTAAACTTCCCTAGTCCAAATATCAAAATAAATAACCTAGAAAAATATAACAATAGGGAGATATATAAAAATTGGAAAATGAACAAGCAATTGAAAGAAACAATCCAAAAATTTCTATAAGGACCAGAGTGATTAGAAAAACATCTCCCAAAAAATGTAGAACAGACTTATATGAAAATAGCCCACAAACCATGAATTCCTATGGCAGCAAGTTCTCGAAGAAGAAAGGCTGCCATCATTGAAAGAACACTCGCATTAGGCAGCTGGCAACTGAAAGAATGTTCGTGACGCGAGGGTTCACAAAACAAAGACATACCAACTAGTCAGAACCCTAACAAAATAGCTTCCCTGAAAACAGAGCATCCATCACAAAGAAAGGAGACTCCCCTGTAAGGACTACTCTCAGCCCCAGCCCCGCAGAAATCCCTCAGACCACAGGCTCACTCCACTAGCTATTAAGCTACTGTGTTTAAGGAAGTGAGGAGATGTAAGGAGGATCTAGTCGACCTGTTTCTCACCAGGCAAAAATAGTAAAACAATCGGGGGTTGTGAAGAGATTCCACAGTGGGGGCTCAGCAAACTTTTTCTGTCAAGGTCCAGATAGCAAATATTTTAAGCTTTGCAGACCATAAACAATCTCTGTCATATATTCTTTGTTGTGTTTTGTTTAATAGTCCTTTAAAATTATAAAATTCTTAGTTCATGTGCAATGTAAAAACAGGCCGTGGAGCGGATTTGGCCCTCTGGTCATAGTTTGTCAATCCGCTGGCAATATCCAAGATTAGTTACAAACCAGTAAAAGTTTGTTATGCAAAACTGAAGTAGCTAGATGGATTTGATATTCAACTTTGCATCTCAAGTACAGCCTAATTAATAATGCTACTGATGAGTGATATCTGTGGGAAAAAAATGTCATATACTATGATTATTCTAAAAGTTGTAAAATCTAATAGTTTAGA
Source organism: Pteropus medius (assembly GCF_902729225.1). NCBI lineage: Eukaryota > Metazoa > Chordata > Mammalia > Chiroptera > Pteropodidae > Pteropus > Pteropus medius. The sequence goes on from NW_024351073.1 coordinate 3,688,152, forward strand.
AAATAATATTACTAAGGAAACACACACTCTTGACTGTTTCTAATGACACTTACTCTAAATGGTTTTAATCCCTTCTGTGTCTGTGTATAACATGACACATGTGATTAAATGGTACAAACTCTACAGTTAGAATGCCTGCATTCAAATCCCTGTTCAATCACCTACTGTGTGACCTTAAGCTAATTAGTTAATCTCTCTGAGCCTCCAGTTACACATCTGTAAAATGGGGATAATAAATGTACCTATGACACAGAGCAGTTATGAGAATTAACTGATATAAAGAATTCAATCAGCCTCAATAACTGTTAGCTATGATACTGATTATTAATGATTATTATATACATTATGATTACAACTATGTATCTACACATTTCTTGTTTAGCAAAAGAAAAGCATTTATTTCTGTATTAATATATACACCTGGTGGCTAAAACTCAAAAGACATAAAAGGGCAAATAACAACACATTTTCATTTCACCTTGGTCTCCCAGACAACCAGTTATTTTCTCTATAGAAAATGAGTGTCATCGGTCTCCTGTATACCTTTCCAGGAATATTTTATGCATATATAAACAAATAGTATATATTGGTTTTTCCAAGCTCTTTTAAAAAACTTTTTTAAAAAATTCTATAAAGTGTTCTTTCACTCAATATATTTTGAAGATTGTTCCACAGTTGAACCTTTTCTTGATGACTCAGGTAAGTGTTTTTCAAGTTTGAGTAATAACACCTTCCTTTTGATGGGAAAATATATTTAGAGATCACTTTGTGATGACAAATAATTTTTATTATAATATTACTTAATTGCATATGAACATATAAATAGGTTCCTTATACTTACAACTCTTACAAAACTATAAGTTCACAATGAATTTAAAAATAAATACTAACCATTCCACACTCACAGGAATGACTATCATCAAAAACACAATAATAAATGCTAGTGAGAATATAGAGAAACTGGAACATTTATATATTGCTAGTGGGAATGTAAAATGGTGCAATCGCTTTAGAAAACATTTTGTCAAGTTATTAATATGTTACACATAAATTTACCATATGATCTAGCAATTCCCAATTGAAGTATAGAGATGGAAACATATGTCCATCCAAAGACTGTACACAAATGTTCATAGCAGAATTATTCATAATATCCAAAAATGGAAACAACCCAAATGTCTACCAACTGGTGAATGAAAAACAAAATACACTACATATATACTTATATTTATATTTATATACATATGTATATCATATATATAAAAAGGAATCATAAAAAGGAACAAAGTACTGATGTGTGTTACAACGTAGATGAACCGCAAAAAGATTATGCTACGTAAAAGAGGCCAGACACAAGAGACCACGCCTCATATGTATAAATTATTCCATTTATATCCAGAAATGTCCAGAAAAAGCAAATCTATAGAGACGAAAAGTAGATTACTGTCTAATGCTGGAGGTGAATATGGAGAGTGACCACAAATGGGAATGAAGTTTGTCTTTAGGGTGATGGAAATTAAGATTGTAGTGATGGTTGCACAAGTCTGTAAGTTTACTAAAATGTATTAAAATACATACTGAAAATGAGTATATTTTATGATATGTAAATTAAACCTCAATAAAGTAATTTTGAAAAGTAAATACTAAAACAAAAGAACCAATAAAATTCAAAATAATTTTAAGGTATTATTTGTTGAAACAATATCATATAAAATAAAACAATTTCGTTATTGTGGAACAAATTGATTATATCCCTCTACAACAGTCCTCTAATCTACCAATAGACCAACAGGCTAATGAATACCTGTTGCCTGCTACAGCACATGCCTATTTTACTGTGTTACAGTGATAAGTCAATTTTCTCAACAACTGTCTCTTTTATAACTACTGTGAAAACTTTGTTCATACAGCACTTTATGACAAAATAAGCTTTCACTTGGTGCCAATGCATCATTTTATGTACGAAGTGTGTCTCTGCTCCTTTCTCCTAAGACCATGGCCACTGAAAATGAAAACAGCACTTGAGCCCAGGTGATTTTGAACACAAAGGTAAACAAATCTGGACATTTGGATTGTGCCAAATAATTATCAAAATGAAAAATCAAATTTTTAATTAATGAAAAGAATTCATGAGCCCCTAAAATTATACCCATAAACTCCAGTTTGATAAACCTGAATACTAAAGTATTCAGAGCCATCTGATTTCACACTAAATGTTATCCATACAGTTGAGCAATTCTAGTAAGTGCCCATTCACAAAATGGTTTTATAATTGTCATCAAGTCACTTAGTTTGTGGATTGTATCTCTATAAGGCATGACTAAAAACAACCTTGTCTTCAGTGATGAATCACTGGGGGATTTCTGAAATGAAAATTTATTTTAACATTTATAAGTCAAATGGGAATAGTAACTGCTTGAAGAAAGAAACACCTGATGAAAAACAGTAGCATTCACCCACTTGAAAAGGTTGAACATTTAACAGAAATGATTATCAACTGTTGAAAACCATCATCTGGTAATAAAAACTACAAAAATTTTTCTCAAAAGTGAATAGAGTGAATATACAACCAATACGTATTACACAATAATTGTGTTGCATCTGAGTAAATAACATTTAGTTGACTAAATTGTCCCAGAAATTAAAGCAAAACACTTGGCTTATAAATCGCCAAACTAATCATTAACTTGTTGATTTGTTAGCAGACCAAAAGATCAGAATAGAGGGATATCATTTATTTTCCACAATAAAGAAATTGTTTCCTTCTATATGTTCAATTGAGTTTTTTTTTAATTTTTTCCTGTCAAAAACAGAAAACCTTGCTTTGCATGGTTCTGATACACATAAATTTCAGCTATGTAAATAATACCAGGCCCCAACAATATGGTTCAAATTTTAGTTATTATAGTATATTAACTGAGTAACTGCATAAAGTACAAACTTTGCTGCTAGCTTTTCAGTCCAAAAATCACTATGTAAATAGCAGATGTGCATCCTGATAAATGACAAATGATACCACGTTTTCCAAAGTCTGTCACTGTGATTGGTCACTGTGAATGCACAGACAGCAAATCATGTAGTTGTGTTGCCTCCTTGTCTCCTGGTGATAAACCCATGTGACATTTTACAAAATGGATAATCAAAAAAGGGCTATTAGACAATATCAAAATTTTCACATGTGCACAAAAAGCATTTCACTTCTCGCTACTTGTTCTGGAGAAACACTCAATTTACACATATGCCCAATGAAGTATAAAGAAGATAATCAGTCCGTCATTTGTTTGTAATAGTGAAAAAGTGGCCACAATCCTAAAGTCCATCAATGATGGAATAGCTAATAAGTATAGCAGTTCTCAAAGTGTGTCCTCAGACCAGGCACACCAGCAGCACCTGGGAACTTGTTGGAAATGCAAGCTCTTGGGCCATACAACATCCAAAAAATTGAAAACTCTAAACATGAGGTCTAGCATTTAACTTTTTAACAGGCCCTTCAGATGGTTCTGGTGCCTATTAAAGTTTCGAAAACACTAAACTATGGAAAGTTACACTCAGTATGCTGTGTAGCACTTAAAAAGAATACAGTATGCATATAGTGAGATTAAAAATCTCCAAGCGATATTGTGAAGTAGGAAAAAAATTATAAAGTAACAACCGACTGATACCATTTATGAAAACAAATAATAGTATATACTGTTTTTTTGATATGTACATATATTTGTTGATAACTGCATGAAAAAAACTCAATGAATATATACCATAATGAAAACAGTGATAACTCTAAGAAAGGGATTAAAATGAAAATGATCAAGAAAGAACTTCAGTTTTATCTGTAATGTTTCAATTTCTATATAACTTATGTATTACTTGATTAATTAAAATGTTTTATAAAGAAGAGAATAGGGAATGTCTAGCCATTTTTAAATGAGCAGAAGATAAAGAATTCTTAACTTGAGTTACCTAAGTGATCTAAAAATTTTTAATATTTTATGAAAAATTTCACTCCATCCACATTTTTTTATAAAGAATACAGCTAGAGGAAGGGTTTGTGAGCCCAAGGATTCTACAAAATACCTGACCAGTACCCCTAAAACTGTCAATGTTATGAGAAACAAGAAAAGACTGAGAAACTATCATAAACCAGAGGAGACTAAACAGACATGAAGACTAAATGTAATATGATGTCTTAGAAGAGATATTAGTAAAAAAAAAAAAAAGTAAAATCTATATTAAGTTTGGAGTTTAGTTAATAGTAATGTACCAACGTTGGTTTAATGGTCACAAATGTACCATGGTAATGTAAGATGTTAACAATAGGAGAAACCTGGATAGGGGTATACCTAAATTCTGGACTATCTTTGCAGCTTTTGTGTAAATTAAAAAATATTCTGAAATTAAAAGTTTACTAAAATTTTGAAATGGAAATACCAATATGATCTTGTCATTTAAACACACACACACACACACACACACACACACACACACTTATCTTTTCATTGCAAAGGTCAAAAAGCAATGATACCTCAATATGAATAAGCATATGTCACATCCAGATTTGGTCTCTAAATATCATTCTCACTTTAAAAAACAGGTCTCCATGGGGACATGTTGATTACAGGCTTTAGAAAGGAATGTACCAGGAAGTCTACATAATGCCCTGCCAGAAAACATGTAAGCTTTTAAAGACTAATGAAGTCATGTCAAAACTACATAGCAACCAGGGAACCCACTAGCCGAATCTGGGACAATTTAAACATCAAAAAGAATAATGACTGCAATTGAATGAAGCACATGAAAATTTTAAAATCATAAATACTGACACTTGAAAAAAAAAAAAGCCAAAAAAAAAATCACCACCAATAACAGCAACAACTCATTTATCACCACTTGAGCTGAAAATGGGTAATTAGGGAAATAACTAACCATATATCCCACCTCTCCAGTAGGAACTGTATTTCAGGGTAACCAATAATATTAGTTAATGAAAAAAAGTCCTTTTAGAAGAATGCCAGCAAACAAATGTAGATGAAATAATAGAATTAGAAAATCACCAACTTTAAACCTCAATGAGGTAAATGATTTAGGTACTAGTAATCAATGGACACTAAACTTATTAAGTGAAGCGATGACAAGAATCTGGATATTTATATTGTACCAAAATATCTCCCCACAAAAGTTCTTGCCTATCTCAAGCATATAATATTAACTTTACAATGGAGGAATCAGATGTCACAAACTTAACCCAGAAGTCAACCTTAGTTGCTAGTTACTAGTAGTGTCAACTAGACAATACATGCCACCTGGTGTGATAAAATACAGATAATAATCAAGCCTTTAGACCCTCGATAGGAAATATTGGAGATAAACAGTTAAAGGAAGTAATTAGAAAATCAGGGAAGAACCACCTTATAGAAGACAACTGGACCTGTCTCTATTTAACAAAGTCACAGGAAAGAAATGATAGGAAGAAGAGACTATTCTATATTAAAAGATATGTAAAAGAGGTACAAAATAAATGTGATACATATTACTTGGTTGGATCCATATTTGATAAATAAGCCTTAAAATATATTTTGAGGGCAAATGGGGAAATTTAAATATGAAATGGTTATTAGAAATATTAAGGAATCCTAAATAATTTTGTTAGAATAATGGAACTATGTTTATATGGGAAAATGTCTATATTTTTTGAAAGATACATGCTGAAGTATCTCAAAGTAAAAGTTTTGTCTGTCTTTATTTTTAAATACTTCAAAAATTATGAAAATGAGATGAAGCAAAATCATAAAAATGTTTACTATTGTGAAATCCAAGTAAAGAGTAGATGGCTATTATACTAATCCCTCTACTTAGTTCTCTGTGTTTGAAATTTTTCACAGTAAAAGTGAATTACAGATGAATATATAAATAGATAGCTATAAAATACACATTGAGTCCAAAAAAACACTGTCATGAAAAGCAGAGTCACATTATTTGGATATTAGGGACAAATGATGAAAAAGTTAAATAGTTCTCATGATTTAAAGAGTAACATTCACATACTGTTTGCAGTATTAGAGTTTATATCAATTATATATGGATTGTCAAGAATTCTGTTTCCATCTAACCTTTGATAGCTCACTATTATTGATAGGATGCAACAATTTAATTTGGAAGAGAAAATAAGCTTATTCTTGTGCTTTTTTGCATTTTTAATTATGACAGTGTAGCAAACTGCATAGTTTAGTAATAGAGAACTGGTAATTTAGTAACTGAGACTCATGAGACGTATTCTATTCAGCACTAATCATTAGATCTATGAGAGCTGAGAGCACTGGACAGTCCTGAACAAGTCAGTTTATAGTTGTGAAGGCAGAAGGAGACCACAATTCTTATATGAATCAAGAGACTATCATGTGGGAAAATGGGATTAACAGCATATCTTAAGTACATTTTCAAAAGGTCATCATACTAACTCAAGATAACGTGTTACTGTCTTGAATCATGAGAGCTATTTTAAATCCAGACATTATTGGAGATACACAGTTTTTGCAATTTTTTTTTCATCTCCAACTGATCATAGATCTACCATGTTCATTTTAGAGACATCTCAAGTGTTTACTAGATAGTTTAAGAGTTATGGCTTCAAATTTACAAATCATGAACCAATGTCACTCCAATAAATTCAATTTAGAAAAATTTACAAATTAATCTGTTTGTAGAAAATTGACCAGAGCCACTTTAGTCAAAATGGTTATTTTGCTAGAGCAGCTGTCAGAGAAATCTGAAATCTCAGACCCAATATTGATCTACATATAGACATTTATTATCTAAGCATTTATTAGAAAAAACAGTTTATATGACCTGTTCTGCAGGCTTAAGAACGATCTCAGCCATCTAGCCTTTTAGATGATCCAACCACCACTTTCACGTAAGTGGTGAAAGTGGAAGCAAACACCCAACAATCCAGAGACGGAAACATTTTCCATGTAATTGATGGAATCCAGGGCTTACAGGTGGTTATCAAATTTAGCAAAAACATCATCCCTAAGAGTTCAGGTTAAAAGCAAAACTAGAATCTTATACCCCATTCATGCAAGAGTAGGACATTGGGTCTAAGTAATTTTAGCTAATCCACATGCCTTGACTATCTTTAAATGTCGTCACTAAGAGCCCATTTCCAACACATTATGCAAGTTAACAAGACACCAGTTTGACCAATAAAAATTCATTTTTGATATCCAATATGCTAGAAGATCAAATAAGGTCAAAAATAGAAATAAGAGGGTGCCTTCTGGTAGCAACAGGTAAAGCCCTTTCTGATACGTTGCTAGCTGGCCATACCTGCACAGTGCAGCACAGACTAACACCTGGGTAGTGGTTTAACATATGTCATACACATATACGTAATATTATACAGTATTTATTGAAGTGTTTTAAAATAAACTAGACAAAGTAATAATTTCTAAATAAAAATACTTTTTAAAAAAGAAAATGTCTTAAAACATAGGTTAATGAAACTAAAGGAAAGAAATTTAAGGTACATTTTACTTTCATTTCAATAATGAAGGTAGTATGTAGTCGAATAAACTTATTTTTTCTTGGTACAAACCATTATAGATGGAATTCAAATGACATCTATCCATCTTCAAATATGAAGGTATTAGTTGAGCAAAACATACCATTCACAGGGTTGAAGGGATCGAAATGCCTTAAAAGAAGCATCCATTCCAGCAAAATCCCAAAACTTAACATCATAGTCATATCCTCCAGTCACCAAACGGGCACCTGAGGGATCCAGACCCAAAGCAGAAACCTGGTTTAAAAAAAAAAATTAATTGGAGAAAAACTACTTACAGTCTTTTATAACATTTCTTTTCTCTAACCCCACCTCCTATCTTATAGGCATTGGACATGTAGACCACCAACTGTTGTTACTTCTGCAAAGTGAGAATGGACATCACCTTCTATATTATTTGACTTTGTTGAGTACTGTTTCTTTGGAAAATTTTTAAAAAGAAAAAGTTTAATTTCTCTAATCTGCCGCTTTGTCCCAACTTATCTATTATGTACTCAAAATAGTTATCATTACAATTCCATATGATAAACTAAGTTGCTTTAATAGATAAGTAGAAATCTCACAAATGATTCAGTTTTTTCAATAAACAATTTTGAGGAAACCTTTCAAGATAGTTCAACTACCACTAAATGAAGAACACATGAATTTAAAATTAGCAAAGTGAGTAACACCAATGGGAATTTTAAGAAATCTATTCAATAAAGTAAGACAAAGTAGAAATTATTATCTTGTGCATATGGCTAAATGACTCAACATAGTTACCTTAAACAATTATTTTTAAAGCTGGATTTGTAAGTGACTAACCAAATTATAATAGTACTTTTATTGGCTCCATGAAATATTTGCTTTTCCTGTGAACTTTCCTGGTCCAATTTACAGGTGAATGTCCAATGTGTAATCCACTGTTCTTGAACTACATTTAACATTCTGTCAGAGCAGGAAGTCCCTGGATCTAACACCCTCTCAGAAGAAAAGAATTCCATATTTAATGTGATTATCATATATATATGAAACAATAAAAGGATCAAAGTTTATATAAAGGATGCTACTCTAAATTAGTTCTTCTAATAAATAGACTTGAAATCTAATTAAATGTAATAGAATTACTGTAATTAAAACCAGATACTGACAAAATAATGTATATTCATTTCCATTATTATCTGCAAACACTGATTTCAGAATACAGTTAACCTTGAACAACACAGGTTCGAACTGCGTGGGTCCACTTAGACACAGATTTTTTTCATCTTGTAAACAGATGACATATCAATAAATATAGTACAGTACTGTAAATGTATTTTCTCTTATGATTTTCTTAATGACATTATCTTTTCCCAGGTTGACTTTATTATAAGAATACAGTATGCAATACATACATAAAATATGTGTTAATCGACTAGTTTGTTATCGATAAGGCTTCTGGTCAACAGTAGGTTTTTAGTAGTTAACTTCTGGGGGAGTCAAAAGTTATATGTGGCTTTCACCCCCATGTTGTTCAAGGGTCAAATATATTTATATAATTATATTAATTGTATAGAAATGTAATTAATAGCTTACTATATTTAAATTAGATGTGTATTCCAAATGTGTTAAAGAAAGCATACAAATGAGAACTGTCATTTTTTACGCCTGAACAATAATACATCTTAAAACTTAAAATAAACAGTAGCTTTAAAATCTAGAAGGTAACATCCGCTATCAACTATAAACTTACTTGCCTCCATGCCCATGCTAACTTTTCCTCCTGTTAAAATTTAAAAACCATCCCTCCTCCTGATTAGGCTAACCCCACCAATGTTCATCTCAATACAATGCAATCTGAAGTTGCAAATTCATTTGTGGCTTGTCTATCTACACCTGTTCTCCCCTCAAGAGCATAAGTTCCACTCCCACCCTAGGACCACCATGTGCAGCCACAGAGGCAGAGGCCTGGGGTCCGGGTGGGAGGAGTGGTGACTAGCTGTAGGTATCCTCAGTGTGTCCTCCTGGGGAAAAGAAAAGGGATATTTAGAACCTGAGGTTTCCAACTTCCTGGGGGTCATTTGGAGAACGTGCTCAAAGTGAAACCTGGGAGGAAGCAACTCCTCACCTAAAAAATGTTCTCCTTGACTCAGATGTGATTTCTTTGGTTGAGAAAGAGAATTACTATTATGTCACTATATGAATGAAAAGAAAGTGGATGTGATTCATGATTTAGAACCAAAGAATGCAAAACCTAAAAAAATTAAAGTTGGAAGTGGATTCCTTGTAAAGAATTTTTTCCACTGAACCAGCTTTTCTGGAGACTACATTGTTTAAAGAAACAAGGCTATGATCCATGCAAAATGAACACTTGTTAAGTGAAGAGCTGAATAATATACAAATTTAAAACTGGAGCATCAGAAGACAGCAACACTTTTATAGAAGTCTAGCATTCAATATAGTTATCGATATTATTTTGGCACATAATATGAGAAAATGCTGATACACACAGATAAATATTTGTAAACAATAATAACACTCTCTTGATATTTTTAATCTAACTCTCATGTCAACATACTGCTCAATCAAACTGATCTAGAAGGACAAAAGTGAAAAAGTAGTGTTTAAAGTTATAACACTAACAACTCTTCTTATTTTATGATAAACATAAAAATCAACAAAAATCAAACCACACTATATTATCACACTCACTTGAAACTGCTCAGTTGAATATCACATAGTATACATAGCTGACCATAGTAAGTATATTTAAGAAATAGATATATTTCTTCAATGACAAGGAGGAAGAGAGAGCAGATAAACTGTTATAGATTAGGAATATAACAAACAATGATGACTGTCTTAAGAGTGAGTCAAACATCATTTGAATACTGATTTGAACGTACCAACTATAATGATGTGTATGGGATAACTGAAGAAATTTGAACACTAATGGGATTAGATGATATTAAATAATTATTGAAAAAATTTACATATTATAAAGATGTTCTGATTATGAGAGAAGGAAGGAAAGAGGAGAGGGAGAGAGAGACCAGCCTCATCTCTTAGAGCTTCATACTGAAGTATTTACAGATGAAACCATAGGAAGTCTGGAATTTGCTTTTAAATAATCTCATGAGATGAGTAGATGGAAAAGGGATGTGGAGGCTTACTAGAAATGTAAAGCGTATGAGAAACAAGACAGGCCTTATGTGGAAAATTGGTAAGGCTCAGAGATAAATAATATAGGTATTCTTTTTAGTATTTTCTATACTTCTGTAAGTGTCTAAATATTTTTATAATAACTAGTTGAAAAAAAGAAAAACAAAAAACAGACAAAAGAGCCACCTTCCTAATAGCTGATATATTTCCAAGAAGTTGAAATAAATGCAGGGCAAAGGCAGGACTGCAAAAAGAAATTAGTTAACCTAATAGTACAATTAGTAGCTCTAATTGATTTTTGATGTGTAAAATAACTTGGAGTATTTTTTAAATGATATTTCTTTATAAGATAAAATTTGATTTGAAAAAACTAAAATATTTAAACAAAATATGTATAAGACCCATGATAATCTCTGTTATAAAAATCTCTGAACTAAATGGTAGAAAAACTTCCTTTTAAGTACTAGCGGACTATAATTCTTTTCCATATACCTAAAAATATAAAAATTCATAAAACTGTCACTACTTCAGAATAAAAATATCGAAAGTCTGACTTAAAAATAGATAAAACATCAAGCATCAGATGAAAATAAGTTCTTAGGTACTTTGGTTTCAAGACCCTTGACACTCTTAAAATCCATTGAGGACCCCAAAAAGCACTTTCTTATGTTAGTTACATGTATCAATATTTGCCATAATAGAAATTAAAACTAAGGCATTTAAAACTATTTATTGTTTAATTCATTTAAAATAGCAATAAAGCCACTATATTCTAACATAAATGTTTTTATTAAAATATTTTAATTAAGTTTATTGGGGTAACATTGGTTAATAAAACTATATAGGATTCAGGTGTACAATTCTATAATATATCATCTGTATATTGCATTGTGTGTTCACCACTCAAAGTCAAATCTTCTGTCACCATATATTTGACTCCCTTTACCCTTATCTATGGCCCCCGCTCTGGTAACCACTAAACTGTTTTCTATCTATGAGTTTTTGTTTGTTTATGTCGTTCATTTGTTGCTTTCAGTTTTATATTCCACATATGAGTAAAATCATGTGGTTCTCAACTTTTCTTTCTGATTTATTTCACTTAGCATAATGTAAAAACAAAAACAAATAGGACTATATCAAACTAAAAAGCTTCTACACAGCAAAAGAAACCATCAACAAAACAAAGAGGCAATCAAATGAACAGGAAAAGATATTTGCAAACAACGTCTATGGTAAGGGGCTAATATCCAAAATATATAAAGAACTTATACAACTCAACAACTAAAAATGTAATAACAAATGTTGGAGAGGTTGTAGGGGAAAAGGAACCCTCATATATTACTGGTGGGAATGTAAATTGATACAGTCACTATTGAAAACAGTATGGAGGTTCCTCAAAAAACTAAGAATAGAATTATCATATGACTCAGCAACCCCTCTTTTGGGTATCTACTCCCAAAATTTAAAAACATGCACCCCGATGCTGACTGCAGCATCATTCACAGTGATCAAGACATGGAAACAAGTGAAGTATCTTTTGATAGACGACTGGATAAAGAAGATGTGGTATATATACACAATGGAACATTACCCAGCCATAAGAAAATATGAAATGCTGCCATTTGGGACAACATGGATGCATCTTGAAATAATCATGCTAAGTGAAATAAGTCAAAGTATTTTCAAAAGCAAAACATTTAGTGAGAAGAATGCCACTGTTTTATAACATCCCTGTCTATTAATTCTATCATCTGTGTCATTTCTGGATCTATTTGTATTGACTGATGTTTTCGCCTTCATTGTGGAACATATTTTCTTACATCTTTACATGTCAGACATCTAGAAAAAGGTAGCTAATTGTAAAGGAAAAGCAAGATAATTTTATTCTGTCATTTATTTATAAGCAGGTTTCATTCATTTAACTACCACTTTTTAATAGATTTTTAATAAGATAAAATGGTTTCATCTTGTATCTCAAAATTTTTACATTATAAATCTTTAAATGACAAATAAATATAAAAATATAATCTATGAATCTAATATAATCTTAGCATGATACAGTGACTATTTTATGTTCATTTCTTACCTCGACATTCATCTAAAAAATGAACTCAGGCCTTTTACTGATATAGAAATAAAGCTGAAAGTAATGAGAAATTTTCCCACACCATAAAAAAGAAAACTATACTTGAGTTTCATTTCTTTCATTTGTAATGTTCTCATATCAAAGAAAAAGAGGTTTTAAAGCCAACAATAACAATGACAATAATAAGTGTTCCTATTTTAAATGAAACCCAATGGCTATTTTGACTGAACGGAAAAGTAATCTTTCCTTAATGTCTATAGTGTTTGTGTTATCAGTTGATTGTGCAATCAGTCTTAATGTAAGTGTTATCTTATTAGTTCACTTTTCCGTAAGAGCCCTGTTATTAAGTATCAAATTTTTTTAACTTACTGTTTTAGTGCCATGCTTTAGCGTTATTTCGTGAGAGTCAGGGATCTTTTGGACAGGATTCTGAAAAAGGAAAATTCCATGACATCAATGAGTAATATAACATATTTGAGGGGAACTACATACCACATTCACAGAAAAGATAATTTTTTAAAATTGAATCACTAGCTTTTTATCACATAGCTTTAAAAAATATGCAATAAAAAGTGTTAGGGTATCTTATTTTTGCATGTCTAGATAGATTATAATTGGTCACTTAGAGCTGTTTAATGAATTTATCTTAAATCTCTAAAAAGATAAACCTAAGAAACTCTCTAGGTTGCATGAAACCATAAGGCCCTCTCAGCATCCAAAATATTTAAAGTCCTCTTTTCATGGGTACTTGGGCGTACCTTAAAATACTTATGTACTTAGTTTATAACAGACAATAAAATCTGCACTGGGTAGATGTGTATACCTTTTAACCCACAGAAGTTGAAAAAGCAAGAACTGCTGTTCAAAAATGGTACAAATAAGGAACTGAGTCATTCACTGATTCATTGATTCAATAAACATTTATTAAAGGGAGATTATACCAGATGCCAAGTGGCATTAGCTATAGTCTCTACTCATGCCCCCTCCCAAGAAGCATACGGTCTAAAAGGGAGATATCAATGATTCTAATTCAATATAACAAGTGCTATGACAGACACTAGTATGGACAGAAAAATTGAGGGATAGACAAGATGGATGCAAAATAAAACATAAGAGGTCACAGTGATCATTTGAAGATGAAGTTTCATTGTTTAATAAAGTCTTCATTATCCAAGAGCAGAGTAATCATACCAAAATTTTATGGCCACTACAAATTCATGTTAAGATTATCTTACAATCTACTTAATAAAATATATGTAATCTCACAGCCTTTGGTCTCTATTTCTCTTCATTCTTTAGTTTATTTTAAATTTTCCCCCTATGGCTCATTCTCCTTTGCATATAAACAATTAAAGTACTTCCCATATTAAATACACACACACATACTCACACACTAATTTCTCCTGTATTTACTGCTATACACGGTTTTCCTTTGCAATTAAGCTTCTTCACACTACACTTTTCAGTGTCTCCACTTTCATTTGGCCATCCTTCTACCTCTACCACTTTGGCACTTGTCATTTAATTCCTAAAGCCTAGCACAGTTCCTGGCACTTAAGAGACTTTCAGTGAATATTTTTTAAATGAATAAACAGGTCACTATAAATGCCTCTGGACACTTTTCAGAACTTAACCTGCACACCTGATCTTTCAACAGCATGATAACTACTAAGCTATTTTCTCTATGTTAAAAATGTTCTTCCCTGGGAGAAAATAACCTAGACAATGAGACATAAAAGCTAGAGTTTTTAAATCTAGCTCTGCAACTCGTTAACCCTGCCATAACCTCAAGAGAGGTATGACTCTCAGTTTCCTCATTTACAAAATAAGGATAATCATACCTATTCCTAATAGAGTTTGGCACAAAGCAGGTGCTCGATAAGTGACAGCGACCATTTATTCTAAGGCTTACCTCCTATCTTTCTGGTCATATTATCTTAGTCTATATTTGGGTTCTCTTCCCCTTTACCTGGCTAACTCCTACTCAGCCTTCAAGACTCAATTCAGATGTGATCTGCTTCTAGAAGCATTTCTCAGCATTTCAAACTCTGGGTTAAATTAAGACCCTTATATGCATTCCCATGGCAACTTCTCCTTGTCGCTATCAAAAAACTTATCACACTATATTGTAGTTTTTGACCTGTCTCCCTCCCCACCACTCCCTAACCAAACTGCAAAACAGACACTTCTCAAAGACTATGTATATAACTATCATCTCTGGATCTCCAATCCACAAAACGGCTGATGTATGGCAGACACACACGAAAGCTTTTGGAATGAATTAATGCCCCAATGTCCACCTTGTGGATCATATTAGATTGTAATTTTTAATTTACCTTCAAACATTAATGTTTATGTCCGTTAAAAAGAGCGAGTGCTATCCATTAGGTGAGCCTGGTGAGTGAGAGTCAGGGGATGGTTGAAGATTTTTAAAAAGTCAAAACCTTTGAAGACCAAATGATTATACCACAGACTGAAAGCAAATTTAAAGTTGCAACTATAGAGAAATAAAGGCAGCTTTGTGTAGGGCTATTTGCATCTGAGAGATTACTGGAGTCCATTACTATCACAGATCGGAGAAGGAGATTAGGGACCGAGAGGCGCTGAACAAAAACACTTAACCTCACAGCAACCCAAGGAACTGCTGGAGAGTTTACAGTTATTTCAAGACCAAGAAGTTACTGTATAGTTTACTATGTTTGGGAAAGTGCTGCACATACCTATTTCGGAGATATCAATATTCCATCACAAATTCCAACATAATTTAATAGTTGAACAAATGAATTCTGGACTACCCCTACATTAAATTATTTAAGCCACTACTCCCTTTGCAATTGACAATATCTGTAAGTAATAAAAACTCATGCATAAGTGCTAACTAAGTATTCTTGCAAGAAACAGAACAGTTCACATGTTTCACTTAGAGAGGAATCTATATAATCTGTGTCTCATTTCATAACTAATAACCTTTTCATCACTCAGGAAACAGAAACACTGTCACCAAAAAGAGGGATGAATATTATTTCACTGAATTCAGTGCAGAATGTGCCTATATATAGACAATTTCTGACATTTAAAGAAAAAACTTACAAGAACACAGAACAACTTAGTATTTATATTAGGAGTGAATTAAATGTTTAAATAAATGTTGTTTACATTTAAAATCAAACTTTTACTGGAAATCGTGTAGGGCATAATTCATAAAAAGTCCATATAATTGGCACAACTAAATCATCTAAAATAGTACCAATCCATCTTTTGGTAGCATATCATTTGATGGTGACTGTTCTTTTTCCAAAACTTTTACTAATGACTCTTTGAAATATGGCTTAATGCAAAATTTGCTATAACAGTAAGATATTTCCAAGATTTCCCTGCCAGGGGACGCCATAAACTACAAGATTTCAATGAAGTCATTTATTACCAGAACATAACAAGAGCTACAGGCATAATGGAAGAGGGGAAAAGATACCAGTTTTTGTTTTGGTTTGGTTTTAAATGCCAACCAAAAGATTATTTCCCAGGCTCTTTGCTTTACCCCCAAAAACAACAATGATAGCAAACATATCTGAAATAACACAAACAATTCCATCTGACATGCATCCTTATGGTGTTTTCAAAAGACATGCAAATCAGAAATAACCTTTCTGGGGTAAAGTTGTCATAATTTTAAAATGTAATTAAATTTTTGACATATCGTATATACTTTTACCATATACCATATATAGTATGGTACTACAACCCATAGTAAAAAGTTTACCCAGTAACAAAGATCTGCCACAAAGTGGCTAGGAGTTAGAGGGACAAAATGGGGACTTTGAAGCAGGAGCTTGAAAATGAGTGCTACCTTCTCTCAGAACATACTTTGGAAACAGTTACCAGTAACGTACCACAGGCAACCGGAAGGAGAGTTTATTCTAGTGTAACTCTGGAGATCCAATATCACTGACTAAACATTAATTCATTTATTCATTCACGCACTAATCATACAAATTTGCTTAACAAACATTTATTAGTTAATTATTTACCACACACCAGTAATTACAGCTAAAGATAAGTGAACAACAAAGACTCTCCTCACAGGGAAGTGACAGTCCAGTAAAGCAAAACAGGTAAACAAATAGGCAAACTAAAGTGTTGCAGATGCTATGACAGAAGAATACACAAGGATCAATGTTCAATTCCACTGTGCCTGGGGAAGTAGAGGGTGATTAAAAAGAGATGTTTGAGATGTCTTCGGAAAAACAGAGGTCCCCTAAGTGAATGTGGAAGACATCTAGGAGACAATAAGATGAATCTCGATACTTTCTGAACTGCAAATACTTTTGCATGGCGACAGTTTAAATTGCTGGACAGGAAAGAAGGAAAGCGGGTATGTGTTGTGAGTATATATGTATAAAATGTATATATAACTCAGAGAATTAGTTAGGAGCCAGATTGTATATAAGGCCAAAAATCTGAAATTTAAGCTCTGAGTCATTGTAATTTTATAAGATTTGAGTTTTCAAAACATCACCAAGATATTCTGTGCATCAAAAGACAAAAATCAACACAGCAAAAAGGCAACCTACAGAATGGGAGAAATATTTTTCAAATCATGTATCTGATCAGGAGTTGACATTCAGAATATATAAAAAATTCCTACAATTTAACACCGAAAACCAAACGACCCAATTTGAAAATTAGCAAACCATTTGAATAGACATTTCTCCAAAGAACATACGCAGATGACAAACAAGCATATGAAAAGACACTCAACATCACTAATCATTAGGGAAACAAATACAAATCAAACCCACAATGAGATATCACTTCACACGCACTTAGGATGGCTATTATTGTTAAAAAGAAAAGAAAAAAGAAGTTGGCGAGGATGTAAAGAAAATGGAACCCTTATGCACTGCTCAAGGGAAATGGTGCAGCTGCTATGGAAAACAGTATGGTGGTTTCTCAAAAAAATAAAAATAGAATTACTATATGAGCCAGCAATTCCACTTGTGATTATATAACCAAAAGAACTGAAAGCAAGATCTTGAGGAGATGTTTGTACACCCACCACATTCATAGCAGCATTAATCACAACAGTCAAACGGTATAAACAACCCGAGTGCCCAGCAATATATAAACTGATAAACAAAATGTGGTCTACATACAATGGAATATTATTCAGTCTTAAAAAGGAAAGAAATCCTGATACATGTTACAATATGGATAAACCTAAAGAACATTATGCTAAGTGAAATAGGCCAGTCACAAGAACACAAAAACTGTATGATTCCACTTATAGGAGGTACGCAGAGTAGTCAAATTCATGAAAACAGGAAGCAGAATAGTGGTTGCCAGGGTTAGGGGAAGGGGGAAAATAGAGGTTGTTGAACTCTGATGTATAAAGTTTCTGTTTTGCATGATTAAAAAGTTCTGGAGATTGGTTACAGAATAATGTAACACTATTGAACTATATGTTTTAAATGGTTAGAACTGTAAATTTTATATTATGCATACTTTATCAAAACTAAAAAGTAAATTTTAATAGATATAACCCACATAAAAGTAAATTTTAATAGATATAACCCACATTTAATAGATATAACCCATATAACGCACATGCATATTATTAAGACTGAATACTTCTCAATGCTCTAATAAACTTAGGTAACCTCAAAATAAATCATTTGTCAAATGTTTAAAATCTTTCTCCAAAAATGTAAAGTTACGTGTCTAAAATATTGCAGGAAGGAAAGACAATTTCCCATCTAATTCTCACAGCTGGTTCCAATCTTTCAATTAGTAGTATTCCCAAACCATCTCTAAATTACCTTCAAGCTGTTTATACCCTAATGCAAGGTGCAATCTTTCTCAGTAACATGACTTAAGAGCAGTACATTGTTAAACAACTTTTTATATTTGTATGAGGGCTAAGACATTCAAAAAGGATAGTTCATTCTTATATTTTTAACAGAAATTATATTATTATTTTTAAACTCCATGACATTATCAATAAACACAAAAAACACAATTTTCTATACTTATTTGTCATACAATAGCAGGTAATAAGCCAACAGGATTTATACCAAATGACACATTTATTTTCAAAAGCTACCATGAACATAAATGCCTTATCATTTCCCAACAATCTAAAATTTTATTAATAATTCAGCTCTTATTCTTATTTGCTAATCCAAAGACTTGAAATCTAGACAGGGCTGTGATTAACTCCACTTGTAACCTTAACTAAGTCATTTAACTGGGTAGAACCTCTCAGCTTTTTCACTTATAAAAGTGAAAATCAGACTAGGTAATTCATGATATTCTATGGCAACATGATTTACCTTAAACTTGTTCACATCTGGAACTATGAACACTGCCTCATGTCACTGAAAAGTCCTTCCATGACTTCCATCTTCTTCACTTCCATGGTGTTACTCTTCCTAGATCATTTTTCATTGCAAACCTTGGTGTTACTCTTCCTAGATCATTTTTCACAGGCTCGCTACCGCCTTTAGTAGAAATCTTTTAACAGCACACATTTTTGTTTTAGAAATTTTCTACAGTATTTGACTAAACTATTGTTCTAGGTTAAGTTTAAAACTTTAATGTTTTAAGAAGTTTCTGGTCAAAGGGTACAAATTTTTAGTTATATTATGAATTAAGTTCTGGAGATCTGATGTATAGCTTGGTGACAATTGTGCATAATACTGTATTGTATACTTGAAATTTGCTAAGAAAGTAGATCTTAAGTAGTTTTACTACACCAAAAAAAAAAAAAGGTAACTATGTGAAGTGATGGATGTGTTAATTAACTTGTAGTAATCATTTCACAATGTATACATGTATCGAACCATCATGTTGTATGCCATAAATATACACAATTTTTATTTGTCAATTATACATCAATAAAGCTGGAAAATAAATATTAAAAACAAAGGAAAATTTCATATATAATTGAAAAGCAGATAATTTCATTCTTATAAGATACTAAAGAGCCTAGCAATATTCCTATCATTTGCAGTGATATTTATTTTTCACTTATTACTCATTCATGTATGTATTAAGAGCCCACCCTTCCCATTAACCATTCCAGGCAGGAATGAAAGAGCATAGGAACTAAGCCTAACAGGGAAGGGAGGTAGGGGGCTATAACAGAATTAAGAAGAAGCTGGTTTTCTAGAACCTGTATAATAAAACTGCTCCATTCTACTCTGTCGCCCCCACCCTAAAGAGAAAGCTTTCTTTTACTACTTATACAGGAAGAAGGAGAATTTCACCTGCTCAGACTGGGTCCCTGAATTTTACCATTTGCCCTATTCCTAAAAAAAGACCCACCTCTACCATGTCAGTGGCAATAATATATGCACCATTCTCACATCTTCCCAACTTGAACTAATTATCCCCTCAAAGCCTCAAGTCCTTAGCCTCCTATGTTAGAATGTTCCATTTGGGAAACAAAGAACCTTTTTATAATTTGAGTAAAGATTAATACAATCCTCAGCCTGATATCTGCTCAGTCTCAGAGAAGCTAAAAATGTCCTCTAATGCCCTGCTACTCAGACTGTGGTCCACAGATGAAACAACTAGGGACATCACCCAAGAACTTGTTAGAAATTCAGAATTTCAAGCCTTTCCCCAGACCTTTCCCCAGAATCTGCTTTTTAATAAAGTCTCCAGGAGATCTGTATGCACAGTAAAGAGTGATGTGAGAAGCAAAAGTTTTCATATTCAACCTACCAAATACGAATTATATCTCAATAAGGCTGTTATAAAAACCACAAAATAATAGAGGAATACAACTAATACAGAAGTAGCACATGGAGAAGGTATTCAACACTGTTTTTGTTGGTCAGGAGAAAAGCTAGATCCTGAAAAATGAAAAGGTTCTTTCTCGATGAATAAGACAGGTTTGCCACAGTGTACCCACAAGGGTCATTGCTTACACAGACTATCAAGTGAACGGAA
The DNA here is from genome assembly GCF_902729225.1 of Pteropus medius. NCBI lineage: Eukaryota > Metazoa > Chordata > Mammalia > Chiroptera > Pteropodidae > Pteropus > Pteropus medius. The sequence continues at coordinate 3,708,869 of NW_024351073.1, forward strand.
TTGTACTAAGTATTGGCCAAGGTCCAGACAGAAGGAAAAGCATGTTGGAATGCATGAAAGAGTTATGTTCAAAGACTGTTCATAGTTTGAATGAATAGGGCATGAGGCTAGTGTAGGAGAGAGGCAAGAGACGACCCTGAGAAGCAGGACAGGTCACAACTAGTGGTAAAGGAGGGCATAATGGTTAAGTTCATGCATTCTGGAATAGATTCCCTAGATGGGAAACCTGGCTCCACTGTTTGCTACTGGGTGGCCTTGGGGAAGTTACTTAGCATCTCTGAGTGTCAGTTTCCTTATCTGTCAACATAGGACAGTAGTACTAGGAGGATTAAATGAAATTCATTATTTCACTTTAAGTGCTTAGAACAGAAGTCCCCAACCTTTTTGGCATCAGGGACAGGTACTCCTATGAGAATCTAATACCTGATGATCTGAGGTGGAGCTGAGGCGGTGATGCTAGGGCTGGGGAGTGGCTGCAAATGCAGATGAAGCTGGCTCACGACACTCACCTCCTGCTGTGCAGCCCGGTTCCTAACAGGCCACGAACCAGTACTGGTCTGCGGCCCAGTAGTTAGGGACCCCTGGCTTAAAACATTGCTGCACCAAGGAAGTATCCACTGTCAGTATTATTGTTTGGTTCTAGATTTGAGCATCTGTTTATTTCTTCATTAATCAAACAAAAGGAGACTGCAGAGAAAGAACTGTGGCTTAACAGTAATTTCTGGTTTATTGGAGCACCACTTTTTATAATAAAAATCGAGACTGTGCCAGTACTTCATTTAGTAAACAAACAAAAAAATTTAATTCTCATTTATAGTCTGAAAGGCTCTATGGGATGCAGAAGTGAATAGATTCCCTGAGTCCAATCTAGATCAGTAGTGAAATGGCAAAGTTACCATCCAACAACTGCCTGGTAGGCTATGTGAATCATCTTGGTCCTGGTCTTATTTCAAATTCACAATTAGCTGCACTTCTAGCACTCAGGAAAAATACTGTGAACAAAATGTCTTTCCAAATAAGGACCGAGGCATATAAAATTTTTAAAAAGTAAGTTGTGTTAATGCTGCTTTAATGTGTAGTCATATGCTATTCTATCAATTTTGTACTTAAAAATATAAAATTTATTCAAATGTAAACTTTATAGTCATGGTAACAGGAAAGAACCTAATTCCATTAAAAGATAAGTTATATCAATTTTAGTAAATAGTCACGATTTTGTAAAAATTCTTTACAGTACTTTTAAAAATTTTAAGATTAAAGCATTAAGAAATCTTTTTCCAAACTGACATATGCAAATCTTCCACTTTTACTCATGTAAATAGAAGGAGTGAAAGATAAAGGGAACTATTTTACTTTCAAATACTGTGTGTATACCTACTAAACTGTAAAACAAATGTGCCTTTTCTACAACCTTCATTCTTAAGGATACTTTGTAGTGGGAAGGCAGAAGAAAACAAAATGAGATCAATAAGTAAAGCAACCCAAAGTAAAATTTTAAAATAATAAACTGAGAGTAAAAAATGAAGGGAAAACTTTTTAATTACACTGTATTTGGTATTAAAAAAAAAGCTTTAAGGTAAAATGAAACATGAGTGGAACAGAGCCAACAGGTAAGGCATATGTAGGAAGATATAAGGTACTGGAAAGAAAAGAAAAATGAAAGCAAAAAGATGAAAAAAGAGGAGGATTCCACATAGATAAACAAGTTAAAGACTTTGGAAGGGCCAATAGTATTAATAGAACTATGAAGTGTGAATAATTCACTCTCTAAACTGAAGATCAAAAACATAAAGTATGAGGGGAAAAATCATTGTTATGAGCTGATATAGCAGGGAAAAAAAGAGGAGGAGGATTTCGTTACCTCACAGGAAGTACTGAGAATAGTAAATATTCTTGCATAAAGGAAAAAGAGTTTTGAGAAGAAGTAGATGTGCCAAAGGGTTCTTTGGAAAAATGAACAAGGGTTCTGTGGATAAAGTATATGGCTATAAGAATTGGTAAAAGATACAAGAACATAATATTTTTTCATGATTCTAGAAAAGTAGTAGTCAATTGAAAAGGATATCCAAATTGTCACAGAACAGGGAGCATCAAAAAAGGTTTAATTACAATACTTCAAAATTAAATTTAAATTTGTAGATACAAATCTTTAACAAAATTTAAGTCATAACTGCATCAAATCTCAGAATATTTGTGGGATTATTAAGAGGGATGTTTTTGCAAAAAAAATATTCAAGGGCTTCATCAATTTTCTCAAAGGCTCTTAATCCTATGATATTCAAATCATTTATCACCCTTGCCAAATTTTCTCTTTTTCAATTAAGAGCTGGTAACTCAATATTAGATCCTCATTTGACAATTGCTTTGGGAAGAGTGAAGGACATCCTTAACATCACTTCCACAGACTTAAAAGTTTACTTACATCTGCTAGATTTGCAATTCACTATATATATATTGTACTGACATAGTTCTGACATAGTACTGACATTAAACTCTGATTTACCAGAGTTTAATGCTGAATACTTATATGTCAAAACAACCTGTAATTGAGGAGACTACAATCAAACTGTCAGATATACAAAGTGCCCTTCTGCCTTCCTTGTTGTACTTAAATTATGCTTTGTATTATCTGCATAAACCAGTCCATCTTCCCCACTATATAACAATTAGTGCGAATAAAGAAAATGGTCCATACTAGCAGTTCTCATTCACATTGCACTTACACAAAATGTTTGTTGAACAAAATAAAAACCACTGCTCAGAGGCAGAAAGAACCCACTCTAGGTGCTGTTCCTGGAAGCAATCTGAGAAGATACAAAAGCCCACCTGGCAATGGGAGCTTAAAATGTGTGGCAGTCTTTTCACAAGGAAACTGCAGCAGGACTAGCCTGGAAATGTGAGGATGGAATATTGACTCTTGAGTTTCTAAAGGATAACTGTGACTAAGTATTTGCTTCCTTGAAACATTTAGGGGGAAGAGAGTAACTATGACCACAGCAAAGGACGGCCATTCATTCAACAAATATTTCTTAAACATCTACTATGTGCCAGGTACCAATCAAGCTACCAGGGATACAGTAATAAAAGAGACAATGTAACTGCCCTCATGGAATTTACATTACTATGAGAAAGACAATAAACCAATAAACAAAATGTCAGATAATGTGACGTACCATAAAGCAGTAACAGGAAAAACAGTGGAGTAGAGTGGGGATACTTATAATAAGGTGGTCAGAGAGGTAACACCTGAACAAAGATCCAAATGAAATAAGGGAGTTAAATGAAGCTTTCAGTGTTATTCCTCATAGAAGGAAGAATAGAAAGGCTCTCTGATGGAACAGGCATAGATGTTAAAAGAAAACAGAAAGGTCAGTGTGAGCAAGACACGGAGTAGAAAGAGATGAAGTCAGAAAGATTTGAAGAGGCCAAGTCATGGAGGACTTTAGAGGTCAAGGCAAGGGACTTGTTATTTATTAACAATATAAGAAATTAGAGAGTTTACTGACAGAAAAATAATAAGGGAAGCAGGAAAGTAACAAGATCTGATACATGTTTTTAAAAGTTTGGATTACTCTGGTGATGAGAAAAATAAATTTTATCTGACCTTACAGACTTAAATATTAAATTACAGACTATCCTTAATATTCCTGCCATTAAGCTTTATCCTATACATGAATCTGTTACTAATCTTAAAAGCTTAAAGATTAAAAAAAAAAAACAATAAATATTTCTGATAGTCGAATCACAAAATATAAAGAATTTTTCTGCATTACTTTTTTTAAAAAAATTATTCTAGCATTAATCTCAACCTAAACTTCACTAGTCCCAATTTGTAGAAGATACTGTTGATAAGATTATTTTTTCCTTCCACTGTAGACAGGAGACAGTTGAAAAAAATGGATTCTTGCCAAAAGCTCAAGAGCCTCTATTGCCCCCTAGTGCCCATCTTAAAGAATGAAAACCTTCGCACATTAGTAAGTGGTAAGAAATATATTTACTGATTTTGGAATAGAGCTTCTAGCATCCTCTGCTGACAGAATCTTGCAGGTGAAATTAAACTATTCTGTTTTAAAGAGCATTAAGTTTTTCCGAAGTTAAAATCATTAAGCTTTCTCATACTGTTTTAAAATTTTCTTTCTAGAAAGTCAGCTGCAATTAAATTAAAATTGGTCATTAATCAAATATTGGTAATAATGATGAAAACAATGACAAAACCCAGCAATTCTGAATGTTAAGTATGTGTCAATTCCTATGTTAAGTGTTTACATGAATCATCTCAATCTCATATCAAATCGTGAGAACTGAGTTTTTCTCCACTTTTAATTTATCAACTTTCTCTGTGGATGAGGGAAAGAGACTGACTGATACAGGTGGCTGGCGGTGACCAAGGCCAAGGGGATAAGAAGCCTCAGACCAGAAGTCACAGTAGTGGCCCAAACTTGGACTCTTCATCACAGAACGTGCCAGCCAGGGAGTCAGAGAAAGTTCATGGAAAACAGGTGCTCACAACTAAAAAGTCGCTGTTACAGCTAGCCTTTAGTTACAGTCATGAAAATGTGACTTTCGATTTTTCTGTAGTAATGGGAAATAGGATAGCAAGGATAATGAAAATCTTTAATAATCCCAAAGTGTCCATTTGATTTTAAGTTATAAACCCCTTTACCTTTAAAAAAAATCAGAATCATGCAGACGGAATAGATATGGTTTAAAAATGACTTTTCACCTTTTCTCTGACCCTACCCACTTGAATTTTTATTCACTTATTAAATGCGAAGAAAAATAATAATAAATATTCAAATACTAAATACTTCTAATTTAACAGTTGATATAGTTTGACAAATAATGGTTTGTACATGATTTTCGTTTGCATTATATTTGAAAGGACAATTTTATTACCAGTGTAGATAAGTAAAATGGAATAAACAATGAATGAAAAGCAAGCTTGTCATCAAAAGAAAATATGACATACCACATTAACATCTCCATATATCCAGTGACTTCAGCAGTAACACTAGACCGACTACTAGTCTGAAGTAAAATGCATATAAAAAAATCATAATCATCAGTGTTCTCTGGTATTATTTCTCTGGCATTTTCTCTGCCAATTCTGTTCTTTAGGTTCTCTGTTCTAATTATGTTCTCTGGTATTTTCCTGCCAATTCTAGTGCTTTCAACAACTCATTTTTTAAAGTTTTGTGATGAGAAGGGGGCGCAAAGAACTGTTTGGGTGATGGAAATGTCCTGTCTCTTGTCTTGGATGGTGTATACGCAACTGTCAAAACTCATCAAGCTACACCTTTAAGATCTGTGCACATTATCACATAAATTACATTTCCATTAAAACGTTTTCTTTTAATTTTTGTGAGACTGTTTTAAGGAGAGTAAACTACAACTTTTCTGGCCTCGCTTGATAGGTAGGCGCATAAGTAGTTATAGTTTATACAATTAAATTAACTAATTAATAATATTCAACAGTGGGACAACTCTTAGAATTATTAAACTTATGTAACTAAACTGTAAGCTTAGGACAAGGCATATATAACGATTCTTACAGAAATATATGTCTAATTACATTTCTATGCTCATATTTCCTTTGTTCACTTCTCTATCCTTACTTCTATTTTCCATGTAAAGATTAGGGATTGATATGTCACAAAGAGAAAACACAATCAAACGTCATAAACTTTTCAATTGGAAAAACCAAATATGCTCAATTCCATTTGACAAGTATTTACTCTGTATCTACTATAGAAAAGACACTACACCAGAGGTTGCGTTTTTAAAAATTACTGTACCATTTATATACAAGTCCCTATACTTGAAGTCATTACATATGATTGCAAAGGGAAGACAGAGATGTTAAGACAAGCACACAAATAATGATTTAACAAGGAAAATAGTTTAAGTTTACTACAGAAGGCAGAAACCAAGCCTGAGAAGCAACACATGCAGCTCTCTGCTTAGAGGAAATCACATTTGAAAAGATCCCTAAAGGCTCGACAGAATTTTAACAAGCAAAAACTGGAAGATCGAGAAGGAAGCATTAAAGTTTTGGTCAATATCAACTTAAAACTAGCAAACTCCTTTCTCAGAGAGATTAATAGCCAAAAAGAGATTGGTGAGGTCTGGTACATTTACAAATCAAACGTTCCATATATTAGCCTATATTGGTTCATTAGAAAGATTAGACATGTCCTTCAAAAACATATCCTTAATTACTGATACAGCCAGTGTATTAAATGGGGAATGAATTATATGTCAGTTGTGGAAAATAACAAAAGACAACAGGGAAGAGGTAAAACTCCTTTAAAAAAATGATAATCATAAACTTAAGGGAAGATTGCTTATTTTGTTTACAGGTGTAACATTTTAAATTGCTTCACTTAGGGGAATGTGCCTTTAGCGAAGGCACATTCCCCTAAGCGAAGCAATTTAAAATGTACTTTCTCTGTTAAGATCTCTTACTCGGAATCTTTTTGCAAAGTAAAAAAGTCAGTTTCTATACCTCTACTTCCCTTATGAGTGCTTCAGTGATTCTCTATATAAATGAACTTTACAGATACATAGCTGAACTTGACTAAAATCTTAGCAAAGGCTAGTTTTATGGAATCTTTCTCTAACAAAATGAACCAAAAAGATTGCAACTTGTTTCTGAAGAAATAAAACAGGAGAAAAACTGAACAGCACAACATAACAGACACAAAGGAACTCAAATGAAATTCATGCATGCTAATGTAGTAACCAAATCCTAAGAGTTTAAACATTACTTTAGTATCCACAAATTTTGTATCTCTTGTTCCTTTGGAGAAAGGCAACTAATATGTTCACGACAAACAAAATAAAACCAAGTAAGTGGAGTATATATATGCATGTCATACAATATTAAAGGACTACACATGATGGCTAAAATGACATCCAAAAAGGTTTAAAAAATAATCTGCCATTATGATAACCAAATGTACCAAACGTTAAGTATAAATTTTTGCTCACTATATAGTTGCCAGTTGGCTCTCTCCATTATCCATCCTTTGTAATGGAAACATGGAATTTTAGGTAGAATCTTGGCTTCCTAAGGTAAATATATTTCTCAAGTGTAAGAAAGATATGAAGTTCAAAATGAGAAGCCTGACAAAATGCAAAAATGGCTTGAGCATCCATCTTAAAGTCCACATACTGAGGACAACAGAAAGACAAAAGCAGCCTGAATCTGGGATATCCTAGGCCTGCAAACTAATTCTGGTCCATTTTACTCCTGAATTCACTTACATGAGAGGGTTGGGGAAAAAAAAGACTACTATCTTGTTTACACCACTGTTATTTTCCATTTTGTCAACAGCAGCCAAATTAATAATATACTAACTGATATACAGGTTGGCCACTTAAAACAGGCTCAAAGCTAAACTCCACAGGCTTCCAAGTATGGAAGGCAGCATACTACTACTAAAAGCATAGATAGCCCAGGTTTGAATTGAAACTCTACCAAATAAGAGAGCAAATAAGGAAACTGAAAATTATTTAACCTCTTGGCGGGGGATTGAGAAAACTTTATTATGTAGTGGTTCTTATTTAGATTTTTTGTACTAAAAATTTTAATAGTTTCATTTACTCTAGACACATCTCTCACTAAGCTTATTCCTAATTTTTTGTTGTTGTTCCTGTTCTGAAACAGGTATCTTTTTTTCATTTTTAACTTTTTAAACTTGATATTATTAAATTAACCTGTTATAAAAGTTTTTATTAGTTCTTTTTTGTTTTAGATAGAGTCACATTAAATATGACAATATCTCACTTCTTGGTTTTTTAAAAAATTTTATTAGTAGTTTAAAGTACACAGTACATTGGTTAGACATTTATATAGTTTATGAAACAATCCATCTAATTGCTTCGTCTCTTCTGGCTCTCCACCTAGCCATTACATTACTGCTGACTGCATTCCCTATGCCATGCTTCCCATGCCCATGACCATCTATCAACTACTAATTTGTACTTCTTTAACCCTTCACCCCTTTATCTCAGCCCCCCAAACCTCCTCCCCTCTGGCTGGCACCAGATTGTCCTCTATATTTGTGAGTCTGTTTTTGATTACTTTGTTCTTTTTGTTCCTTAGATTCCACATATAAGTGGAATCATATGGTATTTTACCTTTCTCTTATTCCACACAGCATAGTAACCTCTAGGTCCATCCATGTCATTGCAAATGGTAGGATTTAATTTTTTTTAATGCCTGAGTAATATTATATTATATATGAACTATAACTTCTTTATCCAACTGTCTTTGATGGGCATTTAAGTTGCTTCCATATCTTGGCTATTGCAAATTGTGCTGCCATGAACATAGGGGTGCATAGATCTCTACAAATTAGTGTTTTGGTTTTCTTTGGATAAATATGCAGAAGTGCAATTGCTGGGTCAAAGGTATATTCATTTTTAACTTTTTGAGGAACCTCCAGGCTGCTTTCTATAGTGGCTGTACCGATGTGCAATCCCACAAACAGTGTATGAAGTTTCCCTTTTCCCCACATTCTCACCAATACTTGTTCTTTGATTTATTGATGATAGCTACCCTGATGGGTGTGAGGTGGTATCTTCTTGTGGTTTTAATTTGCATTTCTCTGATGATTATACTTTTTCCTTCTTAATATGTAATCCTGACTCCAGTTTGACTTGTTTGATTTTCTAGGATAATATAGTAATGTGATAGTTACCATCTTTATTGTGTTCCTGATTTTAAATAGGACACCTCAATGCCCCTTAATTATAACACTGACTGCTGGTATGAAGCATGAATGAATTATTTAATATGGTATAAAAGTTTCCTTTTAGTTTCATTTTAAATGTTTCTACTAGAAATCATGTTAAATTTTTATAATTTAATTTTTGATATACATTAAAATTGATGACCATAATGATAAATACCAGGCACCATTCTAAGGATTCTATATACTATTCATTCATTCATTTAATCATCCACAGAACTCCAGTTGATTAGCCCTATTTTGCAGAGGAGGGAAAAAAAAAGGGTTAAGTAGTAACTTGGCTAAAGTCACAGAGCGGAAAATGAAAAGGCTCTGTCTGGCTCCAAAATCCACTGTTAGTCACAACTCCATATTACTTCCCTGTATCTGTATTTTACTTCTTTTTATTGTCTTATGATTATATTACTTCAATCAACAGTAGAAGCTAGATGACCCAAATGGCTACTGATGTTGAATTGAAATTGGGTTCACTAAGGTAGTAGCAATGGAGATAAACAGAAATGGATAGATCTGGTATACAATTTGAAGAGAGAGCTAATGAGACTTGTTAATTAGAGATTAGATGTGGGGTAGGAGAGAAAGAGAGAAATCAATGGTGATTAGGTTTTGTGGCCTACCTATAGCAAATATTTAGAACTCTGCTTCCCATGTAGTACATGAACTTTATTTATGTTATCTGATTTTCTATTTTCCTTCATTCTTTCTAATTTATGCTTTCTTATAGCGTTTCACTTCATTAAATCCTTTTCGGAACAAGGTAAGATATAAATTTATTCATGAGTACTTAAGACATTTTATATAGATATGCAATATTATTGTTTGAGTTTTTCTGTCTGTTCTAAATTTTTAAATTAAGATCTTAATTGCCTTACAATGAAGGACTATAATCCTTCATTGCTTGTAATCGCATTATTTGTTTCTAATTACAGGTACAGCTTATGATTGATATGGAAACTAGAAAAGAAAAAAAAGTATAAGGCAGAAAAAACCTTATCCTCATTTCCACAATCCAGAAGCAAGCAATGGGAATACTTTTCTCATGCATATGTTTCATTTAAATTTTGAAATTATAGTCTATACATGTTTACATCCTTTCCTAGTGCTACTGAAAACTCTTATAAAACATGTTTAATGACTGCATATTTTATATGACTAACAACAATTTACTGGTCTTTCCCCTATTATTAAATATTTATTTACGTTATTTCTAATTATTAGATATTTTAATACATCGATTATTTTCAAACATTTTTAGACATAGTAACTTTCTATGGTCAAGAAAAGTTTTGGCTTTTAAAAAACAGAATGAATATTACTTTCTGGAAAATTGTGTTATTAGAAGTACATGAAATGCACTTAATACAAGGAATCAATTTCTTGGTAACCCCAGGGAGATGAACTTGTTCTCTTCAGTTCCCTTAAATGAAATAGATATGAGGGATCCAGTTCCATCACCTACCACCCATGGAACACATTCTGAAAACCATTATTATAAGGAGTACTGTGATAAACATCTTTGTGCATCAAGTTTTTTCCGGATTTCCTCAGGACACAATTCCAGAAATATTACTGAGTTTAAAGGAAATGGATATTTTTAAGGTTCTTGATACTCAGTAGTACAGTTTCAATAATAAAAACCACTGTCACAGCTACTGGCTATATTTTCAGAATATCTACCTACCTAGTCACAGTCCTTCAAAGAATATGATGGTTATGATTTAATAAGTATAAGTATAATTCAAACTAGACATAAAAGTGTATAAAAGTGAGTACAATTCAAAAGGCAGGAGCTTACCATCTCTCTTACGTCATCTTCAGAAGCAACTAAACAATAACACTTCTAGAAATATCAACCTTCACATATTACAGAAGAAGCATTTTTCACAAAATAATAATCAAAATAAATATTACTTCTAAGCTATTTGAGAGAAAGAATATTCTTATATGTTTTATATGAAAACTTTAACATGGCTTCACTGTCACAGAAAAACAAGACGGCAATTCCATACCCTTCTTTTTAGGAAACATTATTTTGTAAGCAATATCTCATGCCCTTTAGAATCCATGACACATGATACAGATCATAACTTATACAGGTGCCCTAATATAGTTAACCTATGATCCCAACTGTGACTACTTAAGTAAGCAGCCACAAGTGGATTAGAAAGAGGTACAGCCACAGGTGAATCTGGAAAAGGCTCACCAGTGCAGAGCCTTTGGTACAACACTGATTGCAGGTATTGAGGTAGGGTCCACCCTACTCTACTGAATCCATCTCCGGGTTATAGAGCCTAAGCATATTTATATTTTATTTATACCAAAGATTATTCATTCTTACATTCAGACTAAGAACCACTGGGTTAAAAAAAAAAAGTTATTTAGAAAAATATGTTCCCATTAATTTCAATAATACTTGCTGAAATATTTAGCCACTCAAGTATGTGAACTTGGCTGCTTTCCTATTAAGTAGAATGTCTCTCTAAAAAGCCACAGTGCTTTGCAAGTTTCTGAGCAACAAAATAATCAAATTGTATTCAGGAATCCCGAGATGGAGTCCTGCCTGCTGTGGTGGTTTATTTTCATTCATTTAGGGAATAAGTACTATTATTTGCAACATGACCTATGTAACAAATAGTTTAATCTTGAAGCAGTGAGAAAAAGGGATTGAAAGAAAAGATCCCAGAGGCAAAAAGACAGTGGCTACAGCAAACTTTTAAGGGAGAAAATAAAAGCCTGAGTTTGATCTTAAATGTTGAATTTAGAATACCATCAGAGCTTAAATATGGACATGTTTCATGAGCAGTTAGAAAGCTGTCTGAAGTTCAAATGAGATGGGGAAATACTTCTGGCTACGCTAAGTGAATGGCAATCATGAGGATGAGAAGATGTGAGAGACTCCACTCAGGCCAAATATGAAATCATAAAGTAAGCAAAGGCAGATCCTCAGGTAATGCTGACAGTTAGGTAAATACAAGGAAATATGAAGTAGTAAAAGAGATTCTAGCAGAAATATAAGCACCATCAGAGCAGGTGATTTGTCTGCTTTATTCATTGCTGTAACCCCAACACCTGGAAAGTACCTGACTCATGAGAGGTGCTCAATATCTGCTGAATAAACAAAGAGATAGGCAGCAAATCAATAACACAAAGAAGTTACAAAGGAAGAGTTTCAAGGAAAGAGAAGTCAACATTGTCCAATATTGCAGAGGTGTGAATGAGAACTGAGAAATGGCCACTGATTTGTATATTTGGAATTTATCCATAGGAATCTCTGTGAGAAGAGTTTCAGTGAAATGGTAAAGACAGACACTGAAGACAAGATTTAAAGAGAAAATGTGTGGTGACAAAGCAGAGGTGGCAAATGTAGATACTGCTTTCAAGACATTTGGTGAAAAAGAGAAAGAGAAAATTGGATAGCTCGAAGGGAAAACTGAGTAAAAGGAAGATTTTAGTATATTTGCAAGCTTAGAGCCAAGAGTGAGTAGAAAGGAAAAGGCTGAAAGCACAAAAGGAAACAAAAACAGAAAAGTTTGATGGTGAAGAATTCAAGTATGGGAGAACAAAGGAGAGGAAATCAAGGGCACCTATAGAATAGTTGAGTAGATGGGACAATTCTGATATATCCCAAATCGTAAAAACATAACTAGCATTCTGATATATAAAACAATCTCTTGTAATTTTTGTTCTGTGTTACCTCAAACTGATTTCCTGAAGGAATTAAATTCAGTTTCTGTATCAACAAGCAAAGAATTACTAGACCCTAAGTCCAACCAACCACAAAACCAAGATTTTTTCAAGGGCCAGAAACATTTGAAGTCAATGTTGAAACACAGACCAAATTTGCTATGCAAATTACCTAAAATGAATCATGGTAATTTGTCTAGATCTCACAACGTTCACATTCAAGACAGTAAACGGCAGATTTCCTTCGCCAATGATCCTTGACTCTATTATTGTTGGATAAAGAAGACTGCCAATATCCCAAGTATCAAATACAACACAGCAGAAAAGCTGTGTTCTCCTTCAGAACCTAAAAAACGGCCTGAGGTTGCCACTTATCTACTATCAAACCACAAAGTCAGACAACTGAAGGCCTCCATTCAAGGCCAATATAATTTATAAGAATCCAGGAAGGCCATTACCAAGCCACAGTCACAGTTCCATATTTCCAAGCTATCTGCTTCACCCACCATCTCTGCCCTAGCTTTGGAAATGCTGATTGCAAGAACAGAGATAGAAGTGGAAAAGAAATAAGGAATCTCCCACTCCTGTTTTGTCTCCCTCCTAAAGTTTCAGAGGTAATCCATGAACAATGCTAATAAGTACTGCATTATCAATAATGCACACTTTAAAACTGAGGCTGTTATTGGCACACATCACCAACAGCCCTGCTTAACCTGCATGTGATTTGATCAGCATTTTCTTTTTACAATGTTTACAATAACAAGACATGATTAAAAAAAAATAATAAAAACATTTCCAAAAAGAATCAATGCATGTAATATTATTAAAAAAACAAACAAACAAACACAAAACAGCAAGCTGTTGGTCTCCTGACAGACACTGACAGTCATGAAAGGCTAACACTTCCAAATGGGCTTCTGAATCCTATACCCAGGCATGTTTGTTCTTCTCTGCATAACTGCACTTTGGGTTTACTCACATATCAGTTCCACATCAAAGGTCTGGTCTTTTTTTAATCAACTTTCCATTCTAGACAAGTTGATTTTCCCATCATCCTGAATCTAGTCTGATACACTGTGCTTTGTTCCCACCATTCACTCTTTGTAGACAGGATGTCACCTATTCTCACCACATCCATAAAAATGTAACCCTCTACAAGGCTCATTCAAATTCTATCTTCTCCAGAAAGAATTTCTTCTCTGTATAATTCTCTGGATTTGATCTTATCAGCCGCATCTTTCCACTTGCCGCTAGTCAGAAAGAACTCAGCCAGGCACTAATCACATGACATTTCACCACCATATCATGTACTTGCATAGACTTAGATCATCACTTTAGCAATTTTTTTCCTGCTCACAACACCCTTCTTTCTTCCATTCTCTGTTCTCCAGCCTCTTGTCTGCTTTGCAAACCTGAATTAGCCAGCTCAGGCTACTATAACAAAATACCCACACACTGGGTGGCTTAAACATCTGGAGGCTGTTCAAGGTGTCAGCAAATGTGGTTTCTGTTGATGGTTTTCTTTTTGGCTTGTAGATAACCACCTTCTTGCTATGCTAAGTGCAGACCTAGCTCTCTAGTGTCTCTCTTCTTAGAAAGAGACTAGTCCTATAGATCAGGACCCACAGTTATGACCTAATTTAAACATAATTACTTCCAAAGATGCTCATTACAAATATAGCCACAGTGAGAGCTAGAGCTTCAACATAAACATTTTAGGAGCACATGAATATTCTATAACATTCACACATTTCATAGATCAACCTAATATTACCTATTCTGTGAACTACCCAAATTAAGCACCTTTCTCATGTCGAAAACATGCTGTGACCTAGATGTGTCCCTCTTGTTGTTTCTGATTATCCACATATGCTTGAAAATTAAATGATGGATGAGGATTCTATATACGTTCAATAGATAAAACACGTGCATTTGTATCATTTAAATCTACACTCTTATCACTTGTCCTAACAATTTCTAAATTTCTCATTATGACTATAGATTCTCCATTTCTCCTTTTAATTCTACCCATTTTTGCTTTGAGTATATTGTGTTTAACACACAGAGGTTAAGGACTGCCAAATTTTCCTGGAGAATAAACTGTTCTTTTTACCACTGTGTAATGGCACTCATTTTGCTAATTAAGATTATGGATGTAAAGATTATTTTGCCTTACATTAATTTTATAATATTAATTATATTTTGATTAGCATTTTCCTGTTATATTCTCTTCTATTCCTTTTTTTCCCAACATTTCTATGACAATATAGTTTAGGTGTATCACTCACAATCAATATGCCTGAATTTTTTTAATCCATCTGAGAATTTATCTTTTTTTTAATTTAATTTTATTATTAGTTTCAAGTATACAGTACATTGCTTAGATGTTTATATGGTTTATAAAACAATCCTCCTAATTGCTCTTTCTCTCCTCTGGCTCTCCACCTAGCCATTACATTACTGCTGACTGCGTTCCCTATGCCGTGCTCCCCATCCTCCTGACCATCTATCAACGACTAATTTGTACTACTTTAACCCTTCACCTCAACTCCTAATCCCCAACCGCCCTCCCCTCTGGCCATCACCAGATTGTCCTCTATATTTGTGAGTCTGTTTTTGATTAGCAGAATCTAAGGAACAAGAACAAACTAATTAGAGAATTTGTCTTTTAAGTAGCAAATTGAGTCCATTTACCACTATTATGAATAGTGATATAGTTGTACTCATGCCTACCATCTTAGTTTGTGATCTCTATCTACCAAGATTTTCTTCTACTTCTTTTTTCTCCTTTCTTGACTTCTATTAGATTTCTCCAATGGCATACCGGGAGCATTGCATTGGAAGTGGTGCAGAAAATAAGGGGGTGCATTTTTCTACAGAGAATTTTAAAACAATAATATAGTCAACGAAAGACGAGTCTATTTTTATTACCACCATTTGTTGATAATTCTAAAAATGTCAGTTCAGAAATTTGTATTGGGGTTGGTTTGTGGGTTTTTTTTTTTTTTGCCATGATTAGTGCTGAGTTTTAATAATATCTGTAAGCTTCAAATTATCTTTTTTGTTACATTTTAATATTGTATTCTACATAAATTTGGAGAATTCCCAGTTATACGATCTTTGGCACATTCATTCAAATATATACTCAGCTACCATGTTTTTAATGGTTTGAAATCATGCAAGCTTACTTCGAGGATAGTTTCATATCTTCAATACCTGTTGTACTACACAGTTTCTTCATTTAAACAGCAGATTCAAAAGCAACAATGATTCTTAAGACAAAGAAACAAAATTTGAGTGTCTTCCATTCTGTTATTCTTCGAATGCCAGGAGAAAAAATAAAAGATGGCAGACTAAGTTGCCAGAAGAATCCAAAAGGGCAATATTTGAACACTTCAATTGATTTCATTGAAAACATTCTAAAGCAAATTTTTTGCCATTATTTAGCCATTTCCTCTGATTTTTACAGAAAAAAAACCAGAAAATTTTACAAAATATATTAGAAAGTGAATTTCTACAGATTTTAGTGAAAATATTTCAAAAATGAATATTTTTAGAAAGCCACTAGAATTGATATCAAGTGAAAAAAGATATGGTCAACACTATAGTTTTGGAAATTTATTGTATAACAAGATTTTTAATGAAACTGCCAAATTTATCATGATATGACGCTTTTCCTAATACTACACATACACATCACATACATACAGATACATGTGTATATATGTTCTTTCATGTGAAAAAAATTTTTTAAATTAAAATTAAAAGCGTTCTTTGGTCAACAATGAACAAACACAGATTGACAAATCTGGTATACTGGGCACTGAACGTGAATATGCAAAGAATGCCCACTTTGTAAAGTCACTGACGGATTTACAAAAGCTGTCAATTTCTTTTCTGACCATTATTTTTCATTCCATAATTACCACTGAAAATAATATGTTACACAGAGAGGGGGTAGTATTAAAAAATAGTCCACTCCAGGTATCAAATACACAAAGTAGACTAATGGTTTACTTTTACATTGCTTCCTACTCTCCATTTATTATTTTTGAACTCTATTTCCTTGTTCCTAAAGTACATCCTTCAGAGTTCTTTCGACAAGGGCTGTCAATACTAAGCTTAAATTTTCTCTTTTTAATTTGCTCTCACTCATGAATAACATTTTAGTAGGGAACTAACCTGTATACTACTCTAAAGACACTACTCCACAGAATTCTTAAATTACCACTGAAATACTTACATCATCGTCTTCTGAATCGCCATCATCATCATCATCTTCCTCTTCTTCATAAAGAGGCGGAGGTAAACGACTGATATTTTCTTCCATACGTTTAACTGATTCTTCCACCATTTTAGGGGGTAAGGGAGGGCCAATTAACTCATCATCAGAAGAATCAGAACTCTCTTCACTTCCATTGCTGCTTGTGTCACTAAAAATACAAACACAGAATTCTTTGCCACTGCTGCAACAAAGAACACACTCTACAGATAGCACTGATTTCACAGAAAATCCTGCCTCTTCTTTAAACAACTGAGTAGTTTGAATGTTTTTAAATTTGTAATTCAAATATTGAATGTGTAACTCAAATATTTTACCTTAAGAAAGTAAAAAAATCTCTTATCTACTTATCTTATCTAAACATAAAATTAAAGTCAAAAATAAGGGTCACGACAATTATACATTAGAGGCCCATTAGATTATTCTCACTCTTAAAGAGCCAGCAGAACTGGAATATGTTAAAAAAAACTACAAAATACTACATCCATAAGAAAGAAAGCCACTATTTACTATATTTGAATCCAATCACTATTGTCCCAAGAGCAAATAAACCAGTCATGTAAGAAAGTTAATATTACTCTCAAATGTTTCAATATATTTTCTGAAATATAAATTATTTCTGTTCTAATCCAAGTTTGTCAAGTTACTAAAATGTTAAATGTAGCATTCTTGGATCTTAAAAATTATCTTACTATAGGGAGTATCATATTGATTCTCAACTGTTTTTCTACTCTGCACAACTGAGAACTATTACACATCCCCATTATTGTCTTTATCAAATGACTCTAAGTCTTCTGAAAGCTGCTACCACCCACCATTCCTCCACTTCCTATCCCATCCCAAAAGGTTGAGAATTGCATTCTTAACTGTATCATTAGTCAATCGAATATTTTTTAGGGCTCAAGTTGTCTTTGCCTTCTAATAGAGTATTTCTAATACGTAAGCTCCAAGAAAGCTGAAATTTCTATTTTGTTCACTGCTGTTCTCTAGCACCTAAAAGACGCTTGACATATCTACTGAAGAAAAAATGGGATTTTTTATTTTCATCTAGGTTCAATACTGAAAGGAATATATTCTCACATACATGTTATCCTTATACAAAAATAGGAGTGAGCAAACCTCCATGGAGTTTCTGTTTTTGTAAAGAAAACAGAGGAAATCTTCATGACCTATAATTTGGCAATAGATTTTTAGCTATGACACCAAAAACTGAGCAAAAAGAAAAAAATAGGTAAATTGGCCTTTAAAAACTTTTGTACATCAAAGGACATTATTAAGAAAATTGGAAGACAATCTACAGAATGGGAGAAAATATTTGCAAATCATATATCTGATAAGGGTTTAATAACTCAGTGACAGAAAGACAAACAACCCAATTTAAAAATGGGCAAAGGACTTGAATAAGTATTTCTCCAAAGATATGCAAATCACCAATAAACACACCAAAAGATGCTCAACATCAACAGATATTAAGAAAATGAAAAAACCACAATAAGATACACTTCACACCTACTAGGATAGCTATACTAAAAACACAACAAAATGGAAAATAAGTGACGGCAAGAATGTGAGGAAATTGGAACCTTCATACATTGCCAGCAGGAATGTAAAATGGTGCAGCCACTGTGGAAAAGTTTGGCAGTTCTTCAAAGAGTTAGAGTTAAACATAGAATTACTATATCACCTAAAAATTCCACTCCAAGGTATATACACCCAAAAGAATTAAAAGCAAAGACTCAAACATACACTTGTATGCCAATGAATATAATGACATTCATTACATTTATTACATTCATAATACTCAAAAAGTGGAAGCAACTCAAGTGTCCATCAACAGATGAATGGATAAACAAATTGTGGCATATAAATACAATGGAATACTATTCCATTATGTAAAAGAACAAAGTTCTGATACAATATGAACCTTGAAAACATGCGAATAGAAACCAATACAAAAGGACAAACATTATCTGACTCCACTTAAATGAACTACCTAGAACAGGCAAATTCATGAAGACAGAAAGTAGATTAGACGTCACCAGGAGTTAAGAGAAGAAAATGGAGAGTTATTGCTTAATGGTTCAAGTTTCTGTTTGGAGTTATGAAAATTTCTGGAGATAGTAATAATGGTTGCACAACATTATAAATGTTATTAATGCCACTGAATTATATACTTTAAAATGTTTAAAATGGTAAATTTTGTTATAAAAATTTTGCCATAATAATAAAATCAAGACAGTAATAACAAGAAACAATTTAGAAATATAAAGGTAAATAGAAGAAAAAACTTAAAAAAATTGCTTTTCTCTGGGAAGCAAGAATCATGAACAGGGTGAAATAAGGATTTATGTCTGACTTTGTAGTGTGTATACATTACTTAGATAAAAACTTAAAAGATCAGTGGTTGCTAGTGGTTGCAGGGAGGGATCAGTGAATAGGTAGAGCTCAGAGGATGGTTACAGCAGTGAAACTACCCTGACTGATACTATAATGGTAGATACATGTCATTAGATATTTGTCCAAACCCACGGAATGTACATCAAAGAATGAAAACTATGGATTCTGAATGACAATGATGTGTTAGTGGAGATTCGTCAACTTTAACAAATTTATCACTCTGATGGGGATGCTCATAATGGAGTAGGCTATGAATGTATGGGGGCAGGGGACATATGGAAAATCCCTGTACTTTCTGCTAAATTTTGCTGGGATTCTAAAACTGCTCTAAAAAAATAAAACTTTTTAAACATTAAAAATAAAGGAGCTGGCAAAATTGATGATCCATATGGAGGACAAAATAAAACTGGATAACAACTTAGGATTATCCACAAAATTCAATTTTACATTGATTAAAGACCTAAATATGAAAAACAGAAATTTGAAACTTTAGAATAAAATATAGGAAGTTATCTTTATGACCTTAAGTAGGGACTTATTTTTTTAAGCAAAATACAAAAGCACATGCCACAAAAGATTAATTAGAATATATTAAAATTTGAAACTTATATTAGTTTAAAAAAAACACGAAAAAAATAAAAATAATAATAAACTATCAATTCAGGGGAAAACAGAAGCAACCCAACAGAAAATCTTTCAGAAGATACAGTTCTTATTGTATCTTCAGAAGAGAAAATATATTACCAACAAACTTTTGAAATGATGCACAATCACACTGGTAACCAGCAAAATGCTAATGAACACTGTAAGAATAACACTTCACAACAATCAGATTGGCAAAAATAAAAACATCTAACCATAACAAGTGTTGGCAAGAATGTGGAGCAACAAGAACTCTTACACACTGCTGGTAGTAATGTGAATTGGTATGAGCTCTAGAAAATAGTTCTGCCAAAGCAAGTAAAGATAAATGCGTACTTACTCAAAGACCTAGCAAGTCCACTAATAGGTATATACCCTAAAGGATTCGAAGGCATTGGTAAAACTCTATGCTGTCTCCCATGCTAGGTGTTTGTTTCACTGTTCTCTTTACTTTAAATGCAGGATATCTAAAGTTTTACATGTATGACACACTTCGTGACAAAACTTTTTTGTTTAATTAAGGAGAAAAATGTCCTTGACCTTACAGTGTCTATAAAAAGCACATAACAGAAACAGTACATGACAGTTTATAATATAATATGGTAAGTACTGTACTAGACCTATGGGGGGAAACGTTTTAAAGTATGCGAAATAATGTATCTGTCTTAGGGATACAGGGGTACAGAACGAAATTATAAAAAGATAAATGTAAAAATTAAAATTTAGAGAATTGGTTATTTCTGGTAAGAAGGGAGAAGGATGCAATTAAAGACAGTTCTCAGAAGTGTTCACCAGGATAGTAAAAGTTACTTCTTAAGTTGTCTGGTAGGTATTGTCCTTTATCATTTTTCTGAAAGTCTTAAATACTTCATAATAATTTCTCATTTAAAGTTTAAAGTAATTTTTATTAAATCTAGAAAAAAAAGAACAGCAAAATAATCTCATGTGAGGGAAAATGATTACCCAAAAAATATATCTTGAACACATTAAAACGCTATAATTAAGCACAGAAAAATGGGTGTACAACGAAATGTGATATAACTATTTTAAAAGCTAGAGAATAAAAAAAATCAAATCTAACAAGTTTATCAATATACATAAGAAATGATGTCAATATTTAAATAAGTGGAGAAAGAAATAATCAGATTTTTCAAAAAGACATTTCAAAAACAAAAATTTCATAACCTTAAGGTATTTAAAATTATGCAAAAACTATAAAACTTTAAGATGCCTCAATAAAGAAAAAGGCCATTTAACTTAACATTTTTCTCCTCTGCCTATATATTTTAGTGTTATTTTTTTCTAATATATGAAAGATAATTCTTTTTAAGCTGCCTTAAGCATTTTGATAGCCACGGGCATAAGGGCCTTTAAAAGTCCTTAACTAACCTATTATTCTATTTTTTTATCTCAAATTTTGTATTTGTTTACAAAATTACAAGAATTCCCTTTAATTATATGTTTTGCCCCAAGATAAAAAGGTCTTTTTTAGGAGCTATAAATAATGCCACACATTGTGCCAACGCACAGTACTAGTGGTGACCAACAAAAGAAGTTGCCATTTGCTTTATATCTCTGGGAAAACTAAATTCTAATAGTGTTTACTTACTTGATCTCTAGTTAAGATTGAAAAATCTTGAAAAGAGAAAAGATAATCATCTTAGAACAAAATCACTATCTTTATCCCATTTTTTTCCTTTCCAACAGATAACTACTCAGTTTCATTATCTAATGTAAAATTAAACACCTAAATGAGAGTGAAAGAAGTCATCTAATCACAGCTATATAGAAGTCCTAGCGTGTTATGTCCTTATAAATCAGAAACCTGTTTTAATAACTGTTTTTATTTCTTAGAATATAGAATAATGCCAGGCCATAGGCAAACTTCATAAATTTTTCTTAATCGCAATTCATAGACAAGCAAAAAGTCAGCAAATGTTTTGAGTCCATTACCAATTCAACCATTGACTTCGATGGCCTTGTAAAAGTTACTTGATTTCTGCACATTTTCATATGTTTCCTGAATATGAAAATAGTTAAGGGCATTAATTTACTAATATTTTCAATAGAAGTAAAAATTGTAATTTGAGATAACTACTCAGTTGTAGCCAGATGGTTCCTACAATTCCCAGAACATGATCCTTGTTCCCAGCTCAAAATTATTGTTCCCTAAACTGGATTCTGGGATAAGACAATCACAAAAGAACACTAAACTGAGCTCTAAGCTTTTCAGGAATCATGGCAAAAAGGGAAATAGAGTTCTGTGTATCTAATAAGAAAAAGAAAAAGTTCTGTGTATCTAATAAGAAAAAGGGAAATAGAGTTCTGTGTATCTAATAATGAAAAAAGAGAGGGATTTTTTTCATTCTGGCCCTAAATTAAAAAAATAACTTATTATATACATTCTAATACAGTAGAAAATACCTTAGATTGTATCTCGTGGTAAATAAAGGTGTTCTTAAAATGGCTATTTAAACAGACTCAAAGTTTAAATTTAGCCACAGTTAAGTTATTTCACAGTAACATAAATCAATGAACAGAAACAGTTTAAAGAATCCTATAAGAGATATAGGAAATCTACATGAAATATATCTGATATTAATACATTCTCAGTTAAACTTTTGACAAATTATCTGCAATAGATTATTCCTGTGAGGCCTTCTGAAACTGTGGCAAGTTTTTTTGATCAGTGAAATGCAGTAATAAGGTTGTATTATTATATTTGTCTTGATTATTTCTATCTATATTTTAAAATTATTATGTAATTTTAATCACTAATGACATAAGTAATTCTTGGATTTTGTCATATCAATAAAATGTATTCCCAGAAACAATAGTGCATGTTCTTTATCTTGGAGTTTTAAAGTTAATATTGCAGCAAAATACAGACACAATGGAACTACTGAAATTTTTACAATTTTCAATTAATAGAATCATTATGTCTGTAAAAACCTCAGCAATAAGATGAATTTCCAAATATACAACAGTAGTTTTTGACATCTTAAATCATCCCCAGAGAAACTAAAGGTAAATGCTAAATGTTCCTCTTGGGAAAAGGAGGAATTTTTTTTTCTTTATCATATTGAAACCCAGAGACACTGTGACAATGACAACTGATATGAAACCACAGACAATGCAACTTAATTTTTTGACTAGTATATAAAGGAATGAGCAGGGGGATGGGGGCAAACTTTGGCCTCATGCTTGTTTCTTAAACATTGACTGGACCGCCAAGCCCATTTGTTTACGTATTGTCTATGGCAGAGTTGAGTAGTATACACCCCAATGCCTAAAATATTTACTATCTGTCCTTTATAGAAAAAGTTTGTTGACCCCCGCTCTTTACTAATCTATACAAAGGTACCCATATGTTTTACAGACTAAACAGATGTTAGGGTTCCATTGTTATAAAAAGGGAGAACCAGACTTGTAGTACCATGTGGATATTCTCCCTTCTCTACAAAGATACTACAGAAAAGTCCAAAATGATTATGGAATGAGATTCTGCTCAAGAGCCTAGACTGAGATACTAAAGATCTGCACCAGGAAACAGATGTGCAAAAAATGAAATTACATAGTATAAATGATATTTTATGTATTCTGGTATTTTATGTTTTTCTACTGTGAACAAATGTCAAACCAACGGTAGATTTTGCCATGAATAATTTATGGAACTAATTTGACAATTTAAAATATACCTAAACAACAATTAGATTTCTTATCTTATTCTATCCAGATTTTATATCTATATACCTATCATGTCTTTCAAAGTTCCTAGTAATTTCATTTTAAAGTAATTTTAATGGCTGCTTTCTCTTATAACCCAGTAAACTTTATAATGTGCCTGTATTTACATTTTTTCTTCTTATCTATTTCTATAAAGGATCCCACCAAACAAGGTTATCATGAATGCAGAATTTTGGAAAAAGGAATAAAAGACAGAAATGACAAAATAAACGTGTCAAAAATTACAAACTTGTCACATCTTTCCAACTTTATATAGTTATGCTCTGCAGTCAAAAGGCATAGATTTCAATACTACAGCTGGAACATTTTAGAAAACCTCAACTGATTCACAATGAGACACAGGACTTTTTCATGGTTCTAGGGATATACTTGTCTAAAACAGGAGAAATCATACAAGCTTTTAATATCAAAGCCTTTGCCTAATTTGTGTTATGAACATCTAGAAAATGTGCTTAAGAGAATCTTTTTGAGAAAGTCAAGCACCTGGAAGATGATTTAGAGCAATCTCTGACCGCATGTGAGCCTGAAGATGTTGGTTCAGTATCTTCATTTTGCCTCCTTAATTCTTTCTCTCTGTTTATTTCTTCCTCTTTTTCTCTTGCTTCTGAAAAGATTTAAAATTTTCCAATAATTAGATTTCAAAATTTGCCAGTATTAAAAAGGCTGAAAATTAACATAGTCACAAAGATGTAATGTATAGCAGGGGTCCCCAACCCCCAGGCCATGGACCAGTACCAGTCTGTGGCTTTTTAGGTATCGGGACGCAAAGCAGATGAGAGGCAGACAGCAAGTGAAGCTTTGTCTGTATTTGTAGCCACTCCCCAGTGCTAGCATCACAGCCTCAGCTCCACCTCAGATCATTAGGCATTAGATTCTCATTTGAGCATTCCCCGGTGCCGAAAAGATTGAGGACCGCTAATTTACAGTATTACCAGTAACAGCAAAAAAATTGTCAACCTAAATGCCTAACACTGGGAAAATAACTGACTACTGTACATTAAAATACAATATAGCCAATAGTGATGGAAAGAAAATACACAAATCTGGGAAAATATTAAGATATGCTAAAGAAAATTTGCTTAATAAAGCATGTGAATAGAATATGAACCAGGACTGTTCCAAGACTGTAAAAAGATGTAGAAGGTGATAAAAGAGAAAGTATTCAAAGAAAGATCTTATGTAATTTCACTTTTAATTTTGAATGTTTTAAACCACAAATTCAGCATTTCTGTATTTTCCATACTGGATTTTTTTATCAGACTTCCTACCAAAATCATGAGAAAATTTCGATTACATTAGGTTTCTAGAGTTGTTTACATTGGAAAGACCAAAGAAAAAATTACCCAAAGAGATTCAGTCTTTTTCCTCTGATAATCTCACTCTACAATTTTGGGACACGCAGGAAGGAAATGAATTATATGAATAGCCTGGTTCTCAATTGCCACCATCAATAACCTGAAACAATCTTTAACATTTTTTCCTTAATAATGAAAAATATACCCAAAGTTAAGCAATATCGAAGGGCACTTATTAATTGGAACGTTGTATTCTTTAGGGTCTTTTGTTGCTAGGATAGGAAGGATGTAAAACAAGAAGATAACCAGCAAATGTCAACAAGTAACTAGTCTTTTATTTCAAACATGGAAAATAAAACTCTCCAGGAAGAAGGCAAATGCTATAGCTCCAGCTCATGGTTTTTTTCTGTTGTTTTTTGTTTTTTTGTAGTCTCCACTAGGCTAACGTAGTTTAGGAGTCAATAATTCTACATTCTGGTAGCTAGAAGTTGGAAAAATTTTTTTAAACAAATACAATGTCCAAATTTAAGAGTGGGTCTGCTTGGCTCCTACCCTCATCCTGCTTCTCCAATCTTTCCATACTCTCCAGGGCAGGGGCAGTTGGGGCGGGGAATGGGACACCACGCTTGGACACCTGGACTCTAGGCTCAAGTCTTAGGGGCAGTTCTGACCCTAATCAGAAAATGATACCAAGCCACCTACACAACCACCATTTCTCCCTTTTTTTCTTGCTAAGAAAACCAGTTTTCTCTCGGTAAGAAAGAGGCAGCACTGTGCTTCAGGAGAGGCTAGGCCCCTCCCTGCCCAGAAGGGGTGAATCTTGATTTCAAGTCAACCACATCACTCTTGCCAATGGCTGTTTCTGGAACTCATGTGCCACAGTAACACTACCCAATGAGATGTGAGGGGAAGTCAGCTAGAGGTACATTTGAGGAAGGTTTTCTTACTCCTAAAAAGGGATATACAAAACAGTCTTTGAGCCTGCAGATGTGGTCATGAGCATATAACAAAATTTTGCTAACAATTTGGGGTCATGAGGACAGTCAGCTTAAGACAAGCCAACACCCAAAAGCTGGCAAAGTAGAAAACGGGGGGGAAACTTCATGTCCTTCATGTCAGGACTCAGAAGATGGAAGAGCTCCATTCCAGAGTTCCTATCATGTGTGATACTAAATTTTTCCTTTTAGAGCCATTTTTTGAGCCATTTTTAATTAGGTCTTCTATGACTTCTTTGCAAGTAACCAAAGGCATCTTTAATATCAGCCTCGATTGAACAAAAATAATAGCACCTAGTACTTACATGGAGTTTACTATGTACCAGTTATTGTTTTAAGCACTTCATATAATCTTTAATCTTCATAACAACCGCTGAAGTAGGTATCATTTTTTTTTTTTCAGCTTTACTGATGACAAAATTTTAAGATATTTCAAGTGTACAACATGATGACTTAACACACAGACACTATAAAGGATTCTCCCCATGGAGTCAATGAGTACATCCATCACCCCACATATTGACCCTTTTTCTTTTTTGGTGAGTATATTTAAGTTCTACTGTCTTAGTAAATTTCAATTATACCATACAGTTGAAGGAGGTACTATATTATCTTCACTTTACAGCTGAGGAATCTAAGACATAAAGAACTGTTACTAAGTTCCAGAGCAATGAACTGAGGCTCCACGACTAGATCTTTCTTTGATGTGATCAGGCTTTCCAGAGACCAAATTACCCAACAAGCACCACCTACCTTATGTAACAGAGATGACCCTGCATCTCTCTAAAGGGCTATAAAGTACAGTCCTTTATCCGTATCTGATTATCACCAAATTATCTGGAAACTGTGACCCACCCTTCTAACTAGGGTTCCTCAGCAGTGGATAAATACTCCAAACTATTTGTCCCAGCCTAGTGAAGCATTTAACTTATTAATTTAAAATTTTAACTTTTTTTTTAAACTAGCAAGAATTTTCTGTTCCAACAGCTCCTATTGCCACCTGCAGTTTCATTAAAGCAAGGGGTGGAGACATTTCAGAGAAAAAAAAGTCCTTTTCCTCAGTGTTTGCTGAGGACAAAAATGAAACAGAATTCAATAGACTGTAACTCCCTGACAGAGGGGATTGTTTCGTGTATTTTTACTGAATGTGGAACCAAGCACACTGCAAACACTATAAAAATGTCTTCCCTTTACGTAAGTGAATTAACCTACTCAACACCTCATTTTATTCTTCCAAATACCTCATTTTAGTGTTATCTCTCTACTTTCATATAGTTACAACTTTTGGATAGCCATTTCTGCAAAAGCACCCCATATGTATGCAACTTTTGTCTAGGTTAACAACAAACTATTCAAAATTACCATGTTCCATCTGGGCTGATTCACACAAATTGTAGATTCAAATGAATGTAATTTGGCACCTGAAATCTTAGAGCCAATCGTTATAGCAATCACTTAAAGAAATGAGAGTAAGACAAACAAAATACAAAGGAAATAAAATTACTACAAATATAAGCTAGAATGTTTTCTAATCATTTTATTCTTTGTACCTAAAATTAAACATTTTAGATATTAAACATTTATCTAAATGTGTTATTCTATTTTAACAATTCATTAGCCTACCAATTTCATGAAAATTTACATTTAATTTTAAATGTTTAATGCCAAAGTACTAGCAAGTAAAAAGATAACATTTTAATTACATTAGTTACATTTCTCCATTGAATATTTAGAACTGTAACTACTACATACCAAGCTCTGTTATCCACTGCAAGAATGAAAATGAAGAACAAAGTTCTTATTCTCAAGACATAAACAATATTAAAATAAATCTACAACATTTTTAAAGAGTTATGGAAACAAAGGCAGGAAACAATTATTATGCCCAGAGGGGTTTTAAAATAATACCTAGAAAAGGTAAAAATGAACAAGACCTTTGAGGATGATGTAGTAAGGCTGTTTCAGGTTTAAAAAAAATTTTTAAGTTTTTCTAATTTCTAAAATCTCTGGGACAATTTTTCATTTCAGGATCATTAAATTATCCATTGAAATCATATTCAATTCTATCTTAATCATTTTTTCAAGGAAGTTTTTTCTTGTCATATAACAGAGAAGGTTCATAATCCATCCAAAGTATGGCCAGACCCAAAATAAGTTCAATAAAGAAATTTTTTTGCCCCATTTATCTAGTCACAGTATAATAATTCTAAAAAAGGGTCTTTCATATGCCCTAGATACACCTATAGCTTTCAGGAACATAAAAAAACATTAAAAAAAATTTTGTACCATTATTATTTCCTGACATTTTACATAATGCATATTTTATTGAAATTTTATAGTAATTCACCCCTTTTACTAGAACATTTGAAAACCAAAACAATTCACATCCATACACAGACAATTAAACTATTAAAAGGAACCAAAGTTGTTATTTTCCTCAACTCTGATGTCAATGTCTAGGGACAGACACCAAAACCAATTATGGGATAAATAATGCACATATCAGAGTGTTTGAACTTTTAAGAAAGTGAGTCAAACTTTGGATTCATACATGGAGATCAGGGGTAGAAACAGCAGTCCAAGACCAAGGATGTAACACTAAGTCAAGAAAGTTCAACACATTTATCTACAAACATCACAGAACAAGGTCAAGATAATTTTTCAAAATTTTGTAAATCTAGTAACTTCTCTGAAATTCCTCTTAGGTACTAAATGCATACATGTTTTATTAAGAAAATGACAGAAATTCAAAGTGACATTTATAAAGTACTTTACTGTTTAAGATGCTGGCATCTTAATCCCTTCAAAAACTTTCTAAAAGATGTCTTATTATCATTTCCACCTAACAGATGGGGAAATTAAGGATCTAGAACTTGAAAATCCATCCGATGTTACTCATAGAGCAGAATGTGGGGCTGACTCTCAAACCTAGCTCCTCCAATTCTAAATCCCAAGCTCTTTATAACAAATCATGCCATTCTCCCAGAGACTCATAGACATGGACAATCGACTAGACGGGAGCAGGGAGAGGGGAGGTAGGATGGGGGTGGGGGAATTAAATCATTTCTTTAATTTAAAAAATAAATTTTAAAAAAAGAAATCTGAAAAATAAATAAATAAATAAAACATTCTCCAAGAAGCAGGATTTTTTTTTAAGGCGGTATTACAATTCTATATTCAATTTAATCTTCTCAAATACATATTGAGAACCTAAATTGTAAGGTTATGGTACTGGGGACTATAAAACTTACTTAGGTGAAAAAGACAATCCCTGTTCAAAGTATTTTGTACCACGATAAAAGGTAAACACAAGAAAACTATAATATCCTATTATATTCACTAAAACTATAGTATCCTATTATATTCACTAAAATGTTTAAAAATTAAGTATTTAAAACAGTTGTAAATATGCCTCAGATAGCATGTTCTTGTATTGTATGACAATATTAAATTATTTAATATTTTTAGATGTGATCATATTTTGGTTAAGTTTTTTAAAAAATCCTCCTCTCTACTAGACTTATCAAGGAGATCACTTCATAAGCTATTTAAATGTCTAATCACTATGTTGTACACCTGAAACTAATATAATATTGTACATCAACTATAATTGAAATTTTTTGTTAAAGAATACTTTCCTCTTAAACTATGGGTTGAAACAATGTATCTTAAATTTGTCAAAATAATAATGAGAGGGGAAGTGAATGGAAATAACACTAGCCATGAATTGTTACAGTAGTTAAATCTGTGTGATAGGTATGTAAGAGTTCATTACTGTCCTTTTGTATGTGTTCGAAATTTCTCATAATAAATATGTAGAGAGCTATCTTTTCACAAAAAAATAACATTTTTCTAGAGACTGAAATTAGTTTATGTGAAATTCATTTCCAAATATTAGATATTACTGCTATATATCACTTTAAAACCAACAATAAGTACCAGAACATTTCCTTAAACTTTTCCAAGAGTCCCATCTCTGATTTCTAGCTCCTCTGCTCTATCAGATTATACTTTCCCTTCTCTAGTGTATGAATGATCTGAAGCAGATCCAAAGAGGAGTAGAGGAGTCAGTCTCCTCTGAAGACCCTGTAGTGGTACTTAGAATTGTCAACAGCCTGGTGTCAAACCAGACAGTGTGGAAATTAAGGCCTTCATTAAATGTCTGATACAATTCTTTAATGCAGGGATTCAACAGCAGCAGCCACTTTCATTGTATGTCTCAATTTTCTATACTGCCTGGGTCAACAGTCAGTGGAGTACAGAGCTCTGAGAGCCACCTCTCGCCCAGCCTTCCAAATACTGGTTCCGCTGTAAGCAGGAAAAAAAAAATGAAATGAGAATCAGATAGAGGTGGAAGGAGAGGTAATAAAGAAACTGCTATTCTGATTCTTATAAATTAATTTAGCATCCTTGTTTGATAGTACATACTCCTAAAAGATTTTAGCAGACCTTCTAACCCTACTTAGATGCAACATTTACCATGATTTAAAAAAAAAAAAGAACCTCTGCTTCCAAAGGAACCAGTACATATTGTTAATAATTTTGAAATTTTTTTCAAATTTATATTAACTGTCAACATACTTGTGCAAGGTATATATAGTATTTAAACCAATAAAACAGCAGATAATTGAACTTCATACCCAGTGTTTTCCGACTTCTTTCCACAGCTGTTCTTCGAGTTTGTTCAAACATGGCTTCCAAATCAAAGGTGCGAGCTTTTTTCCCTAAAATAGGAATAAGTAGTAGGCTGTGATCTTCTTGCACTAAGCTGGCCAAACTTTAGGTACTCAATAAATATTTACTGAATGATCAATAACCACTTCATCTAATTTATACCATGGCTATAAGATAACCATAAAATATCAAGAAATAAGAGTTTACTTCCCAGAGAATTTTTAATGACGATCTCATCACTAAGTACCATTAATCAGCCAACTTTCCCATGCCCTATAATTCATCTAGACACTACCCTTAAAACTACAACACTGATGTGGTAAGCAAAATAGAGCATGTCAATACCTTAATCTCTGGAGCCTGTGAATATGTAACATTACACGGCAAACGAGGCTTTGCAGGTGTAACTAAGGTTATGGACTTTTAACTAGAAAGATTATCCTGGTTGGCCCAATCTAATCACAGAAGCCTTACAAGCAAAGACATAGAACAAATATGGCAGAAGTCAGAGAGATTTGAAGAGTGAGAAGAACTGAAGGTAATGTAGTTTATTTAAAGATGAAAGGAGCAAGCTGACAAGTAATGTAGGTAGTTTAAAAAGCTAAGAGACTCCCACCTTACAGCCAGTAAGGAAACAGGGTCCTCAGCCCCTATACCATAGGGAACCTGAATGAGCTTGGAAGCAATGTTGTATTTGTTTTCATTGTTTATAGAACTACTCTGTGTTGGTAAAAATATGGTAAAAATGGCATTCTTAAAATCACACTGACTTTGGTATAAACTGAAACAACCTTTCTGAAGGGCATTATGACGACAGTATCAAGAAGTTTTAAAAGATACACACGCAATTTTTTGGTTACTTTTTAATATTTGTATATTTTTAAAGTAGTCCCTCTAGAAATCTACCTTATGGAAATACACATAAAATTCCTTTTACAAAAGGAGAGTTATTTATAAACATGTTTATTTTAGCATTATTGATGAAAGTTAGAATTAGAAACTGTAGGGGAAAGTTAAAAATATTACAAATTATGGAACTTCTATTAAATGAACTACTCAGTCATTAAAAATCATGTTTTGGAACAGCATTTTATAATATAGGAAAATCCTCAAAATATTAAGAATCATGTAAAATTGCACATAACCTTAATTTTCTTAATAAATACACAAAAGACTGGAAAACTAACTTTTAAGTCTTGATTTTTAGATCTTGAGATTATGAACGATTTTACTTTCTTCTCATTTATTGTTTCCGGTATTTCTTGCTATTATGCGGGTTACTTTTGAAATCAGGGAGAAAGCTATTTTAAAGAACTAAAACAAAAATAAGTACTACTGTATATTCCTACAGAAGTATATGGTACTTTTATAGACATGATCACCTAAAGATAGTAAAAATGTGGTTCATTTGTTACAAGAAGGCCACACCATTACAGAGCACAGTCAGTGGTTAGCTCTGTCTCACGACGCAAAGAAACAACTCCTTAAAGCAACATCCTCCACCGTGTGGGTCACAAAGCAATCTTTCTTTCTCACAAGGCTTCCCTTACGTGTCACCTGAGATAGTCCCAAAAGATAGGCAGGATTAAGAAAACGGATGAGAAAGAGTGTGTCCAAAACTGCAACATCAGAGCTAAAGTGATTAAGACTTGGCACAGCTGGAAGATGCGGAATAGAAGTGACAGCTCAGTCTCCCCTCCCAAGCTACGGCCCTTAAAAGCCCTGTAAAAGGAGACGGGGTTGTGCCTAGAGAAGTCACTCACCAAACCCCGTGAATCCCATGGTGACCGCCAGCTGCGGGTCCGGTCCCGATGCGTCTGAGCCTGCCACTGAGACAAGAGGGAAAGAAAGGGGTATCGTTAGTGCGGCGCCCCCGGATCCCCTAGCCCGGTTCACCCTATCCAGGCTCGCCTGACTGAACCCACCTTCGCTGGGCCCCGGGCGGTCCATTGCTGGCCGCCTGCAGTAGAACAAAAATCAGCAGCAGCCCAAACAGCTGCAAAACACTCACGGCAAACCCGGCCGGAAGTATCGCCTCCGAGAGTCAGCGTCGCTGCAAACGCCAAGAGCGGCGCTCTCCACAGAGGGACGGCGGCCTTCTGAGCATCGCCGCCCTAGCGGACTGGCGGGGCATAAGCGCTGCAGAGACGCCTTCCAAATCTACCCACTGGATAGGAACATTATTCGGAATTTCTGTAACACTTTTTACATTTTAAGACGCGTTTACTCCCAAGGTGACACTTAACCCTCACAAAATTCTAAAGAAAAGCCAACAAACTCCCTTGCTTTGTCTTTTGTCCTTCTCTATGAGGAAACTTTCAGTTTTCTACCTTTCGAGTATACTTTAAGGAAGAAACAAGTATTTACTACATGAATGAAAAGCACTCAGAAGCCAAAAAGACCTGAATTAGCGAAAAGAGTAGTCAGAAAATGCTCAAACGCTTACACGTTTAGCCCAAGTTTCCCTCTGACTGTTAGCCATGCTTGGTTAGAGAGTTTCCTAGCCCACACAGCAAGAGTTCTCAAAGCATCTTATTCACATATTTTTATATTTTCACTTTTTATTGGTTTTAATTTCTTTACAGGACTCCTTGTCTATGTTGTGAACTAATGGCACATTATTTATCTCTATATTTCTAAATTCTAGCAGAACCACGTATAGTCCTAATAAATGTTGCTTAATGAAAATATCTCCAGTAAGTTACTCATTAGCCCCACTACTACCTTAGTCCATCTCAAATTATACGTTATCTATAGACTCCAAATGATAATGATCAAGCAATTTCCATTGCTCTTAAAATAAAATGTAAAATTAACATGGCCTCCAAAGCCTTAGAACTTCACCTTTTTCTATTTTCCACCACACCAGTCTTCTTTAGCTCTATAAGCAGCCTCAGAACATGATATTCTCAAAGCTCTGACTCATCTCCAACCCATGCCTTTCATTCAACCCCATTCACCCCTCAGGTCTCGAATTAAACTTCAATGCTCTTGTGAGCATTTACAGACCTTTATAGATCTCTAAGTTAGCCACGCCCCCCCCCACATCGCATAATCAAATACCCTTCCTTCATAGCACAATGCTTCATTGGGCACCAATATTTGTTGAATAAAAGAAAGTAATTGTGAAGGCGAAAGCTACTCCCCTTATATGGAGGATGTTATATAATTTGGAACAACAAAGTTTGGTTTCATCCTGAGAGATTACTGAACCGCAAAAGTCAAAAGTCGATGTGAACTCCAATAAGTAAGGCTAATTCATTGCAACTTAACCAAAATAAGTTATTATGAATGCCACTGCCTCTTTTCTGAATACATATAAACAGGCCTTAGGTAATAGAACTTGATAAAAACAGCTCATTATGTAACCCATATCCCAAGCTTACAAATAACTATCTCGGCTCCTCAGTAGTCAAGGACTTATAAGGGCTTGAAATGATACCTATTTTTTTTCTTTCCATGAAGACTTTAATTTTTAGAGCAGTTTAAAAAATTGAACGAAAGGTACAGAGATTTCCCATCCTACCCCATACATGCATAGCCTCCCCCATTATCAACATTCCCCACCAGAATGGTACATTTGTTACAGTTAATGAACCTACATCAGCACATCATCATCACCCGAAGTCCACAGTTTACATAGGGTTCACTCATGGTGTTGTACATTCTATGGTTTTGGACAAATGTATAATAACATCTATCCATCGTTATGGCATCATACAGAGTGTTTTCACAGCCCTAAAAATTCTCTGTGCTCTGTCTAGTCATCTCTCTTCCCCTCCCACTAACCCCTGCCAAATACTGGTTTTTTTCTGTCTCCGTAGTTTTGCCTTTTCCAGAATGTCATATATTTTGAAGTATACAGTACGTAGCCTTTTCAGATTGGCTGCTCTCACTTAGCAATATACATTTAAAGTTCCTCCACGTCTTTTTATGACCTAATAGCTCATTTATTTTTAGCACTGAATAATATTCCATTGTCTGGATATACCATAGTATACTTATCCATTCACCTACTGAAGGACACATTGGTTGCTTCTGAGTTTTGACAATTGTGAATAAAGCTGCTGTAAACATCCATGTGCAGGTTTTGTGTAGACATAAGTTTTCGACTTCTTTTAGCACTTATCAAGGAGCACAATTCTTGGGTCATATGATAAGAGTATGTTTAGTTTTGCAAGAAACTGCCAAACTGTCTTCCAAAGTGGCTGTATCATTTTGTATTCCCACCAGAAGTGAATGTGGGTTCCCATTCCTCCAAAACCTCACCAGCATTTGCTATTATTAGTGTTCCAGATTTTGGCCCTTCTAATAGATATATAGTGGTATCTCATTGTTTTAATTTGCATTTCCCTGATGACATATAATGTAGAACATCATCTCATGTGATAGATACCATCTTTGGTGATGGTATCTATTAAGGTCTTTGGCCTATTTTTAAATCTGATTCTAGTAATATAATTTTGTGTGAGTTACCTAGACTCTATGTGCTTCAAATTCCTCATGTGTCTGGCATATGTTGGCCATTATTAAGCGCTAGATGCTAGTGAGAGTGGTGAAGACACAAAACATAGTCCCTGCCCTCATGGGATTTCTATTCTAATAAAGCGATTTTTTAAAAAACCTTAAATGCTTAAGGGGACTAGATAGCCCAATCGGAAATATATGAAACTACTTGAGCAGTTCTCAAAATGTATTCTGCAGACACTTTTAAGGGTGTCTATGAGAATGAAACTATTCTCATGATAATACTAAGACATCATTTGCCTTTTTCACTGTATTGATATTTGCACTGATGATGCAAAAACAATAGCGGGTAAAACTACTGGTGCATAAATCAAGGCAGTGACAAGCAAACCATTGTAGCCATCACTGCATTCTTCACTTTACATACCCACTATAGATAAAACCAATTTCCCTTAAAAATGTCGATAATAAAGCCATAACATTAATTTTATTAAATCTGGACCCTTGAGTACATGTCTTTCAAATATACTGTGTGACAAAATGAGAAGCACTCATAAAGTACTTCTGATTGTATATCAAAATATAATAGTTGTCTCAAATAAAAAGAGATTGAGTTATTAGCTTTTTTTCATGGAACACCATTTTTACTTGGAAGTATGACTCTCAAAAAAAAATTATTCAGACTTAAGTATCTGGCAGACATTTACTTAAAAATGAAATGAC
The DNA here is from genome assembly GCF_902729225.1 of Pteropus medius. Lineage (NCBI taxonomy): Eukaryota > Metazoa > Chordata > Mammalia > Chiroptera > Pteropodidae > Pteropus > Pteropus medius. The sequence continues at coordinate 3,744,531 of NW_024351073.1, forward strand.
TTTGTCAATTCAAAGAAAATAACTCTCTGTACTTCTCACTAATAAAAATTAGAGCTTTCAAGAGAAAATTAGAATCTTGAACTACTTGTATCAACAACCATAAGCTTGCCAGCTTCCCAATACTTAAGGATTTTTCTGATAAGATAGGTAGCAATATTAATATAATCACTTTTTTCTCTTGTGTAATGAAATATGTCAATGTTTGGAAGTTCTGTATAACTCGGAGAACCAGTATCACTCAAGTGACCAAAGCATAATGTTACAGAATCATGCACAGTTAAAAGATCCATTTGAAGTATAAGGAAGACCAGTAGATTTGCATTTAAAAAAATGCAAATTAAAGTTAAAAAAAATTCACTGGTTTCAAATTCCACATTACAACTAAACTTTAAGAAATTACCACTTGTCAAGTTTTGGTACATTACCAGAGACCATTCACAAATGTCTAAAAAAATTTATTAAAATAATTCTCCCTTTTCCAACTACATAACTGTGTGAGGCATAGTTTTCTTCATACTTCAACTAAAAAATATATTACAACGTATTAATGGCAGATGCGGATGTGAGAATCGAGCTCTCTCTTAAGCCAGAGATTTAAGAGATTTGCAAAAATGTAAAATAATGCCATTCCTCTAGTTAATTTTTTTGTTTTGGAAGCTATGCCATTTTTCATAAAATGTGTTGTCTTAACACGGATTAGTTTATTATTCTTTTAAATGAATTTTTAAATTTCTTTTTTATGATACTAGCAATTATGATCAATGTAGCTCACACAAAACAAACTCTTTGTAATTCTTAATAATTTGTAAGGATATCAAGAGGTTCTAAGATCAAAAAGTTTTCGAATCACTGTTCTAGAGAAGACTTCAGCAAATTTTTCCTGTAAAGGGTTTGATATAAACATTTTAAGGTTTGATGGTAAACATTTTAGGCTTTGAGGCCGTGTTGTCTGTGTAGCAACCACAGAATTCAGCAGTGTAGCTGGAAAGCAGCCACAGGACAACACTAAATGAATGGAAGTCTTTGGACTTAGACCCCTGGGAATGTTGCTGTGCAAGAATATTAAACCAGTATTGCTAGATCAACCAATTTGTGGAGTTGATAACTCTCAACTGTGTATTTTGTCTCAAATTCAAAACAAACACTGTGCCAGACCATTAGTTTTCATTCTGGGGTCTACCAAATAAAACTGACAGCTGGACTCATCTGCCTATTTGTCTACCAATAACACAAATCTAATTTTTCTTGGTATATTCACTATAATGTCTTAAGTTATAGAGAGTGGTAACATCATCGAACTTTAATATTCAGAAATGCAGTCAACCATTATTGAAGGAATAAAAAGTAATTCAAACAGCAAAAGACAAATTTAAAGTAATTCAGTCATTGATTTGAGAAACTATGAAGAGTTTCTGGATGAAGTTTACTTAGGTGAAAGTCTAAATAAGTAAAGACTGCTCTTTGAAGAAGATGCTTTGATTTAACCACTCGAGTAATCTTCTGAATGAAATGAAGTCTATCTTGCCTCTCCTTCCTCATTTCTATTTTTCTACCGCAGTTAATATAAACCCCATAGAAGTTATGATGACGTACTCCATTGCTTTGCTTGTGTGTCTCTGCATGAAGCACCTTGGGCACTGTGTCAGTTTGATATCCCCAGCACCAGGCACAATGCCTAAGTCAAATTAAGAATTTAGTTTCTGTAGAAGGACTTGGTAATCTCTTGGGTGATCTTTAAATCAGTCCCTATACTACGTGCTGGGAATAAAACTTTGAAATATAACTGTATGCTTCCTCTCCGTACTGCGAAATAAAAGGAGCAGCCCTACGGAGCAAATGATTCTGTAAACACTTAATTCATCTAAATAACCGGCCAAAATCAAACAGTAGCGACAAACAAATAGAAAAGCCTGATGAATTTTAATTTACGCTGAAACTCATAAGAATTGTGAAATTTTGGTTCATATATAACTTTGTGACAACAGGCTAAGTCCTCAAAAAAAGAATTTAATTGAAGGACCAAAAAAATTGACGCACATACTCAAATAGCTGCAGTTGCGGGATTCGGACCCGCGAAGCTCGAGGCAAGAAGATCCAGCGCGCGCTAAGCCCACCGGAACCCGAGCAACCTGCGCGGCCCCCACTGCCCGCCTCCCACTTACCCGGTCCCTTCTCCCCCTTCCTCCCCTCCTCTCCCAGCCCTGTCCAGTCCCTCGCCTTCTCTTTCCCCTTCCCCATTTTCCTTTCCCCTTTCCTTTCTTTCCTTCCTTAGACAACCTCCTTCGATTGCCCCTCCCCAACTCCCAGACACCCAACTAACCCCTCGAAGGTGCTTGCCGCTCACTCGCCCCATCCCTAACGTCCAGCCCCTCCCAACAGCTTTCTCCACGCAACTCCAAACGGACGCTTCAAATTCCCCACCTGAGGAAGCGGAAGTGCGTCATGCACAGGCGCCGAGGCGCTCGTTTGGCGCGCGCGCCCTGAGCCACGGTTCCGAGCTAGGGTCTTGGGTTTTGTCTCATTTCTCCTTGGTTTTTGACTATTTTCGGACGTTGGTGTCTCGAGTTTTCAAGATGCCGTCTTCTTTGCTGGGTTCTGCGATTCCGGCATCCGCGACAACCGCAGCCCTGCAGGAAGCTTTGGAAAATGCGGGGCGGCTCATCGACCGTCAGTTGCAAGAAGACCGCATGTACCCGGACCTTTCCGAACTGCTCATGGTGTCTGCTCCAAGTGAGTGTTTGGTGCCTATTTGGTGACTCTTCTTTCGCAGTCAAAAAGACTCTCGCCTGACTCCTTAACTAGGTCCTTATTGCCTTGGTGGACCCGGCGAAGACATCTTGAAATTTAGGGTGCTGTTTGCTCCATTTAGAAGAGCGAAAAAGAGCCTATTTTCATTTTTTCCCTGTCCTCGCTTTCTTCATTGCAGGTACTTCAGAGGGTAGGAGTGAAGAGCAGCCCCATTTGAAACTTTAATGGGCTGCTCACTGCCTCCAAGTGTTTATCGCTAAGGTCAGATGGGGAGGAGCGCCTGATCCAAGTCTCATCTTTGTTAATTACTCGTATTACTGTTAGGGTAAAACGCAAGCGCAAACGAAGTTCATTTGGAAATTTACCATGTTCTCTCAAAGATATGTTTTATTATGTGGATGTAGGGTTAGTGTAATATGAAGTGCTGGAAAGTAACTACCAGTGGAATAAAGAAAGAACAGGGGAATCAACGATGATGATGGACAGGGAGGGTAAAGCAAAGTATGTGCCAACAAGAGAGGTGACTGGAAAATGTTTTGTTAACGGTTTTAAAGTATGGCTGGGCTCCTCAAGGCATGTGGAATTCCATAAGTTACTAAAAAAAAGTGACTCCTTTGTGAGATGGATTGGAGAAAAGCAGAGAAGTGTAAGTAAGAGAGAGACAAGAGTTTTAGTAAGCGAAAACCAAAATAAAATGACGGGATAATCTGTGCAATGTAAACCTAAAGGACACCTCTGACGACTTATAAAAATTTTTAATTGAGTCTACGGCCATGCCACCCTGAACAGGCCGGATCCTGTCTGATCTCGGAAGCTAAGCAGGGTGGGGCCTGGTTGTACTTGGATGGGAGACCACTTAGGAAGACCAGGTGCTGTAGCCGTAAAAAAATTTTAAAAAAATAAAGGATTGTAAGATGACAAGGTCTTTGCAATCTGTGAGGTCAACCAAGGCTTGCCTCGCCAAAAAAAAAAAAAAATTTAATTGAGAAGATTCGTAATCAGAAAAGATAAAAACATAGCAAAGATAGTATTTGTTGCTGACAGCTACTTACCAGTGGGCTTTTCTTAAGAGCATTAGCATCTCTCCTCTTGACAGCATTATTCACTTTGACCTCCTCAGGTTTGAAAGCAAGATGTAAATACAGTCCATACATTCTGGTCCTTTATCATATCTAACCCTATCCTCCCTATCCACTTTTACACACACCTACCTCTTAACCTAATCTCTTCCCCTGCTTCTGTCCTATTCTTAGCCTCTTCTAGTCACACTGAATTTTACCTGTTTTCCATAAGAAGCACCCTCTTCAGGATTTTATTTTACTTGTATCCTTAATCGTTTCTGGGATGTTCTTTTTTGCGTGACAAACTATTCTTCCAGACTCCCTTAAATATCACTTTCTTTGTGAAGATTTTCTTAACCATTTACATCCTCACCAGTTATTCATTCCATTCTTGTGTCTCCACTGCCATTTAACACGTGCATTGTTGTATTACAATTGTTTCAAGATGAATTGGGATGTGGGATTTGCTTTAAAAAAATCCACTAGGGAACGAGTGGTTAGTGATATAAATGAAACAGGTTTGGGCATGTTATTGGTAATTGTTGAAGCTGGATAATCAGTACATAGGGATTGATTTTATTTTTCTCTAGTTTATATATTTTTTAAATTTCTATAATACATTTAAAAATGCATTAAAAAATTGTTTTACATGTAAGTTTTCCCCCAACATCTTTGTACTTTAGAAAATGTGCCCGGGATAAGAGGCAATGAGTCAGATCTGAAGAATACCTTATTCAAGGCTAGGAAAGATAGGCACTCCTGCCCCTAGTGTCTGGGTCTCAGATCAAGAGAAAGGTTGCCAAATGAGAACATTTTGTAGTTTGAGTTTTCTCAGTAAAATATTGCTTCCGTGGTATTTATCTTACTGATCTAGGGGAGAAATCTAATGGAAAAAGGAATGGGTTGTTTTAATCTGTAAATGTTTAAGTGGGAAAGGAAATAGCTATTTTTCCTCCAATCAATATTGAGTTTGTCCATAGTTGTTTGATCTGAGACTCACAAAGCAGTTTTATATGTATGTGTGTATATATACATATATATATATCATTTTAGTAAAATAATAGAAAAACATTAAATTATTGAACTAACCATTTCCTTTTTTTATGGAATAGTCCTTAGGAAAGATAGCCTTCTGTTTAGTGCTGAAACCACTGATTGCTCCCACTTTAACTTTGGAATTTCTCAGGTCTCCTTTGTATCAGGTCAGAACTACTTTATTCTCCCTTTACCTTGAGAATCACCAGATGCACATTTTTTTTGTAGCTTGCAATGCTTCTATGTGTCCAGTCGATGCCCAACACATTATTAATTTTAAATAAAGGCTTCATTTTATTTGTTGTAGATAATCCCACTGTTTCTGGCATGTCAGATATGGATTATCCTCTACAAGGACCTGGTTTGCTGTCAGTACCCAACCTTCCAGAGATCAGTTCCATCCGAAGAGTTCCTCTCCCACCTGAACTTGTTGAACAATTTGGACGTATCCTATTACTTTTTATTTAACTCTTTAAAAAAAATTTAAATTGATATTCTCATAATTCTTATTTTGTGTTTAATTGCGTGTTGTATTTAAGTTCATTTAAGAGTTTTGTTTAAAATACATTTAAGTACATGGATAGCTTACTACGTGCCTCGAAATTTTCATGTAAAATTTAATGTTGAAAATTGAGTCACATTTTAATTGAGGTCATTGGGGACAGTTAATTGTTTACAAGAAACTGCATTTTTGAATGATGTTATTGCAAAGTATTACTTCCCAGTTAAGTACTACATGAGAAAGTTTTTATTGTCGCACTTTTAGCTCAAAAGACCTGTGATTTTCATCTTTATTTTTTACCATATTTTAATATTTTGAAACTGGAATATGGCTCTAAATATGTTTAAAAAACTGCCAGGTGTTTCTTTTTTCTCCTCCCAAAAATGTTTTTGGTGTGGTTTTACACTTACTGGTGTCTTAGAATTGAAGTTTATATGTGATTTTTATTTCTAAGGATCACAATAAGAATATGTATATAATGATATAAGGAACTGAAATACTAATTGCATCTTCAGAGATTTAGCTAGAGGAGTTGTCTTAACCTCTAAAAAATTTTTATCTGATTTTCTTAAAGTGTGGCATATCCTATGAAAGCACTAGATTTATAATTATTTGCTGGGCAACTTTTACATTCATCTGTAGTTCTCATAATAAAGACATCAAGATGCTATATTAAAATTTAATCTGAGACTTTTAAAGTATTAATCTATTTAGAGTAAAGGGGTTTCATATTTCAGTGCAGCATGATTTAAAAAAAGGAAAATTAGAAAAAATGCTTATAAAAGAAATAGGAAATCTAGTAAAACCTAATATTTTTCCTAAAATTTTCAGTGTTCCTCTGAGACTTTGTAAAATAGTGTTATTAAATATATTATCCACTTTATCCTTAATATTCTTTTTTAATCCTCTGATAATACTATACTCTGCAAGAGACATTTCCTTTAACTGGGAAATTATTTTGTTTTCATAATTGTTACACTGTTTTATAATTACACAATATAAATCTTTGCCTATTTTTCAATGGCACTATTTATAAGAGGCTTGCAAATTGTCACCTAGCTATGAATGACTTCAGTATACCCTGTGCTTTTTTATCATTCTTGCTCTTCTACAGTTGGAAAAACGGGTTCAGCATAAGCTTTTTAATGTCAAAGTTCAATGATGTTATTCATAATATTCTTTTTTAAGTTAGTAATGGTAAAAAAAAATTATATTTGTGCAGAATACATTTCAAGTAGACAAATAGCATTACTAAGATTATAATTTGTAAATATTTGTCATATACTATGGCTTTCATTAAACTGATTAGAAATCAAGATATTTTATTTGTTCTCTGTTAAAGAGTGGACAGGTCATGATTTTTTTATCATAAATTTTAAATCAAAAATTTTTGAAACAAGTTTAAGAAAGATGAGATCGAAATCTTTCTTACATCCACATATCTCAGATATGCAGTGTAACTGCATGATGGGTGTGTTTCCTCCTATCAACAGAGCTTGGCTCACAATTGACAGTGACATATTTATGTGGAACTATGAAGATGGGTAGGTATTTAAGGCTGCCTTGCTTTAACATGATTTGAATTTAGATTGTCTTTATTGTAGCTGGTGTTCTACTCATTAGAAGCTATCTGATTTATCGTTCATTCGTCTAACATCTGACTCAGTGCTTCTCAATATGTATACTAATCACCTGGGGATAGGGTTAAAATGTGGAATCTAAATAGTTCTGAGTGAGGTTCAAGAGTGCATTTGCAACATGCTCCCCGGTGATACTGCCATTCGAAGTACCACTCTGAGTAGGAGGGGTCTAGTTCCCAAGCTCTTTATCCTGCAGTAAAGATAATCTATCAGTAATTCTATGAAAGATGGTTTGACATTTTAAACACTTCTGTTTTCCTTGCATTTCTGTGGAGTGGGAGACTCGATTTATTGGAGTGACCTAACTTTTGTTATTCTGTGGGCTTGACTTATGTGTAAATTAAATGTATATAACAGAGTCTGAGTGAGGGCCCAAGGTATTCTTGCTTAAAGTTTATTGATCTGGTGATCTCAGTCTTGGCTTTTGGAGATAACTTTGGCTTACTTCGAGTTCATCATATTATCATTTGGTGACGTGTGGGATAAGAAGACCTATATAGTTAAGATGTTACTCTTACCCCTGACTTATTAATGCACTTGTTAGAAATCAACACACACACGCAGGCGTGTGCACACACACATCAACACTAACAACACGGTATCACTGAATCAAAATTGACAATAAGTGAGAACTTGTACCTTAAATGAAACCATTTTTGTTTGCTTATTTTTTTATTAGCACTTTTCAAATCTATTGTTGAAACGTTATATAGTCATGATAGCAATGATGTGTTGTTATTGTTCTCCTTACATCCTGAACTTTGCCCCAGATTGTTATATTACCATAATATCGGATAGAACCTCTTCATTTAGGCATGGATTTCCTCAAGAAAACCAAATGCAAAAAAATTACATAATAAATATTAAGAATAATTTTAAAAGGGTTTTCACTTTAATGAAAATTTTTGTGTTTTCCATTAACATCTAACCTACTCATTCATTTAAGAAGTATATTGAGCTTATCATATATCAGATACCGTTTTGTGCCAGGAACAGGCCAACCTTACTGTGTGTTCAACCTAGAACTCATATAAAGAAAAATTGTTTGAACAATATGCTTATTGAAAAAAATCGAGGCACAAATACCGGGTATAAATCCTTAGTTCACAAATTCAATTCTGCATAAACTTTAGGCTTAGTTTTAGTTATTCTTGTAGCTTTCTATTATAAATCCTAACTCCATCTGGATGATAGAAACATAATGTTGTTCAATTCATTGTTCTCTAATCCTCAACTTTCCCAGTATTGGTCTTTTTCCCAGGGTTATGCCAATTATTAAAAGAGTCTGTGTGATGCCACAGCAAGAGGAAATGGAGAAACCTGGTCCACATAAGCAGCCATTTACATATTTCTTTTCTGTTTGGTTTGCATTGTCCATTTCAGGACAACCAAATTTTCTTCAAAGTCTGGATCGTATATTTTTTTCTTATTTTGTTTGACGTTCTGAGCTTCTTGGATCTTGGTTTTGAGGTCTTTCGTTATTTTTGGAATTTTTTGCATGATCTTCAAATATTTGTTCTGCTCTGTTCTTTCCCTCTCTCTTCTTCTTAGATTTCAGTTACATTTTTGTTAAACTTTTTGATATTGCACAACAGATTTTGGATGCTCTGTTTTGTTTTTCATTTGTCCACTCTTTTTTTTCTCTTTTTGTTTCAACTTGGATAATTTTTGTTGACCTAACTTCAATTTCACTGATTCTTTTTTTAGCTATGTGAAGTTCACTGAAGAGTTCTTAAACGACTTTCTTTCTCTGCTTTTTCTAACATTTTCTCTACACTTTGGCCCCTTGTTCTACTGTCATTTGAGACTTGCAGTGGGGTGGGGGATGTGGAATGGGGAGCCAGCACTCCCTATTTTCCTGGTTTATGCTTTAGGCAGGCCTGTATGCCTGGGTCTTGGAACTGAAACAGTTAATTTGCTCATTTATTTGGCTTTATATTCTATAGTCTTAAAGAGTATTATAAGAAAACTTTGCTTTCTTTACGTGTGTAACATGTTTTTCTTCAACTGTTGACAGAGGAGACCTTGCCTATTTTGATGGACTTAATGAGACTATTCTTGCCGTGGGGCTTGTGAAACCAAAAGCTGGTAAGAAATAATATAAGGATTAAATTATTTTTGTATATGCATAGACTTCAAATGTTTAGAACTGAAAGATAACACATTTTAAGTAGTTGAATTTCCTATTGAATCTTTGTTCTGAATTACTTCTAATTAGAAAATATAAAGTGACTAGGAATATTTAAGTTTACTCACTTTATGGTATAAGTGAGTTACTTTAAAATTGTTAAACTATAGTTTTTGAATTTTATCTTGCTTGCTTTTTGTTAACTTTCTTTGATTCACCTCAAGATTTTGCATTACACATTTTTCATCGGTTAATTAAAAATCATTTTGTTTCTGCATTTTTTTAGTCTTGATAGCCCATGGAAATGAGAACAGAATTCAAAATAAATCTTAGAGAAGTCATAAGCATTGTTTAACTTAGTTTCAACTTTTATTATGCCAGATCTTTTTATCAGAGCTACCGATAAACAGAATTGATTGATTTAAATTTAATATACATCTCATGAATGTACCTTCCTACAAAAGGAAATAATAGACAAAATTCTCTTGGTTGCAAGGCCTAAATAAAATTTTTTAAGGTCACAGCAGTTTTAAGATTAATGATTCACATAAATACAAACATGCAGTTTTGTACACTGGGATTACATTGAAAATGTATTTCCTTAGATACAGTATTCTTTACCCTAATGTACCTCCATCTTATTTCTTCAATTAAAAGTTTATTCACATAAAAGTCTGTCCCTGTCCCTGTTGTAATAAGTATAAATTGTCCATCTAAAATTACTAGTAAAATTTTGTTCTCAACTGTAAATTTCAGTGCAAAATTAAAAGTATAGCATAGTCTTTGATTTGACAACAAAGGTGTTATCTTTGATAATTAAACCATTCTAACTCTGCTATCGACAAGTGCTGAAAATTCTGACTGAAAATTCCAACATATGTTAAAGCTAACAATGTCCACATCTTTACCTTTTGCAAGAAAGCATTCTTCAAAGTAAAGTCATTGTTTTCTAAGTCACTTAGGCTTTTTGGCAAGATTCTGTTTTATTGATGCTTCTATGTAAACAAGAAAATTGTGAATCCATGTTTCAATTTTATGATTTTTTGAATAAGACATAAGAATTCTTAAGTGTTTTCTAGCATTTGCAAGTTACTGCCTACAGAGAAATGGACAAGATTTCCTTACAGAGAAGCATATCTCATATATTGAAAGATTCACATAGTAGTCCAGCTTCAGTCTCATCATCCAGCGAGAAAACTTAGCTGAAAGAGCTTGTGGCTTTGGGGCAGTATTCCTTTGCATGATTATGTGATTATGAATCAAACAGTCTACCTCATTTGTATGACCAATAGAGCTACCACCAAATCAAATCATGTATAAACTCAGGACTTCCTGCAGGTTATTCTCAGAATGGTCTTTCCTTGTCCCTAATAGAGTAAACTTTACTCAAGTCCAGTCAACTATTTCTAGAAAGTCAGTATCCTTCTCAGTAGCAGAGAAGAACTTTGTATTTTTCTATTTCTGGACAAAATACCTGTCATTGAAGTTGAAAGTACCATTAGCCACATTTTTGTTACCAAAGCATGCCTTTGTAAAATTCAGTGAGTTAGTGTTCTGTTGAGTTTCCTCATCAAAGTAGCAAACAGATGCATCACAAAGGATCATATGTGCTCATATTTGTACACAAGTTATTAAACTACTTCTTTCAAATTTTTATTGAAGAGTAAAACTTTGAACCATTAGACAACTGGCAGTGTCTAAAAGGTACTAATAAGATGTGCACTTTATAAATAAGAAGTGAGAGTGACTAAAGTGAGAAATATGTCATTTGACCGTATTGCATTCTAAAGGGAAATGGCTTCTATTTCTACCATCTACTGTACAATACTCGAATAAATTAGGAGAGATTTTAGAGATGACATCATTTGACAGGGCAGTTTTACTTAATCTTCCTTTACTCCAAGCCATAAACCATCTCTACCACTTTATTAAATTCCAACTTTATGAAGATTTCTGTAATCAAAGATGGCTTCTTTGGCTTAGTATGGTGACCAGATACTTTGAGATATGACTTTTATTAATAAAAATCTAAGTTTTCATAAAATTCCGGCTTTTTAAATCAACTTATGAAATATCAAGTATGTTTTGAGGTCATTAAAGTAGAAGACCTGTGCCTTCAACTTCATTCACTTGAGCTTTGAGACATAAACTGGCCCCTTGACATTCATTAATGAAAGTAAAACCAAGTGATAATATAAGCTGTTGTATTTTCTACAACATTTAACACCTGTAAATAGGCCAAATGTATATACATAAAAAGATGTCCATAATTATAACATAAGATGTATTTCCTTTTATTCCTATTAGCAAGACACTATTTTTGGGAATCATAACATGACAGTGATGTGTATAGCATCTCATGCCATTCCACCAAGTTACACAGTACCTCATCATAAATTAACAAAAAAGTGTTTGTACTTGGTAATATCCCCTCTGAAACTGTAAATTATCTGGTTTTGATATATAAACTCATTTGGGAAACTTATTTGACATATAAACTCATTTCTGTTTCTATGAATTTGACTACTCAGGGTAACTGATGTAAGTGGAATTAAATACTTTTTGTCTTTTTGTGACTGGCTCACTTTTCTTAGCATAATGTCCTCAAGATTCATCCCTGTTATAGTATGTATCAGAATTTCCTTTTTTTAAGACTAAATAGTATTCCATTGTATGTAGATCCCATGTTTTGTTTATCCATTCATCTGTTGATGGACATTTGGGTTGCTTCCATCTTTTAGGTCCTGTGAATTATACTGCTGCGAATATGGGTATACAAATAGAAATCTTTGTAATTTAATAAACCTAAGCTATTTTGTAATGTTACACTGATTTTAAGTGGTGTTAAATACTAAAGTGTTTATTTCTGACAGTGTTTTATTCTGCTGTTTACTTATTTAAATGATCGTAGGTAGTAATATTTTAACATCAAAATTAAATAAATTGGGTTCAGACATTTCGTATACTAAATCACTAGCTCATTGTAAAACCTTAGTGGTAAAACCTTATTCATTAATGTTTAAATACTGGATTTTTATGGAAAATAATCCATAACATGTCTATTTTATCTTAGGCATCTTTCAGCCTCACGTACGACACCTCTTGGTTTTGGCAACCCCTGTGGATATAGTGATTCTTGGACTCAGCTATGCTAATTTGCAAACAGGTATAGCAACCCACATGTGTTTTTTTAAAATAAAAATTTGATAGTGAACTTAGTATTATAATTAAAAACTAACCTTTTTCACTAAGTTAGCTTTCCAGGCCATTTGCTCATAAAAAATAATATTTTCCTATAGATACAGTATCTTTCAAGATAGTAGTTCCACCAAAGCATTTTGGTTGTATTTACCATATTAATGTGCACATTTTAAATGTACAGTATGAAGAGAGGGTAGTAGAAGATGAATAATTGATGTCAGTTTTTCAGTAATGCCTTCAGTTTCTTTGTTTCTGATTTTTTTGAATGGCCATTTTAATGTATGGAACACTAATATAAGAAGTTATTCTTTCCCTTGAAGTAAGAAGCCCTCAGTTAATTTATTGCAAGCACATTCAATGGTTTCTTTTGCATTGTGGCAATCTGTTTTGGATGAAATAATGATGAATTTCAGTGACTCAGTATTGTTTATTACTATCACATCCTTAGGGTCTTTCCCAAAATTTTACCCATTTCCTGTTTACCCCCAAGGATGTTCGCCCACGGCGCTTACAGCTGCAGCATTTACCCCAAGATAAGATACCTCCCTGATTGCAGTCCTAACCTTACCCCACAGTTTGCCATGACATATCTCACTTTTATTATTATTTTTGCATCACTCTAGTATGTCAATATTCTTTGGAAACAATGACATTCTATTTATAGTATTCTGTTTTTAGTAATGGTATTTCCATGTACAAAATAGAGTAATTCTCGATCGCTGAAAATGTCAAATCCTAGAAAACATAGCATTCCTACACGCGATGTTAAATTAATGCTGGCAGTGAGCTACACTTTTTTTTCCTAAATGGGAAAAGAGCTTAAAATTTGGGTTAGTTTTTTGATTGGTGCTTTACAGTGTTACATACTATATATTTTAATTATATGTATTATAGTTTTTATATATGTGCATACTGTAAGTTCTCTTTAATTTGAATTATCAAATTGTGTCAAGCTTTTTATAGTAATTTAAAAATGGACATTATAGAAGCTGTCAAGTATATCAGTAAGAATTCAGTAAAAATATAAATTTTAAAGATAATAGTGTTTGTTTTAAACTTTGAAAAAGCCAACAAACTGATTCTTGTGTTCTTTCTTTAAAAAAAAAGGTTCCGGAGTTCTTAACGACAGCATGTGTGGTGGAATGCAGTTGCTTCCAGATCCTTTATATTCTCTTCCTACTGACAACACTTATCTTTTAACAATAACTTCCACCGATAATGGCAGAATATTCTTGGCTGGAAAGGATGGCTGTTTATATGAAGTAGCATACCAAGTAAGTCTGGCATTTATAAACATTTTTTTCTCCCTCTTGATGAAGTAGGAATGGATTTTGTTTTTGTTTTGTAATTACAGAAGCACATTAATATATTCTTATAGAAAATATTCAGACATACAGTTAAAGCCATAGTCCTCAATGACTACATCATGCCTGCAAAAACCAGTCTTCTTTTCAAGGGTAAAAGCCATTATCAGTCTGAGTATGTACTTTTAAAACATAATATGTGCGTTGATGAATATGTGAATGTCTGTATGCATTTATGTGTGTATACATGTATACAAATACACATACATTTTGTGTTTGTATGTTTTTACCTAGATTGTCACTTATGTTTTGTTACATAATTGGCTTTTAACTATGTTTTGGAAGTCTTTTCTTGTCTGTATCTAGTAGATAGATATGTTATGTTTGGTGATTGTTGCATAGTTGTCCATAAAACAGGTACATGGTTTACTTAACAATCCTTTTTTGGTGGATTTATAGGTTTTCAGTTTTCCCTTTCACAAATAAAGTTATAATAAATGTCCTTGTGCACATGTGTAGAGGTTTTTTTTCGTGTAGAGATTTAGAATTCTAGTAGCTGAGTTGTACTTACAAGTATTTAAAATTATATTTCTTATTTTCATGTTGTCCTCTAAGAATTTTAGACCTTTTACAGGCATCTATGAATGTATTTCCCCCACTCACCCATTCTTACATTAATATTAATCAAACTTACTAATTTTGGCCAGTCCGATGGAGGGGAATATATTTTTTATTACTAGTTAAGCATCATTTCATGTATTTATTGGTCATTTGCGTTTTCTCTACTCTGAAATGTCCTTAGTTCCTTTTGTTTTTTTCCCTACTGTATTGTTGCCTTTTTTTTTTTTTTAAGGTAAACCTTAGGAAGCAAAGTAATATTCTTCTTTTATTTTTAATTAAATTTATTGGGGTAACATTAGTTAATAACATTGTATAAATTTCAGGTGTACAACTTTATAATACAACATCATTATACATTCTGTTCTTACCATCCAAAGTCTGGTCTCCTTCTGTCACCGTATATTTGACCCATAAAGTAATATTCTCAATAGTCACACAGCCATTAGCGGCAGAGCTAGTTAGTGGCAGAGCTAGAATTAGAACCCATGTCAGCTGTGGTTTTTGTATCACTTTCTTGCCCACTTTCTTGCCCAGTTTCTCTTGGCTTTGTTCATTACCACAAAATGGTTTTGTGCGGCAAAATAGTCATTGAGAGGTAGACCATGGTTTATGATGGTGGTGGCTGCTATTGTTAAAATCTCCTTCTAGCAGAAGTGGGAAGAGATGATAGAAGTACCTCTATCTTATCTATTTGGGTACTTATAAACTGTGCAGGTATTTATAAACTGTGCCTATTATGTTCCTTATGCTTTCAAATTGGAGTTTTTAAGAGAATTAAAATACGAGTTCACTAACATAGCATTACTGAGGTTACTGGAATAGACAGCTGATTTCATTGAAAGTAGTGATTTGATTAGAGATAACTATATTTTCTATTTTTAATTACAAGACTAAATTCAGTACTTTGGAATATGTCTCACTTTATTTACAATTACTGGTATTTTATAAGATTTGAGGATTTTGTAAACATGAGTATACTGTTGTTGCTGTGACAGAGGTACCTACATTTATAAGTCTTCTTTGTTTCCATTTTTTCTTTTAAGGCCGAAGCGGGTTGGTTTAGCCAAAGATGTAGGAAAATAAACCACTCAAAGAGCTCACTTTCTTTTCTTGTTCCTTCATTGCTACAATTCACATTCTCAGAAGATGGTAAGTAGAAAATAAATTTGGCAAACAAAATTTTTAACAGATTATTGACATTTTCCTCAGAAATTTTTATTATTAACTGAAACAGTTTATCTTATTAAACAACATTATATATTCATAAGGACTCTTAAAAGAAGGCCCTGAGCGTGCCGAATCTCATCTGATCTCGGAAGCTAAGCAGGGTCGGGCCTGGTTAGTACTTGGACGGGAGACCACCTAGGAATACCAGGTGCTGTAGGCATTAAAAAAAAAAAAAGAGGGGGGACTATAAAATACAGAAACTGTGGATTTTATTAACAAGTGCCTATAATGTAGCATCATGGAACATGTGTCTAAAACAGCTATATACATACTTAAAACGTGTATGTGAGAATGCTAGACAGACATCTAATGCACGTTTTGCCTGGTCTAGAACAAATTCCCAGCATAAAATTAATATATGAGTTTTTAATAAAATGAGAGATTTAGGCAGACAAAATAATTTAAAATTTACAAATTTAAATTTATAATGGAACAATATAAAGTAGCTGAATATGGCTGAAATTTTAAATTATTTCCCTTCACACAATGAATTATTAAACTAAATTTGAAGTTTCTTGGCAGAATGGACCGAGTATAATTATTTCATGTATTTCTTATATATAGCAAACATTCATTAAATGTTTGTTGAATAAAGAAATAATCTAGAACTTGTTTTTCGTTTGGCTTAAAATTCATTTAGAGGACAGAATTACTTATTTGTGATTCTCTTAACCCGGTCGCAGTGTTTGCGATCTGCTTTTTTTCACGCTTCTTGGCTTTTGTTCTTATGCATGTCTTAGGACTTATTTACAAAGCAAGAGGAAAGCCCCTGAATGCAAAGTTCTAATTTAACAATTTTAATTTGTTGTACATAGCTACTGTATTTTATTTGTTAATCTTGTTTTTTTTTCCTTTTTTTGTCTTTAGATCCTATTGTTCAAATTGCAATTGATAATTCTAGAAACATTTTATATACACGATCTGAGAAAGGAGTAATACAGGTTAAGTATTGACATTATACCACCATTTAAGGTGGAAACAATATCCCCTTTTTTAAGAAAGACGATTCAGTCCCTCTTTTTCTCTGAACTGTGTGCTTTAAAACAACATCCTTCGAGCCCCTTTTTATGAAAATTAAAATCTGTCAATGTTTCTATATGTACATGAAGAACCAAAATTAAAGAGTTCCTAAAAAAGAAAAGTCTATATAATAAAATTATATTAAAAAGTTCATTTTATGAAATGTATGTAGTCTATAGTTATGTTTCAGTGGTACAATTTTTTATTTACAGGTTTATGATTTGGGCCACGATGGACAAGGAATGAGCAGAGTTGCCTCAGTGTCACAGAATTCTATTGTCTCTGCTGCTGGAAACATTGCTAGGTAATAATATGTAATTTACTTTCAGACATTTCATTTGCAAGCATAATTATACTATTTATTTGCAGCATACTAAAACTATTTCCTCCTCAAAGTATATCTAGAAGATTAGGCATGTCGAAAGAGATGATACTGTAAGTTATATTTGAAGCAGAGGTGCTAGAGACTCTTATTCTTATGTTGGATGGTTTGAAACATAAAGTAGACTGGTTTTACTACTGTAGTGCAAAATACAGATTGACATATGTTTGTCCTTGGAACTTTGGGTGGTCTGTATAGGCATTACAGGCATTCTGTCTAGGAAACTACATGTCTCTAAGATCACCCTCTTATAACTTCTCCACCTTTTTAACAGGCCTACATAGTATAAGTTGTGTTGGTCTGATAATTTACACAAGTGCATTTTGGGAATACTTTACAGTTGTATTGTCCACATTATATTCTTGAGAAAATTAACTAAAGGATGTTATCATTGCCTGAGGTCTGGCTCCTAAATAAGCTCTGGAACCCAAGCTAGAATCCAAGTCTTCAGACCGTATACACTGCAGTTTTCATACGTCACAACCGATTTAGCTCAGATACAGATATTCTATTCATATAACACAGACCTCAAATTTTCAGCTTCTGTGACGTGTGTGCCTGGATTATTGCTACATTCAGACACCTAGTGAAAAATCAACATGTTTTCTTTGCTGTTCAGTGACATAAAATTTCTCAAGGCAATCTAAAATACAAGATTTCCTATTTCCTTTTTTTTTTTAAACGCCTACAAAACCCAGTCAGTCTTCCTAGGTGGTCTCCCTTCCAGGTGCTAACCAGGTCCGACCCTGCTTCCGAGATCAGATGAGATCAGGCCTGTTCAGGGTGGCATGGCCATAGACAGGTTTCCTATTTATTGCCCCAGCTTTTTCTTGGGAAATTTTTTCCGCTCCACAGGAAAATTTAAAGAGCAGCATAGTAAAAACTGATACACCCTTTACCTAAATTTACCAATTTTGCCTGATTTGCCTACTCTGTCATGAGCTACTTGAAAAGTTACAGACATCATGACTTTTACCTTGAAATCTTTCAGCTTCTGTCTACTAAGTCTCTTATGTAAGCACAATACCAATTCCACACCTAAGAAATTTAATAATTTTGTAATATTATCTTGTAATAATACAGTTTATATTAAAATTAATGGTCCCAAAAATATTTTATAGCTATTTTTCCATTTTTCTACAGATTCAATAAGAGCTCATGAATTGCATTGGTCATTAGTCTTTAATATGAAATGGACTCACTGCCTTTTCTTTTTCAAAATTTTGACATTTGGGAAGGAAGAGCAGGAGTGTTATTTAAAGAATATTTGAATTTGTCTTTTTTTCCTTGTTAAAGTCAGAGTAGTATTTTTTTAGCCAATAATACATAGGTGATGCGAATTTCTTAAAGCATTACATCAGCAGCACATAATAAAACCAGTTCTCTCACTATCAAACAGTTGGTTAAGATAGTGTTCACCAGACCTCTACTTTAGAAAGGACCATTTTTCTCCCCCTTTTTCATTAGTGGTAACTTTTACAATGATAATTTGATGTTCTGGGAATACCATGTTCCCCATTAGCCATTTACCCAGTGGATTTAGCTTTCTTTTATGATCTTTGAAAAAAGAGGCACTCTTAATAGTATTAATGTAAACAACACACATTCAGGGGTTTTTGCCAGTTCTTGCTGCTATTGTGTTACTTTCCTAAGAAGTTAGTCTTGTTATGTTAAACGATTTTAACATATTTAGACATAAAAATACTGATGGAAAATGTTTCTTATAATTTAGTAGACATTTTTTAAATAAACCAGTTTTTTCCCTTTTTTTTTAGGACTATAGATCGTTCTGTTTTTAAACCAATTGTTCAGATAGCAGTGATTGAAAATTCTGAATCACTGGACTGTCAGTTATTGGCCGTCACACATGTGGGTATGTTGTTTCATTTATACGTCTGCTATTGCTTTTATAACTTGATAATCCTCAGGTTTGGATATATATGATATCAAATGTTTTTATTTCTGTTTTAATTATCAAATCATACTAATAATTCATAAAATTAAGGACTCTGAAAATTAGAATATTCCTCCTTTTCTGTCTCCTCATTTTATAAATGTATAACCAGGCCTGAAAGTGGCTAACATTCAGTGAAAGAGCCTAAATTGGAACAAAAGCTCCTTTGGCTTATAGTTGCAGGTTCTTCCTAATGAAATTTGTTGATTCACATCTCAATTTCTAGTGACATTGTCTTAGAAATCCACTTCAGCTGGTAGTAAATGTGGTAATTTAAGAAAAGTCAGGAAAGTGATATGTGGCTTTAACAGAGTTCTGTGTTTCACCGTGAAATTGCTTCGATAACACATGTACCTAAGGTCTTTTTTTTTCTTTTACTGTTGTAAAATTTTACCCCATCATTAGGTATACGGTTATATTTCAGCACTTGTCCATTCAGACAGCCATTAGCAAGACCTAATACACTGACACTGGTTCACGTTCGCTTACCTCCTGGATTCTCTGCATCTTCAACAGTGGAAAAGCCTTCAAAAGTACATAAAGCTCTGTACAGTAAAGGTAAGTTCTGGAATACTATCAAATTGAAGACAGAGTTCTTAAACTTATTAAAACTAGAATGCATTTGAGGCATTTGAAGATAGATTTTCCAATAATATTTAGGGATGTTTTGGTTTCTTATCCAGGAACATTTTTTATATTAACATGATATTTCAAGCATTTTTAATTCATGTATTTATAAAAGCTATAGCATTTTTTAAATATCTATTAGTATAGTATATTAGCCTTATGTATATTCTCACAGGTCAAAATCGGTGTTATATCCACTACAGTAGACTCTGAGCTCTCTTCCTTCAAGACTGTTAGGAAAACTCAAATGGCTTTCTTACATTTTGCCTGCTGTGTCAGTATTTTTATGGGTGCAGAGAGTTTTTCATGGAACAATTTTAAATCTTGACCAAAAAAATTCTAATTAAACATCAAAACTTGAAAAATCTGTATGTGCTATTATTTCCCGTGATGAGAAAGCATTTGTAAAATGTTTGTTTTTATTTTCTAATCATTCTAAAGCCTTTTCTTTGCTTATTCTGTTTCTTCCAACATTTCATTTTTAACACTCAAATAAAGCTTCCCTTTACAAATAAAATTTTTTCAAATGCATAATATGCACTTTCTCAGTATTTTTTTTCAGTATTTTCAAATAACAGCTTTATTGAAATATAATTCACATACCATAAAATTTAGCCTTTTGAATCTAGTGGTTTTTAGTTTAATCTGAGTTGTACAACTATCACCACTGTCTAATTCTATAACATTTTTATCACCCCTGAAAGAAACTCTATTACCCATTAACAGTCATTCCCTATACCCTTTTCTCAGCCTTGGGAAATCACTAATCCACTTTCTTTGTCTATGAATTTGCCTGTTTTGGACATTTCATATAAATAGAATCAGATAGTATATGACCAGGTTCTTTCACTTAGCATAATACTTTCAAGGTCAATACATAAGATAGCCTGTTCATTTCTTTCATTTCTGAATATTTCACTGTGTGAATGTACCACATTCTATTTATCTGTTCATCATTTGGTTGGCATTTGAGTTGCTTCTACTGTTTGGCAATTGTGAATAATGCTATGAACATTCTTGTACAAGTTCTTGTATGGACTTATGTTTTCATTTCTTTTGGGCACATACCTTAGGAATGGCATTATTGGTCATGTGGTAACTCTGTTTAACCTTCGAGGAACTGCCAGACTGTTTCCAAAGCATTTATGCCATTTTACATTTTTACAAGTAGGGTTACACTTTTGCTACATTGTTGTTTTCTGTCTTTATATTATGTTGATCCTTGTGCGTGTGAAGTGTTATCTCATTGGCAGTTTTGATTTGCATTTGCCTGATGGCTAATGGTATTGAGCATCTTTTTTTGTGCTTACTGGCCATTCATACATCTTTGGAGAAATAACTTTCAGATCCTTTCTCTTTAAAATCGAGTTGTCTTTTGATTGGTGATTTGTAAGGGCTCTTTGTATAATACAATCTGGACACAAGTCTCTTTTTAGGTATATTGCAAATATTTTCTGCCATTTTGTATGTTATGTTTTTACTTTCTGATGATGTCCTTTGAATCACAAAAGTTTTTAATTCTGATAAAGTCCAACTTATCTATTTTTTCTTTTGTTGCTATACTTTGAGTTTATCTTTAAGAAACCATTCCCTAACCCAGAGTCGTGAACATTTACTCCTCTTTTCCTTTATAGGTTTTATAGTTTTCACTCTTATTTAGATCTTTAATCCATTTTGGATTAATTTTTTTAAATCATGTGAGGTAGAGATCTGACTTCCATTTTTTTTGCAGTTTTCAGCACCATTTGTTGAAAAAACGTTTTTCTCCTTGAATTGTCTTGGCACCTTTGTCTCAAATGGATAGCCCATAAATATATGGGTTCTAGACTCAGTTTTATTCTGTCAGTCTATATGTCTGTCCTTTGTCATAAGTTTTGAAATTCCAACTTGGATCTTTTCTTTCAAGGTCGTTTTGACTATTCTGGATCTCTTGCATTTTCATATGGATTTTAGGATCAGTTTGTCAATTTCTTAAAAACGTGGGATTTTGATAGTTGAAAATGTAGATCATTTTGAGGAGTATTGTCATCTTAACAATATTAAATCTTCAAATATATGAATGTGGGGTGTCTTGTTATTAGACTTAACTTTTTAGAGTGATGCATGTACATTGTACTATGTACAAATGTTTCACTTCTTAAATGTACTAAGTATTGTATTCTTTCCGGTGCTGTTGTAAATAGAATTAGGTCTTAAAGCTAGAAATGTGTGGAGGAAAAAATACTGTGGTTTTAATTATGTTCATGAAATAATCAAATTGCAGTTTTTCAAACTTTCATATGCTAAAGTTTAAGAAACATTTTCTTCTACCTTGATATAAACTACTCTCAAATTTTCACAAGCTAATTATGTGTATTATTAGTTAATTACAGTCCCATTACCTAAACCATCCAATGGACTTGAGACTGATATTATTAAAGCCAGTACAAAGGGAATAAATTAGTGGGAGGAGCTGGTATTGAACACAGGAGAATATATTTCAAAATCAAACTAATATCAGCTAGTATTGCTGAGGTGATGCTTTTATAGTATATTTATCTCTGCCATTCCACTGGTAACTTCATTTTTATTTATAGTGTGTTTGATTTAACCAGTACATGAACTCTATTTCATTAAATATTAGATACTTTTGATTGTAAGTCACAACATTTTTTATGTACTAAACATATTTTTTAAAGTTAATGATTAAATTGATAAACCCGTTGATTGCAAAATATGTCCTAACTTCAAAAATATTAAAATGTGAAAAAAAAAATAAGTGTTTACTTGAAAGAAACAGTATAAAATCTGGAACACTTAATAATCTTACCCTACCGATAATTATATGACCTTTTAAGAAATTTATTTTTATTTATTTTAGAACTCTTTTACTTATAACGAGTGTTTTATATATACAGATTAATGTTAATAATTAATATTATTAAGATTATTGGGGATGCATATTATTTGGCATCATAAGATTTTGTGTGTTAACCTTTTAGGTATTCTACTGATGGCAGCCTCAGAAAATGAAGATAATGACATTTTGTGGTGTGTCAACCATGATACATTTCCTTTCCAAAAGCCAATGATGGAAACTCAGGTAAGCTATCCTGAGAATCACAAAGAACTTTTTATATAACATAATTTTAAGTGAAGAATAAACTTATAAGAAACTTTAACTTCTGATTTATTACTATTTGCTTCTAAAAATCTTATGTGATTAGAAATTATATCAAAAAGGAGTGTTTCCTATTAATTGTTTTTCCTCTCTGAGGTTAGAAGTCATTATGGTAATCATTAAAAATATCTTTACGTAAGCATTGGAGCCCACTTAGGATGTTTTTCTTAATGTACAAGAAAATGCATTATCTTTTCTGAAATGATCTTTGTCCCATTTAAATATATTGTATTTTTACTTATTTCATTGAGGCAATCCATTATCGTTATGACTTAAAATTTCATTGTAATGATCTCTAATTTAGTTCTGCCTAAATTTAAAAAATTTTCCCTTTTAATTATAGAAAATTTTGAACATACATAAGAATAGAGAAAATGATAACCTGAACCCCACTTTAGTCAATTACCAACATTTCTCTATCTTGTTTCACCTCTCTTCCTTACGCAAACAAATGTACACACACAGATACGTAATTGTGTTTTAAAAGCAAATACTACCACGTACTCCATGAAGTCAGTGTGGAGGTTCTAGGTGGGGGGTGTGGCCCCAGCCTGTCCTAGCCCAATCCCGTATCTGGGTTGCCCATCCCAGTCCACAAGGACCTAAGGGGAGGGCAGCACCCTCAAGGGTATGGCCAGGAGAGGCTGTCTCTCCTCCCTTTGGTGTCCCCTATCCCGCCCCCATTTATTCTCCTAGATGCCCTAGCATAGTCCATGCTGCCTGCCCCCTAGAGGCTGCTGATCAAACCAGATGAACCAACCCCAACTAGGGTGTGAATGTCTAATATTCTTTCTTTGGAACCATCTTTTTAAAGGCATCTCGAGTCCAGCTGTTACTGGCTGCTTCCTGGTTATTCTCCAACTTAAGCCCTTCTAATTAGGGGGAGTGGGAAAAGATGGGAAAAAAAACCCAACCCCCAGGGATGGACACATGGTTTGAAAAAGCTTTTCCAAGTTTCCGACATGGCCCAAGTTGCTGGAGAAGGGGCAGGAGATAGATATGGAGTCAAGGCGCACCTTTCTCAAATTCTTTATTCTTTGAACTTTACTGAGCATGTGTATGTGTCTCATGCTATGATAGATTGTGAGGAGTTATAAACCCTGTCCTGATGGGAGTCTAGTGCTAGGGGGCACAGGTTTGAATTCTGGCTCCATTTCCTCGAATCTGTGGCTCAAAGGACTTAAAATGTCTCTGGCCTTCGATTTCCTTGTCTATTATAGTACCTACCTCTATGGAGTTGTGGCGGAATTAAACGAGTTTGTATATCACTCAGAGCACTGTCTGGCACATAGGAAGCACTCAATAAATGTTAACTTTTTTAAAAAGCAAATACTATACATCATATTTCATTTGTATAATGCTTAAGTTCTCAAATATGGAATTAAAAAAAAAACCACCAAATATAAATGTAGTGAATGAACTCTGACTAAATTTTAGTCTTCCAAAAACAGTTCTAAAAGACACTGGGACAACAAGGAAATTCTATATTGGCTGGACATTCGATTATATTAGAGAATTGTTAATATTCTTAAGCATTATAATAGTATCATGGTTATATAAGAAAACATCCTTACTTTTAAGAGATGCATGCAAAAGTAGCAGTGACATATCAGGTTCATAACTTTCAGATGGTTCAGTAAAAGAAAAAAATAAACAGAAAGCAAATATGGCAAAATGCTAACAATGGTTGAATCTATGTATTGGGCATGGGGATCTTTACTTTTGACATTTTTGAATTCTGGAAATTTTTTACAAGAAAAGTATTTTAGGAGATTGAGATACTTTTTTAAAGGCGTATCTTAGCTTAGAATGCAAACATAACTTCAGAAAAGCACAAAAATCTATGTCAGCAAAATGTAAGTACTGAACCAACCAGTATAGAGCAATTTGTCCTAGAAAGATGGTAGAAGGTAGTCTTTAGTTATAGATCGAATTATAATTCTAGTAAATACTGTTTACAGTTTATCTTAGGGAAAATTTGCCTTTCTCCTCTAATATGGAATGATTATTATCATAGATGCCTGATTAAAAGAATTAGTAGAAAATTAAATAGACTTTGAGAATATGTTATTGTATTATTTGTTAAATTCTATATTTACTTAGAGATTAAATCTGTATTTTTCCTTTTTACTGTACATGACTTTAATAATATTAATATAAAAAATTTATTTAACATAGATGACGACCCGTGTTGATGGTCATTCCTGGGCTCTTTCTGCAATAGATGAATTGAAAGTAGACAAAATAATTACACCCTTAAATAAGGATCATATTCCAATAACTGACTCACCAGTTGTTGTACAGCAACACATGTTGCCTCCAAAGAAATTTGTTCTCCTCTCAGCACAGGTATGTACACATTCTGTTAATGTGGAGACAAGAAGAGAAGCAATATTTAATGATTTTATATTCTGCAATAGTTGCTTAGTAGAGTCATTTACTTATGTACCTAGCAATGTTTACTCTTAAAATAGTCTTAAGAGTTTGTAAATTCCCAGAAATACAACAAAAGGAACTAGCTCTGTTAAAGCGTTATACTTTTTCTAAAGTAGCATTTCTATCACCAGTGTTCAACTGCATAAAATAAGTTTTATTTGTTCTCACTTAAATTATTTAAAAATTTTTCTCAATATTTATTTTTTGAATAATTATGCACTGACAAATTCAAATGGTATAACAAGGGGTATACAGAGTAAAATCTCCCTTTAGGTCCCTTCCCTACAGACACCAGTGTCTTTGTATCCTTTCAGGGAGATGTTACAGATCTACACACAATAGAAATATACCTCTAAACAAGTGGTAGCAAATTATATACACTGTTCTATACTTTGCTTTCTATATTTCAAAAATATGTTGTAGCACTCTTATCATTATATAAAGAATTTACCCATTCCATTTTATTTTTAAAAGGTATTCTTTTGTATGGTTTTACTGTATTTCACTAGGCCCTTGTTAATGGATTATCTTCTGCCATTAAAAGTAATGCTACAACCTTGTGCGTATATCATTTTGCATGTATATATGTTTATATGTTTACATGTTTATATGTATACATGTTTATAATTTTGATAGATTTTGCTAGATTTCCCTGTATACATACATACATTCACTAGCAGTGATGTTGAGTGCCTATTTTTTTATAGTCCTGTCAACAAGTACAGTGTGCCATCTTATTAAGAGTGAGACTGTCTTTTTAAGAGTTTA
The DNA here is from genome assembly GCF_902729225.1 of Pteropus medius. Taxonomy (NCBI): domain Eukaryota; kingdom Metazoa; phylum Chordata; class Mammalia; order Chiroptera; family Pteropodidae; genus Pteropus; species Pteropus medius. The sequence goes on from NW_024351073.1 coordinate 3,770,345, forward strand.
CTTTTCTGTGAATGATCTTTTTCTATTTTATGCCTACTTTTCTATTGATTTATCTTTTTATTTACTTTATAGAAGCTCTTTGTGTGTCAAGGGAACTAACTTTTTGTGATTTGTTTCATATTTTTCAAAATTCGTCATTTGATTTTATCTATTGAGATTTTTTTAAATTTATAAGTATTTGAATTTTCTTTGAAGTTCATAGAAGAATTCACCCATAGTTTCTTTTAGCACTATTGTAGTTTTATTTTGTCCTTTAAATCTTTGATCTGTTTAGAATTTATCCTGATGTAAGGTATGAGTAAGGATCCAGCTTCATTTTTTTCCTAAATGAACATACTTGTGCCAGTGTGATTAATAGATAATCTAACTATAATCTTCTGATTTGAGGGACAGCCTTTATCATAGCTTAAATTTTAGTATTTACTTGAGCCTATATCAGAACTATATTTAATAAGAAAACATTCCCACCAAAAAAAATTTTTAAAGTTCTTTAGACATAAAATTTTATATACCTTTCTCTTATTCATGATAATAGCACATGCTATGCTACTCTCATTTGTGTCTGACTGATAGAGCAGTGTTTTCTTATTAAATTTTCTTGATGGATATATAGGTGGAATATATAGATGGGAGTTGAAATGTAAATGCTCTTTTTGACCAGTTTACTTTGTATTCTTGAAATTATTATTTTTTTCATTAATTTTAATAAATGAGATATCAGTGTCACTTGCTACCAGCCAGACTTGGTAAGTCTGTTATTCAAGTTCTTTTATTTTTAACTTCTTAGGGGAGTCTTATGTTTCATAAACTTAGACCTGTAGATCAACTGAGGCATCTGCTTGTGAGTAATGTGGGTGGAGATGGAGAAGAGATTGAAAGATTCTTTAAATTACATCAGGTAATTATTTATACTTTTTTTAATGTGATAATTTAAACAATGAACAATGGGAATGATAGCTAATCTTACCAACTTTCTTTACGTTCATCGCTATATGTGTACTGATATTTGAGAGCAGTATTGATACACTGTAAGGCTTATGGTAAACTCACATTTTTATTCTCTGTTGTTGATAAAGTCTTATTAAAGTGTACGAATAAAAGTTTGATGTTCACGTTATATGACATGCATTTTTAATTAAAACGACCTTTATGGATTTTTAAAAAACTTTTTGCTTATGGGGAAAACTAGAGGCATATTGTTGAGGACATTAGTATTTCAAAGCCATATCTAGAATTGACAAAGTAAAACTGGGAATGCTTAGTTTAAAATCAAGAATATCAGCTCAAAATTAAATACAGAGACTCTGGATTCAGACCACTAGCTCCACTACCACGGTAGATTACTTGAATTCTTTGGGCTCCAGTTTACTCATATGTAAAATATACATTACATTATAATAGTATATGATGTGAGTATTAATAAATGCTAAACTCTTAAAATAGTACCTGGCACATGACAGCGACTCAATAAATGTTAGTTATTGTTAATTTTTCTAAAATGTAAAAGACCACAAGAGAAAAATTAGGAGAATAAACCAGAAACTAAAATAGAATCTAGATAAAAAGAGAACATCCTTTAATAATAGTGCCTATGATAAAGTTTAAAACCAATATTACTTTATTTCTCCTTTTTCATACCAACTAATTTTATTCAGTCGACAAATATTTATCGAGTACCTGCTGTGTGCTAGGCACAGATTTAAACACTGGATACAGCAGTAAACAAACTTCTTTATAAATGTTTGTGTTTAATATTCTTTTTTTACAGGAAGACCAGGCTTGTGCAACTTGCCTTATCCTTGCTTGTTCCACTGCTGCCTGTGATAGAGAGGTATCTGCTTGGGCTACTCGGGCTTTCTTCAGGTAGATGTCAGTTTTCTTTTGTTCTTGTCCACTTTTTTAAATAGTTGCATTGGCCAGTGAGATAGTTTAAGGGCTTGCCAAACATTTGAGTGACTACAGGCAAGTTACTAAAATTTGTAAAAAGGTCACATCTGGAAAGATTACAATGGTAATAGAAGCAGCTAGATTAGCACAATTTATGCAGTTGCCCTTTGGGTGCTGTTCTATGTAGTCTTTGGGTGCTGTTCTATGTTGTCTCCTTTGGGTGCTGTTCTATGTAGTCTTCCTTCTATACCTCTTTCTCCCTCAGTTGCTACCTCATCTATCTTTTTTTACTTCCTCAAACACTATACCAATTCTGCTCTATGTGTATCATTATCATTGAGAGATTCTGAATCACTTTATGGAAACTTGGTATCAGATATTTTTATTTAGAAAATATTTAGCTAAGAATAAGAATTTTAAATGAGATTTGTTTAAAAGAATTTTTTAAATGCTGCCTTATCATAATCTATTATGAAGATTACAGTGCCATATACTCATTAAGTAAATTCTGTGTGTTGCTGACTCTATAGAAATTGCCGGAGTCCCTCATAATTCTTTATATTCAAGTCACCATTTACTAAATGAGTATTTTATGATGTATCTATGTATATATTTCACTGTAAACGCAATACATTAAGTTATCTAATGTTTAAAGCATTTATTTTGAAAACTAAATAGGACTTTGAACAATTCCAGCTTTTAATTAAGGTAGTTTCACTGAATAAACTCAAACTTAGTCTCTGTTGTCATAAAAATAGGTACGGTGGTGAAGCTCAGATGAGATTTCCAGCTGCTCTCCCTGCCCCAAGTAATGTTGGTCCCATCTTGGGGTCTCCTGTCTATGCTAGTGAGTATGAAACATTGAAATGAGACTGTTTCTAATAGAGTTTGAATTTTAGAAACTTTGTAGCATATTTTAAGAGGCAAAGCTTTTTATTATATTTTATTTACTTCTACTGTATTAGTGAATAATTCTATAAATATCAGACTCTTAAAAGTGATGATATTAATATTGAGTTTTTAATAGATGCTATGGAACAAAATAAGTTGTAACTGATAGTATTTACAGAACTCATTTGTTATTTATTCCTAAGGAAAGACAGTAATGATTTAATAATAACTCCTACCTCAGTGTTTTCCAATATGGGGATTGTTAGATGAGTCCCTAATTCTTAATTCAGTGAGATTCAAAAATTGGGAAGTTATTTTACAAATCTTTATATTCTTATCTTCTTTTTAGGTTCTCCTCTTCCTAGTGGTAGTCCATACCCAAATCCATCCTTTTTGGGAACACCATCTCAAGGTACCTCTTTTCTTTGTTTTAGGTTGCTACTACTATTCCTTTTGAAGAGCTAACATTGCGAGTTATTATCTTTAATGCTTAGTGTGAAAAAGATTAACTTGCCCTCTTAAAAATAATATAATTTAATAGAAGTGCCATTCAAACAAGTATTGGCATTTGGCCATGAATGCCTTTACTTGGGAACACCTTTAGTGTAGTACCTGGAAAGCCCCTTATCTTGGTACCAAGATTTAATTACCAGGCATGAGATCTGTATAATTAGTTCTATTTCACTTCTAGTATTAAAGAGCCATGATTGCAAGCTTTTTTTTTTTTTATCCTGCATTGCTGACATTTGAAAACCTACCTGGGAGCACCCATCCTAGTCTAATACTCTCTCCTTATCAAGGAAAATTAAATTATCTATTCCAGTATTTTTATAAATATTCATACCTAGGGGTCTAGATACAATAGATGGGTTATTGAGAATTCTGAATGTTTACGGTTACATTTTAAGATGTATTTTTCTTATGTATGTACAAGGTGTACATCCTCCTGTCATGTCAACTCCAGTGTGTGCTTTGGGAAATCCAATTCAGGCCACAAGTATGAGTTGTATGGCTGGACCAGAGATTGTGTACTCTGGAAAACACAATGGTATATGCATTTACTTTTCTCGAATCATGGGGTAAGTTTTTCATGGAATAATTAACTATTGCTCACCTTGTCCTAGTTTGTGTAGTTTAATATTTTTAATTCTAAATTCGGAACATTATTTATTCCTATTAAATTGTACTTATAGTTTTAGCTCACTTGTCCATTAATAAAGTTGTTTTCTATCTTTCAGCTTTTTAAAATCTAACCATCTATATTTATTCCTGTGTTTTATATATATACATATATCTTCAAAATATATCTATGCATATTAATATATAGTGTTTAAAAAACCACCTTATAACTCAGTGACATGTGTTTGCAAGTCAGCTAGACAGTTCAGATCTTGGCTAGGCTCATCCATGCATGTGCATTTAGCTCTGAGGTTGAAGAGAGCTCTGTCAATCTTGGCTGGACTGTCACATGTTTACGGTAATGTTTCTATGCTTGTCTAGAGTAGCCTCTGCTGGGACAGCTGGATTGTTCTCCATATGGTCACTTATCCTCTGGCAGTCTATCCAGGGGTTATTCACTTGGTAATAGCAAGGTTCATGAGAGAGTAGAGACTTGCAAACTCTCTTGATGCCTGGGCTCACAGTTGGCCTACCATCTTTTTCACCTCATTCACTTGGCCAGGGGAACATCTCCAGGCCAACCCAGATACAAAAAGTGGGACATGGACTCCTCATTATGAGAAAAGAATCAAAGTCATATTGTAAATGGGATAGCTGTAGGAGGAATAAAGTATAACAGTCATTTTTGCAGTCTACCATACTATCTAGTGAATTATCATACATAGTATATGTTTTTCTCAGATTTGATGTATTTGCTTTCATTCAAATTATTTGCTTAAAAATGTGAAATGGTACAGAACTCTTTTAAATTTATTTTTGTATTATTAGCTTCCTTGTTTGCAATTCATTTCCCACAGCCTTTTGATTTTTCTTCAGCAGTCTTTCATTATATGAAATAACTTTGATATATCAGGTTTGGAAATTTTCATTTTCCTTTTTTTTTCTTGTTTTTGTATTTTTCAGATAACTTGGTAAAATGTTAAATGAAACTATTGCTATACTTTAATAAACACCTAAAAAGAAATTTACTAAATGCTGTCTGTGTTTTTATTCATCCACAGCACAATTATTAATACATGTTTCTCTTCCAGAAATATCTGGGATGCTAGTTTAGTTGTGGAAAGAGTATTCAAGAGTGGCAACAGAGAGATCACTGCAGTAAGTGTGTTGTATAATGGTATTCCATTATTTGTATGTAACCAGTTTATGTTATTAATGGATAAGTTTATTATTTCACATTTCTTAATGTTATAAACAAATGCAGTGATTATTCTTTTATATATGTTTGTGTACTTGTCCAATAAACTGTTGGGTTAAGTCTCAGCTCTGGCACTTATTAAATGATGAATAAATTTCTTAACATTTCGAGCCTGATACCTCACTATAAAATGAGAATAGTAATATATCCCCCTCATAAGGTTTTTGTGAGGGTTAAATAAAGTCCTAACACTTAATATTGCTCAGAGCTACTATTTAAATATTTTGCTTATATACTCCAAAACTCAGTGGACCCAGTGCTAGTTTCTGTGCATTGGAGTATTTTCTAGAGTACTTTTAAGAAAACATTTTGTAGAAGTATGTATTAATCATAAATTCAGGTAGTAAAATTTTTAATATGAAATATGAATGCAATTTATTTTAAATTTTGTCTTTTTAAAATGAAACGATACCAAATATCTTTTCAATGTTGATACTCTTTTCAAGTTCACATTTCTAAGAATAAGCCTGGATTTACTTAACACAGTATATGATTCCATTTATATGAAGTTCAAGAACAGGCTAAACAAATCTATACTGATGAAAATAAGAAAAGTAGTACCTGGGAGATAGAATGACTAATGACTAGAAAGGAGCATTAGGGAACTTTTCTTCGATGTTAGAAATATTCCATATTGTGGTCTGGGTGGTAACTCTATTAAAATGTAAAAAGTTAACAAGATGTTTGCTTAAGATTTGTGTGTTTACTGTCTGAAATTATATATAAATCAAACCAGAGGAGAAGGGGAGGGATATGGGTATCTAGCCCTTTGTTCTGGTCACCAAGTATGAATTGATGTAAGAAATACTTTACTGTTTATGAAGATAGGGTACTTCAAAATTAAAACTTTATATTTAATTATAGGTATACAGAGCATGTTTTTCACATATACACTGTTTTTAGACTTGAAAATACTTCCTTTCTTACAGATTGAAAGTAGTGTTCCCTCCCAACTCCTGGAGTCAGTGCTACAAGAGCTAAAAGGCTTGCAAGAATTTCTAGATAGAAACTCCCAATTTGCAGGAGGGCCATTAGGAAATCCAAAGTAAGAATAAGTGGGATTTATTTACTCATTTATTTCCTTTTCTTTTTTTTTTTCTTTTTTGCTGAGATATAATTTACATATCATAAAATTCATCCTTATAAAATACATAGTTTAGTGGTTTTTAGTATAGTCACAGGTTATGCAGTCATCACCACTGTCTAATTTCAGAACATTTTCATTACACCAAAAAGGAACCCTGTAACCATTAGCAATCATTCCCTGTCTTAGTTCATGCCGGAGTAACAAAAATACCGTGGACTGGCTTAAATAGCAAGCATTTATTTCTCACAGTTCTAGAGGCTGGAAGTTTGAGATCAGGATGCCAGCATGGTCAGGTTCTGGTGAGAACCCACTTCTGGTTTACAGAGGGCTGCTTTCGTTCTGTGTCATTATAAGGCAGAAAGAAAATGAGAGAGCAAGCTCTCTGGTGCCTTCTTATAGGGTTATTAATCTCTCACCAGGGCTCTACCTTCATGACCTCATCAAACCTAATTAGCTCCCAAAGGCCCCACTTCTAAATATCATTTTGGGGTTAGGGCTTCAACATATGAATTTGGCGGGACACAAACATTCAGTCCATAGCACTCTCTGGCTCCCCTCTCTCAGTTCCTGGCAGCCACTAATCTGTCTGCTGTATGAATCTGCCATATTCTGGATCTTTTATATAAGTGCAAATATACAATATGTGGCTTTTTGTTTTTGACTTCTTTCCCTTGGCGTAGTATTTTCAAGGTTCCCTTGTAGTCGTTTCGTTTGTCAGTTCATCAGTTGAACAGATCTTCAGATACATTTTCTTCTTAAATTTTAATGTTGCAGAAAAAAATGCATTGCCTTTCTGATATTCTTTCCTCTGTGTCTTGTGCTTACTTTGAAATTTTTATGCTTTTTTTTCTTGTATTACTAAAATTCAGAAATTACATCATGTCTTTAAGTATGTTTTCTTTCAGTGGGAATTGAGAATAAAATGTGTTCAATGAGCATTTAGACCTAAAGACTTAAACTTTGATATATTTCTTTTATTACTTTTTATTTGCACCATTGCCTCTTTTCTGTTCTCTTTGGAGAATCACATTGACTCTCCTGAATCTAGCCTTAGTTCTCTTTTCTTCCATAATTTTCTTCCCTCCCTTCTTTCTCTCCTTCCTTCCTTTCTTGCTATGTGTGTTATGTAGATTGCAGAATTCCTAGAGTTGATGTTCTCAGTCATTTTACTCTATTTTAAACTAGCATCTGTTCAATTTCTCTGATAAATTTTTTTCTGGCCATTATATTTTTAATTGCAAGAGCTTTTATTTTCTGATTTTTCCTTTTTCATGGCAACTAGCACTTGTAATATGAATCCCAAATCTCCGTGAGAATACAACTGGAGTTGTTTTTCAAGTTTTTCCATTTTTCTTGACATTAGTTATTTCAGGGCTATTGGTTTCAACTGCCTAATATTTTTCTTTTCCAAGCTAGCAAATATATTTGGTGGTATTTTTCTGGCTCTATTTATAAATTAATATTTTTATTTATCAGCCGTTGTGGTCAGTGTTCAGTAGCAGACCGTCATGTAAGTGAAGCCCTTGTGAAGCTCACAGGGTTAGTTTTGACCCAGAATATGGTAAAATGCTGAAATTAGGTCAAAAGATAGATTTTTCCCTTAGTGTAAGGTACAGTTTCTCTCAAGTGAGTTGGGAGACTGTAGTGGTATCAACACCCTACAATATTTAATGTAGCTCCAGAGGAAATCTGGGCCTGATGGAAGGGACAGCCCGATGAGATTTGATGCTTATTTTGTTTATTCTTTGCTACCTGGCTCTTTGCATCCTTTAATAATCGGATCTTAGGGAAATTTATACGCAGTTAGAGCTTGAAATTGCAAACATTGAAATAAAGGACTTATAACAACAATGGGGCACCACAGTGGATTTCATTTATATGAAATATTTAGTAAAGGCAAATTTATAGACACAGAAAGTAGATGAATAGTTGCTTATGGTAGAGGTGGGAGAAAGGGAGAAATGGAGATTGACTGCTAATTGTGGGAGGAGGGGTATGTTCTAAAATTAGATTGTGGTGATAATTGCACAACCCTATATGAATATGTTTTAAAAAATTAATTTGTAAATTTTAAATGTTGGATTGTATGACATATTAATTATAGCTTAATAAAGTTGCGAAAGATAAATACACTTTCTGGAATTTCTGTTTCAGTACTACTGCCAAAGTACAGCAGAGGCTGATAGGATTCATGCGTCCCGAAAATGGAAATACCCAGCAAATGCAACAGGAGCTGCAGAGGAAGTTTCATGGTAAGTTATTGCTTCCGATCAGTTAAATGTACATGACCCTAGAAAAGAGTTTTATTAGTTGAACAGAAAACAATGAACATCTTAATAAGATCAGTTTGTGGTAACAAATGTTTTTATTAAAATATCATCACTGTGATTGGGAAAAGTAGAACAATATGGATGTCATGTATTTCCATAACTTTTAGCCTATACATTTTTTCCCTTCCTCAATCAGAAAACATGATATACACCTTTTTAAATGAGTTTTTAATTATAAAATATGCATAACATAAAATTTACCATTTTAACTGTTTTTAAGTGTACATTTCAGTGGTATTTAGTACTTTCATATTTTGCAAACATTAACACTATCTGTAGAACTTTTCCCATCTTCCCAAACTGAAACTCTGTATCCATTAAGTGTTAACTCCCCTTTTTATTCTGCCCCCAGACCCTAACACTCGCCGTTCTTTTTTTTTTTCTGTGTCTGAATTTTACTTCTGCAGTTACCTCCTGTAAGTGAAATCATACAGTATTTGTCTTTTTGTAATTGGCTTAGTTTATTCAGCATAATGTCTTCAAAGTTTATTTGTGCATGTTGGAATTGCTTTATTAAGACTGATTAATATTCCATTATGTATATATGCCACATTTTGTTTTTCCATTCATCCTAGTAGACACTGGGATTGGTTCCACCTTTTGGCTATTGTGAATAGTCTTGCTATGAACATGGTATACAATTATAAATTTGAGTCCCTGCTTTCAATTCTTTTGTTATATACCCAGAAGTGAAATTGCTGGATTACATGGTAATTTGATTCTTAAATTTTTGAGAAAATGACATATTGTTTTTCATACCAGTTGCACCATTTTACATTTCTACCAGTAATTCACAAATGGTTCCAATTTCTCTACATCACCAGTTATTTTTCAGTTTTTTTTTTTTTTAATCCATTATAATGGGTATGAAGTGGTATCTTGTGGTCTAGTTTGCATTTTACTAATGATGAGTGACACATCTATAGAGTTAAAAATGTGAATCAAGTTTTTGGTTGTATTTTTGCTATTATAAATAATAACTAAGGAAAGAGTAAAGGAACTAAAAAGTTCATATAATCAATCATTCCAGATATGAACTGGAATAATAAATTATTGGTTAAATTTTGCCTGTCATTTAATTTTTTAAAGTCTTTTGTCTTCTATTTTTTGAGGCAGTTATTCTGGCTGATAGAACTTGGCTAATTAAGGCTCAGTCATTTACTTTGATCCCAAGGTACTTTCTTCCTGCTGGCTCTAGTTTTCTGTTACCATTTTGTAAATTCTTCAGTACTGCTAATGGTACTTCAGTAAGGCCTTAAGCCTGACAATACCAAGCATTAGTTGTAAGGAATTATACAAATGGGAGCATTCAAATTGCTGGCAGTATACGCTGAAATGACCATTTTATAGAGCAGTTTGGTCATATCTAGTGAAAGCTGAGGATGCATATATACCAAAGCCAGCAGTTTCACTTCTAGGTATATAACCTAGAACAGTCTTTATCAGACATTTTTTTCCCCACAATAAGAAATACATTTTATATTATAACACATGTTTAAAAGCATGCACACACAACTAAAATAAAATTTTAGAAAATAACTATACCTGTGTTATACTCTAATATTTATTTTTTTATTCTATTTTATTTCTTCTTTAAGAAAAATAAAAGCTGACCGAATTGATTTTATGATTCATCAGAGCATCTTAATCTAGGGTTTAAGAAACTCGGTCCTAGAGAGACTTAACTGCACTTTCCAGGAGATCTTTTTTAAGGATATTCATTGTTTCAGTAGGAAAACCGAAAAAAATATAAATGTTCTTTAGGTGGACAATGGACCTAATTGTAGTATACTTACATAATGAACACTAAGCAATCAAAATAAATGTACTAGGTTTATATTTATCAATATGGGTAGCCCGCAAAAATATAATTAAATATAAAAAGCAATGGTGTATATTGTTTAAAAACAAATATTTTTATTGTTTATGTGTACACACACAATGTACACTGTGTGTGTGTGTGTGTGTGTGATGAGCAGATAAAAACACAAATTCAACAACTCATGATCATGGTTGCCTGTGATGGGAGAGAGAACAATGAGGAATTCAACCTTAACTAGTAGTTTTTATTTGAGATAAATTATTGTTTTACTTGCAATAGAATAACCTATGTCACTTTATAAAACTTTATTAATTGTATTTTGCAATTAGAGGCTCAACTGAGTGAAAAGATTTCACTTCAGGCAATCCAGCAATTGGTTCGAAAATCATACCAGGCTCTGGCTTTATGGAAACTTCTTTGTGAACATCAATTCACTGTCATTGTAGGAGAACTTCAGAAGGTAGGATTTTTTTTTCTCCTTAAGTTCATACTGTTAATACTATGCTTAGTTTGTTTTATTTTGTGTGAGCTTTAATCTTACACATCAATTTAGGAGGGGATTATTTTGGGAAGCACTTAAGTCATGGTAAAGTTAGTATGTTATAGAAAGATTACACTAAAGATCGAGGGATTCACTTTGTCGGAGCCACAACTTTTTATAGTACATGAGAACTTTAGAAGGCATGTGAATGAAATCTTACTTTACTAAAAATATTTTTTTAAAACAGTAGATTGTAACCTTTATTTGGGCCACAGATCCCTTTGGGAAACTGATCAAACTGTCTTTCCCCACCCTCAAAGAATGCATACAAACAAAACCACAAAATTTTTGCATGTGATTTTAAGTTCACAAATCTTAATTCAACATTCCTACTTTAAAGAAAGATGTTTACCATGTGGGAAATAAATGTTTCTTGTTTATCTTGCAGTTCTCATTTGAATCCTTTTTAATGAAAATGATAATTTGCATTCATCTAAATATTAGACAAGTTATTTGGGGCAAATGTATTTCTTCCTATTAATTGTGAACATTTCTAAACATACACAAAAATAGAGCCAGTACTACAACTAGTCCCCATATATATTTGTCTTCAACATTTCAATTTTTTACCAACTTTGCTTAATCTATCTTTTTTTCTTTACTGAATTATTTTAAAGTAGATCCAGATATCACATCATTGCACTCCTACATACTTTAGTATGTATGTCTTAAAAAAGATAGACATTTCTCTGAATAACGTCATTATTACACTCAGCAGCATTAACAGTAATTCTTTGGTAGCATCTAAAATAATGAATTTCTCTGATTGTCCTAAAAATAGCTTTTTAGGACAGATTGGTTCATTCATATCACAATCTAAAGAATTGTTTCACTTATTGAATTTGATTCTCTTAAATCTCTTTCAGTTTAGAGTAGTTTTCTCTTTTATTTCCTTGCTATTGCCTTGTAGACATTGGGTCATCAACCTTGTGGAATGCCCAACATTTTGAGGTTGTCTTTACCTTCCTTGCAGTAAACTTGTTCCTTTATTTCCTGCATTTTTGTAAAATGGGGTTTAAATCTACAGAAGCTTGCTTGAAGTTCAAGTCCATTTATTTAAGGAAGAATTAAAATATTTCATAGGTAGTAGTTTGTGTGTCATACTATATTAGGTGACACAAAAGGTTTGATTGTCCCACCTTTAGTGATACTAAAATTGATTGCTAGATTCAAATGGTAAATCCAGTCCTGCCATTGTGAAATTCTCCATCAGACTTTCATCATCCATTGATGATCATTGAATGAGTTATTTCATTTAGAATTACCGAATGGTAATTTTCTAAATCTGACATCTTCTATATTAACTGCAATTCTATAAAACATAATTTTCCCTTAGTGCTATTTGGTTACCCTGAAATGTTTAATTCTTGACTTTTAAGTACAATTTTCAAAGTTAAAAGGCATTTCCTTAGTTCTTTTCAATAATGTCCAAAGAGTTGTTTTGTTAGTGGTTTTATTTCTTTGAAATACATACTTAAAAAAAAAAAAATACGACCTCATATGTTTAATTATGAAAACTTTTTCATGCCAGGTAGAATAAATGTTATGGGGTAATAAACATAAATTTAGGTAAAATTTTAGCCTGTGCATCTTTTTTGTGACCCATCTTCAAAGCTTCATTCCTTGCATCACAAATTTTGTGCTCAAGGAATGCAAATTAAATATTAGTTCAAAAATTTGAACAATTATATATTTGCTGAAATTTAGAAAAAATAATCAAATCACTAAACAGAATGTTTTACTCTAGTTTTAATCACCTCAGTAATTTAGAACTCAATTTAACAAGGAGATTTGTTCAAAATGAAATTAAACTTTAACATTAGGAGGCCCCGAGTAACAGAACTGACATTATTTAGGAAAAAGAAATATAAGCCCAAGATTTTTTTCGATGTAGCTAAATAATTGTTCTTTCCTGGTTATAACTGAAATCAAGACCTGGCTCTAATTTTGGCTCTGCCTGGGCTTTACTTTCCTCATTTGTAAAGTGATAGCTTTGGACTGGACATACTGTAGCTTCTTTTCCAGTTCTGTATGATTCTGTGAAAGTTTTAAAAAATGTATTAGTTTGTATAGTTTTAGTATATTTTCTCTTTCTAATTATAAAGTATTAATGTTTTGGTTATATTAAAAATTTTTTGCGGAAATATGATATTTCTATATATTCAATAGAAGGAAAGATTCTCTTTTATACTCCTAGGAATTTCAAGAGCAGTTGAAAATCACCACCTTTAAAGATCTGGTAATCCGGGACAAAGAACTGACTGGGGCATTAATTGCTTCTCTTATCAACTGCTACATCAGAGATAATGCTGCTGTTGATGGCATTAGTTTACACTTACAGGATATCTGTCCGCTTCTGTATAGTACTGATGATGCAGTTTGTTCTAAGGTATGATGCTTTGTTACCTATTTCAGTGTTTCTTACAGGAGGTTTTGTGGTATGATGAACAGCACACTAGAATTGGAATCAGGAACCATGTTTTACTTAATATAGGACCTTGATAGATTTCTTAACTTCTCCTAGCCTCAGAATCCTATTCTTTGTAAGAATTGGGTTGGAACACATGATTTCTCAAAATACATATATATTTAAGGTTTTCATAAAGAATCTTTGATAGTATTTCTAGGCCATATTTAAAAAGACGATGCTTAAATATGTCTTTCCTTAGAAAGTAAGGAAAATCACTAAAACCTAAAGTAAGTCTATAATAAATTAGAGTTAATTGGGCAATTTTTATTGATCCTTTCCTACAGGTGGAAAAATTTTAAAAAATCAGTATCACATGGACTGCCTGCTGACCAGTAATGTATTGACTAGGCAAGAGATTTACCAGTCAGAAGCTATCTTGCTTAACATATTTGTGAGAGGAATTAAGAATAGCTAGGATTTTTTGGTCAAAAACTTTTCTGCCTAAAATTAAGAAGAAGTAAGTTTGTAGTGTTGTTTTTATTATTGATTATAATTAACCAGACATAAATTTAGACATAGACTAAAACTTATATTGATAGCATCATCCGTATGCTTGATTTTATATCTTTTTAAGTTCTTGTCTTCTCTACTTCTAGGCAAATGAGCTTCTCCAGCGTTCTCGGCAAGTTCAAAATAAGATTGAAAAGGAAAGAATGTTAAGGGAATCCTTAAAGGAGTATCAAAAAATCAGCAATCAAGTTGATCTTTCGAATGTTTGTGCTCAGTACAGACAGGGTGAGAAACAAAATGTTCTTATATCTTCTTAAATAAGGAGACGAATTACTGTGTGACTAAAGTTAGTGATGAAGAGCCTCTTCGCAGAGGCAAATCTTCCTTCACCTTTGCAGAGGCAAATCTTCCTTCAACTTAGGAAATTCATTCCTTGTGTTTTAGTTGTGATGACTGTACTGGCCCCTGCAAAAGCTGTGATGCTTTTTATGTCTTCAAATATATAACTTCAACATTGATGTTTCAGTCCTTGTCCAGTTAAACTACTATTTGTATTTGATTGCTTTCTGTGTTGCATTTAATTTTAAGATGCTTGAAATTTTTTTTATTAACTCTAAAATATTACCTACCTGCTCTCTTTAAAATAACTCTAAATTATATCTAACATAATATAAAAGTAATAACTGTTAGCAGAGGTATTGTTTTGAATCCCAAGGTTTTTTTCAACAAGGAGCTGAAACCCTTCTGTTTGTTGTTTTAAATACAAAAATTTTTTCCCAATGAAGAAAATAGATTTAATAGCTGCCTTTTAGGCATGTTAGGACCTTGTTCTTTGGTAGAATCATCAGAAATATGTTATATGATATTGTTATCAGGGTAACTAATATACAGTAGAAACAGTAATATTGATCATTATTTTTATAAGCCAGCTAAAGAAAAATGTATCTAGCTTAATAATAAGCTTTAAGTCTTTGTCCTTTTTCTTTCCCCTTAGTGCGTTTTTATGAGGGTGTGGTGGAGCTCTCTCTTACTGCTGCAGAGAAAAAAGATCCTCAGGGTCTTGGACTTCATTTCTATAAACATGGAGAACCAGAAGAAGATATGGTGGGACTTCAGGCTTTCCAAGAAAGGTGAGTATTATTACCTTAGTAGACTGTCAACTTTATGAATAGAGACTTTTCTTTGTGTAAAGTTTGATTGCCTAGTATTATGGAAATAATTTTTCAAGTATAACCCTTATAGAATCGAATTATGTTTTCAGTTTAAAATGACTTGTTTTATCAGAGGCCTGAATCAGCATTATAATTCCTTGCCTAGGGATAAAATTTCAGTCTGGTGAAAATTCTTGAGAACTTAAAAATGTTTTTGAACTTGCTTCTGTGGTTTTTCTGAGACTATTAATGTCAATTTTAAATGAGATAACTTGGAAACAAAACTTGTTTCCTTCTCTTTCCCCCCAATTTCTAGGTGAAGATTAGTGTTTTATTTTAAAGGATGATTTTTAAATATTCACAAATTAGTAGAGACTGTTAAAGGAAAAATGTCTGTCCATACAGGAAACATATAACCTAAGACACGGTTTTTGTTAATACAGTCATTTTTGTGACTTTACCTTTTTATGGTTAACCAAATGCTTCTCAAACCTATTGAAAAGTATGTAATTTCTGTTATTTTTATTTTTTATTTTTATTTCTTTAGTATTTATTTTATTATTAGTTTCGAGTATATCGTACATTGGTTAGACATTTATATAGTTTATGAAACGATCCCCCAATTGTCATTTTTAAAACCAAATATGTACATATATTTATTCTCAAAAAATTATCTTTAAATATTTGTGTGTATTTAAAATCAGATAAATCAGTTGCTGTCTAATTAATGTAATTGCTCCTTTCCCATTCTTTTTCAGATTAAACAGTTACAAGTGTATTACAGATACACTTCAAGAACTGGTGAATCAGAGTAAGGCTGCTCCTCAGTCTCCCAGTGTACCCAAAAAACCTGGGCCTCCCGTGTTGTCTTCTGATCCCAATATGCTGAGTAATGAAGAGGCAGGACATCACGTAAGGGACATAGCATATTTTCATTCTGAAAATACATTGTATTTAGAAGCTCTCTGTGCTCTTGTTAACATCATCATCATCTTGGGGAAAGTAGGAGCACTTAGAACTTACCACTTAAGGATTCTTGATTTCTTACTAGGGATTTATAAGGCTAAGAATTTATGATGTCTAGAAACAGAGCCTTTAACTGGCTAATTTTTACCGTTTTCTTTATTTTAGTTTGAACAAATGCTTAAATTGTCTCAACGATCCAAAGATGAACTCTTTAGTATTGCCCTTTATAATTGGCTAATACAAGCTGACCTTGCAGACAAACTGCTACAGGTAAAAAGATGGTTTTTCATTGCAATATTGTTATTTTATATAAGTAATATAATATCTTTTCCTGGTGGACAAAGTGGACCATTGTGCTACTTTTCTAGTTATTCATCACCTGATTGGGATAGTTTATATTGTGGAGTAGGAGTCACTGGATTATGAATTAGGAGACCTGAACTTCGTTTTAGCTCTACCATTAAGTCACTATGTGACCTCACACATCTCTTCACTACCCTAAGCCTCAGTGTCTCTGAGTCTATAAAATGAATGCATGGCATTTGATAATTTCAAGGATGCTGTGGAGCTCAGTCTAGGAATCAATAACTATGTTCTTAGAGTTTATTAAAAGATTTCTAATTGGATTATAATAAATTATTTTTAGTACCCTAATGCAACTGTTGTAGCAACTCTTTCATTAACTGTGGTAACACAGTCATTTATAATGAGAAAAATTGCCCTCTCTTTTATCTATTATTGGATTATAATATTGCTTATGTATTCATAAAACAAGGCACACCTACCTTTATCTTTAAAATGTTATATTTACTATGTAAAGAGCAAGTAGGTGGTGAGAAAATGTTTCTGATGAACTGTACAATTTCCAGATTGCTTCTCCATTTCTGGAACCACATCTAGTCCGAATGGCCAAAGTTGATCAAAACAAAGTGCGCTATATGGATTTACTCTGGAGGTACTATGAGAAGAACAGAAGTTTCAGTAATGCTGCTCGTGTCCTGTCCAAACTGGCTGACATGCATAGGTATGGCATAACAGCCTCACTATGAAGAATGATTGATAACCTAGCTACATCTAGGTACATTCAGATTTCAGAATTTAAATAAAACCTCATTCAGATTATATATATGTAGAATTTTTATGCTTTTACTTATATTTACCTAAAGTTTACAGTTTTCTTTTTTTCCTTTGTTTTGTTTTTAATAGTATGTAAGAGATACTAAAAGAATACCTAAGACTGTCTCTAGTCAAACTGTCTTCTAAATCCTTTCCTCTAAAGTATGTCTTTAAATTCTCCCTACTAAGGCAACTAATTACTGTTCTTATTTAAAAGAACAAAAACTACCTCTCAAAGGCTTTTTAATTTTAAATGTTCTACTATTCCAGACTACTTTTCCCTACTTGACATTGGTTTAAATTACTGAAAGGTCTTAGAGGATTAAGAACCCTATTAAAGAAAGCATTGGAAATTCTAATTAGATTATCATATCAAAAGACAATTTAATAAAATCTTGGACAGATAATTAATTTGACCCTTTATTTTCATTTGAAATTTTCGTTGCCAAAATAATACAGGCGCTATTTCTAAATACTGGAGAGTGGTTAAGTAAGGAAGAGAAGGTTGCTGAGGCAGAACTATTATTAAATGAAGTTAATCAGAATGATTGCTTAAAGAGTCCAGATATGGCTAATAGCAAGTGTGAGTATGTGTGTGCACATGCACATTCACACAGCTCACTGACGCAGGTGTATTTATTGTGTATGTGGACTCAAGACTTTTTTGGTATTTTGCCCTTTTTGGTCATAATAGTTATTTGATTTTTATAAGTTCTCCTTACAGAAGATCACATATATATGTGACTTTAATTTCTTTGGTTTTGCTTTAATAAAAGGAAAGGAAAGAAATTTAAAGTAGTAAAGGCCTCGGTTAATTCATAGTGTGTATAATTAAGAATTAACAGCATTATTAAATATTGAAGAATTCACTGTAGTTCTGTATCTTAAGGTTATATAATTCATTTCTTTATCCAGTGTCTGAGTACCTTTTATATACTGTGTTCTGCTGGAAGGACATGGATTGTGCTCTTATCCAGGCCTTCACTACTATCTCATTTCTGAATTTACTCCTGTCATTTGTTTTTGATAGTCATAGATACCATTACCATACAAATTTTTGTAAGCCATTTTTATCACACTACTTATTGTTCAGAAACTTAGAGTGGCTCTAAATTGCCCTTCCTTGACTGTTTATTAACCTTTTTCTTTGTTATAACAATCATTAAATTCTTGTTACAAAATATTCAGAAATTCTCTAACTTTTAAGAATACTCATTATCCATATTTATTTCACACATACACACACCCTAATTTTCTCTTCATGTGAAATACCCTGTCTATCCACTCTTTTGCTCTCAACTTAACCATTTCTTTCCACAATAAATTGTTTTTCCAACTATTAGTTACTGTCTTTCTCACTATATTGTTTTTGCGTATATAAATTGGCAGCTATAGAATGTTCTATTTTAAATAATTTGGAAATAAGTGTTACTTTTAAAATGTTTGGTTCAAGAGGGTTTTTTTAGAGATGAGAGGGAAAAGAAAGGAAAACCTTTAAGAAACAGGGCTCCTAAAAATGTACAGTCCTTTATATAACCTTACAAGATGGTCAGTGCTCATTAACTATCATACACATTTGTACTTTGAAAGATAGAATGGAGAAAGGAGTTCATTCTTTTTTCCTTTTGTTTTCTCATAGCTATACAGAAGGACAGTTTAAGGCTCTCTAAAAGTAAAAGAAAGCCAGTTTTTTTCTGATTCATATTGGAATTAATTGGGATGTCAAAAGTTACATTTATCTACAGGAAGGACTAAATCATAATCAGGGAGGGTTATTTGTTTTTCAAAGGCAATTTTGATGGCATCAATATTTCTTTGATTAGAATAATAGGCTAGTAGTGGCAGAAAGGAGAGCACATGGTAATGAGATTCAAGTGTGTTCAAGTCAATTTATTTATAACTTGATTCCCCATCATTGAAGAATGATATCAACACTGGAAAAAAATGTGACCACTCTCACTAGTCCACTGCATAGGGAGGAAAGTACTATACAAGGTGTGGGCTCAGGTCACTCCTCTTCCCCAGAAGCCCCAGTCTGGAGCCCTCCAGCCACGTTTCTGCTATCCACGCACACTTTTACCAAGTTCTTCACTTTTTGATATGATGAGCAAAACACACTTGAGTTATTAATATAAAGGGCATATTAATACTATAAATTTAAGATTAATGTAAAGTTTATGTTAATATAAAGATTCAGTCATTAATATAAAGAATCAAGATTCATATCATGGTGAATTATATCATTTATGACATATCCTTCACCTGATAAAATTTCAGTTTTCTGTATTACTTTCTATGTTCACTATTAAAGGTGGCACATGAACTTTCTTTTCTCACCATTGCCTGATACATTCTCTTATGCCCCTGTATTTCTAAAGTTTATTTTCAGTGTGTTGTGTCTCTTGTTAACATTGTGCAGCTGGATCTTTTTTTAATACATCACGTGTTTTCTCTTTTAAATATTTTAATTACCACTATATATGAACTTGCCACCTTTTATCCTATACTTTCTTATTGTTCCCCTTGCCCCCACTCTTCCTCTCTCTGGTTACATTGACAGATTTTTCTGTCTTTTTTTGGTATAGAAATTTTCTTCATACAAGTTATGATGGTTACCACTAAATTTAGAGCAAACTCATGTAATATCTTAACATTCCTCTTCCCTCATCCCCAGATATGCTGATAGCTAGCTGCACATGTCTGTCATAAACACCTTCCTGATCTTGGATTTTGTTTGCTGGATCTTAGATTTTATTCAGTTTTAGTTTTGATTTTTGGATGAGTGTGTTAGCATGGGGAAAGCATGCTGTATGTGTGTATGTATGTGTGTGCACACATGTGCATAGTTACTTTGGATTAGTAAAGTATATCCTCCAGTAACCTTTGTTGGAAACATATACAAAATAATAAGCTTTCTGAATTCATCAATATCCAAAAAAAAAAAAAAGTCTTTTTTACCCTCAAAACTGAATGTAATTTCGACTGGGTATCAGTTTCTAGATTTAAAATATTTACCTGCTAAAATTTAAAAATATTATACCATTTACTTCTGGTATCTCAGATGTTCACTAATAAATCTGTTGTTAATCTCAAAAAACATTACATTTAATACTTGTTGATCTGAGAGGTTGCTAACAACTAAATGTGTTAGTTTGTTTTTAATGCCAAAGTGCTTTATAATGTGAAAGCCAGGTCTGATAGAGTTAGGGGATTCGAAGGAGCTGAAGCTGTTGACAGTGAGGTGGATACATACTTGGAACTTTCTGACACCCATCGGTCAGTTCACCAGCAAATCGATTTTGAGCACCAGTGATGTTGAAGACATGCAAGAAAGAGTAGTGGGCAAGACAGACACCATCCCCACTTCCAAGGACCTCTCATCCTAGTGGGTTAAAGACCGTAAACAAATAAGTGCAGCTTCTATAAATACAATAATATAGTAGAAAGCGCTTAGGAGTTGGGCATCTTCTTTAGCTAGGATGCTCAGAAAAACTGTCATTAAAATTGAGACTCAAATGACAAGAATAAGCAACTGTGTAAAGAAATGGAGGGAAAGTGGTCCAAGCACAAGGAACAGTAGTTTATGCACAGACACTGCATCAAATATAAGTTTATCATGTTTGGGATACAAAGCCAGTAGGGTTAGAGCCAATGAGCCTGGGAGCAAGTGGAAGGAGATGAGGTTGGAAGGGTAGGTGGAAAGCTATTGGAGGGTTTTGAGAAAGGACGTGACATCTGATTTTTGTTTTTAAGTGGTTGTTCTAGTGGCTCTCTGGAATATGAAATGTAGTATTGGTCATATTAAGGCAGAGATGTGAAGAGTATGAGGAGCAATAAAGAATGTTGTCCTTAATATAATTTTAGAAGATACTAAGTTTTAATATTCTGAACTAAAATTTTCATTGGAAGTTACTTTTTTGGACACAAGCATAAGTATCTCTTTATCTGTTTCCTTTAATTGTGGATCTCTTTTATTAGAAATCCTCCAATAATTTTTTCAAGTTTCAGATAACCTTTTATGTTCATTTGGTATAAAATAGTACATCATAATTGAAATACTTGTATCTTCGCTCTTTATTTATTTCCTATAAATAAAAGTAAGTGTTTTTCCCCCAGCACAGAAATTTCACTTCAGCAGCGACTAGAGTACATTGCTCGAGCTATTCTTAGTGCCAAAAGTTCCACTGCTATTTCTTCAATAGCTGCAGATGGTGAATTCCTTCATGAATTAGAAGAAAAAATGGAGGTAAGTGCTAAAGATACTTAAGCTTGTTCACCCTGGGAAGTAGCCACATGTCATTTCACTTTCTCTTCTTCCCCTAATAATAATAGGTCTAAAGCAGTCAGTATTATTGATTCTGATCTCTTCTGCTGTATTTATATTTATTTAGATATAAACCTTTTAAAAGATTTCAAGGATACAGCATTTGGGTCATAGGACATTGCTGCAATTTAAAAGTTTTCTCTATATCATTTCTATAGATTTTTTCCAACTGCTTTAACATGAAGCAGATTATATCCCCATTCACCATTTATTCTGGAAGCTAATAAGTAAATGCATGAAGTAGAGTAGGCTAAACTGCCTTAACTAAGAGACCCAAAAACGTTTAATGGTCCAAATACAAAAGCTTCTTTCTTATTCACAAAATCCAGAATGGGTGTTCCTGATTGGCAGGTGGCTTTCTTCTGCTTGGTTGATTTGGGGACATCAGTTCTATTTTCTGGCTCTACTATTGTGAGTGGCCTCTTCAGTGAGGGAGGAAAGGAAAAGGATCATGTAAGGAACACATTCACTCTTCAAAACCTCAGCTCTGAAATGACATACTTCACTTCCACTCATGTTTCTTTGCAGAGAGCTTACTCTTATGTCCATACTTCTCTACAAAGGAGGCTGGAAAGTATGGTCTAGCCATTCCTCTGACTATAGTCATAGGAGGCATGGGTATTGGTGGGCAGCAGAGACTCTGCAACAGTACACTTTCTGTGAGATATTTTATGTTATGAAGAGTTGCTAGTCTATTATCATAGAAGTCTTTATTTATACGTTACTTTTCATTTAACAAATTTAAAGTCAGATTCTAGGACCTATATGATTGAGTACCAGTTGATTTTTCATAAAGAAATTAAGACTTCTTTTTTTCTTTCCCAACTAGGTTGCTAGGATCCAACTTCAGATACAAGAGACACTGCAAAGGCAATATTCCCATCATTCTTCTGTACAGGATGCAATTTCTCAGCTGGATTCTGAGCTAATGGACATAACTAAGGTAATTTAAAAAACAAGTAGAATTCCCATAGCAGTCAAGCAGTCACTTAATATCTACAAATTCCTTGGTTTTTTTGCATTTAATTTTTTGTTTCATGGGAAAGATTAACCTACCCCTACAAAATAAGCCATCTTTTGTGGCATGTCATTGAGCTGACAAATCACTGCTGTGGTATCCGACTGTTACAAAGAACTGAGTTTCTCTTTACAGGTCAGTGGCTATCAAAAATCTATCAGCCTCACGTCAGGGCTTTGTTAAAACTCCTGCCAGCTATTTTATTGCCTTACTTCTTGTCTTAAGAAAAGTAACATCTTTATGTAACTCTCTCAGCTGCTCCATACTCTTGCAATCAGTTAGTTCCTTCTTCATTTATTCTTGGCTTCAGTACCCTTAAGTACCCTGAGATTTGTCAGTGTTTCTGTGATTCTTCAAACCCTACTTTAGACAACACTAATTCTAGAAGAAAAGTCACTGCAACATCTCCCAGCCAGGAAAAAGCACAATGCACACATACTACAATCTATTTGAATGTATTTACCATTCATTCAGCACTTTTAGAGTTATGACCAGCTACACAGCATATCTTTATATCATATTTAAGGAATATTATATAAAATTTGGGGTTCTTTTTAACTTTCAAGTAATGTTTCACTATTAATTTCTGGATGCTGACCTCTGGTTGAATGTATAATGTTGGCATTTTCTCCCACAGCTTTATGGGGAATTTGCTGACCCATTTAAACTCGCAGAGTGTAAACTTGCAATAATTCATTGTGCTGGCTATTCAGACCCTATATTGGTGCAGACACTTTGGCAAGATATCATAGAAAAAGGTAAGTGTTCACTCATAAGTATATTTAGCATACATTACTTAGTGACTTGGTAAAGGAACATAAACTGCTAGCGGCTCATATATCTAGGGCTCATGAAAACTATGAGTAGAGGGTATATGGAGGGTTACCTGGATATGGTACGGGGTGGTCCTCTAATGCAGGGGTCCCCCAACCCCGCTTCTCCCATACCCACCGCAGACTGGTCCTAGTCTGTGGCCTTTTAGGAATCAGGCCACATAACAGGAGGTGAGCAGCAGACAAGCAATTGAAGCTTCATCTGTATTTGCAGCCGCTTACCAGGGCTAGCATCACCGCCTCAGCTCCACCTCAGATCATCAGGCATTACATACATATAGTAGCTCCAGTCCCTGGTGCCAAAAAGGTTGGAGACTGTTGGAGACTGCTGCTCTAGAGAATGTTCCCAGTGAGTGAATATTAGAGGGAACTCTCAGTGTCATTTTTTTGGTTTATGCTGTTTAATAAGGGAGACTGAGACACTTCCCTCAGAATCTCATAACCAGTGCCTAGGTAAGACAAGAGAGTATACCAGAAACTAACAGAAACAGAATCTGCTCATCATATTAATGTGAATATCCGTTCTAGGGTATTTTGAAGCAAAATAGCCAGTTTAAACACTTCACATTAAAAATAAATTGGGTTTCTAATGACATGCCTCTTTCTTATAGAATTGAATGAAAGTGTGACATTGAGCTCTTCAGATAGAATGCATGCTCTTAGTTTGAAGATTGTGCTCCTTGGCAAAATTTATGCTGGCACACCTCGCTTCTTTCCTTTAGGTAAGCAGTAACCAATCTCAGGTGCTGTCATGAGCTTTTTTCTTTTGATGGTTTTCTTCATTGACATGGAAAAATAATGATCTTTAGAGTGAAATCATTTCTTTGTTGCTATTTAGGTGAGCAATTTAATTCTACCTCTTCAGAAATAGACCTCCAAAGAATAGCAGAATTTGTTGATGAATAGTTGGGTACGGAACTTTGTTTGACTGACATTCCAAGTTTATATATCTATCTCGAGATAGGGTTGACTAACAGACCATAGTGATTATATTGTTGGTAACCCTATACAAACTTGTGAAGAAAAGAAAAATAGCTGATGTTTTTGTGAATGGGTACTTTATGATTGATTCAACTGCTCTTATTTGAAGAAATATTTTTCTTTAAAACAGGAAGTAGTTGTGTTAAAAGTATAATTTTTGAACCATTGTCTTAATCAAATATGCTGACTATAATTGTTATATAGATGATTCTAATTATTATGAGCTATTTGCCAGCCTATCATGTTTTCTTCAGTTGTGAAACAATAGAATCAACATAAATACATTCATAAAATAGAATGTTAACCACTTTATGTTTTTGAAAGATGTTGAGAAATATGAGAAAGCTCATAACATAATATTAAATTGTTCTTTACAAATGAGGATACAAACTTGTTTACAGACCATCTCTGATTTAGTATTTATTCCCTGGACGTGGTAAGAAATAAAATGATTACAATCATACCCTTATTTCTTGTAAGTACAGCATGAACTGTTATGCCATTTCATTGACCAGAAATATAAAGAGCAAACGTCTGTCTGTCTATCTGTCTATATATGAAAGTATGTGAAACATGACAATTTTAATACAAAAGTTCACATTCTACACAATCCCTTTTGTGAGGGGTATTGACTTAGATTTTTAATGTTGGACCCAATTAAGTTTAGGGTAGAAGAGGCCTGCCTTTTTCTATCAGTCTCTCAATGTCAAACAAGCTCAGGGAATTTCAAACTAGAACAAGATTAGAGTTTTTAGAATTTTTCTTAGCCGTCTGAAGTCTTTACATGGTAAATTCTAGGGGAGATCTAGGTTCAGTGCCAGCTTTTTTAGTGATTCTTCTTACCCATGGATATTCACATTGGTATCATTTCAGGTATCATAAATATAAATTTAAATGTTACCCATTATCTTATTTATGATATGACATGTTGTAAAAAGTGAAAATGGGTAGCACATTAAAACCATCAAAATAAATAACTTATGGACCTGGGAGAAGTACAGCATTAAAAACATTTAATATTTCTAAAATTAGGATGCAGTAGCCTTTTGAATTGAGACTGTAGTATATTAATACATTAAAGAAATATTATCAGTGGATTCTCTCCTTTAGTGGGATTGTGGATGGTCCCTATTTTCTTGTACCTTTCTGTATTATCCAAATTCACTAAAATGTCATTTTTTCTCATAGCTTTAAATGTAATTCAATGGCTTTAGCATATCACAGTTTGCAGCCATTACCATAAACTTAGACCATTTTCATCACCCCCAAAAGAAACCATGTAGCAGTCACTACTGACCCCTTTCCACCCTCCAGCTCTAGGCAGCCACTAGCCTACTCTCCATCTCTATAGATTTGCTGATTTTCTATAATTTTTTAATTGCTTTTTTAAAAGGATTTCCCCCTAGAAACTGCTCATTTATGAATAATGCCTATTTTTATTATTAAGAGTTAACAGCCCTATAACAACAACAAAAAATAGTAATCATGTGAGGTGAAGGATGTTAACCTTTTGCTAAATGTTTGCAGTACATATGTATCAGATCGACACATTACACCTTGAACTTACACAATGTTATATTTCAATTATATATCAATAAAGCTTGGAGGAGGAGAGTAAATCCTAATATTAGATCTCTTTCCTTCCCTAGATTTTATTGTTCAGTTCTTAGAACAGCAAGTTTGTACTTTAAACTGGGATGTGGGTTTTGTAATACAGACAATGAATGAAATTGGAGTGCCATTACCTAGACTGCTGGAAGTATATGATCACTTGTTCAAGTCACGGGTAAGGAAAATATTAAGTAAAATCATTTATTTAAAGTTAACTTTTTCTAGATATAGGAGTGGCATGTTCTGCTTGCATGTTTATAAATATCTCATTGTCCAGTACATCACAAATTTGCTTCATTGGTTTAGTATCAGAAATTACCATAATTCAGACTTTTAAAACCAATAATGAGAGTGGTTTTGCTTTATATCATGATGAAAATCAAATGTTACTTTTTAATATTACTTACCATAATTTCTGCTTTATTCTTGGTGAATAGACTAAACATTACATTAAGAATCATCATATACTTTAAAACAACAGAATAACTATTCATTGTAACTTCATCTAAAATATCAATGTTTAAAGATCTTTCTCACCATATTGAACTTTATTAGACTATATATTTTGTAATTTTTATCCTACTAAGATAAAAGATCCAAATAAAACCCTGTTGAACTAGATCATGTCCTTATTATAATAGCATCATCAAAACGTTCATAATAGTGTTTTACAAGGCACTTGTGTACCTCATTTAAGCCTCACAATGAGCCTATGATGGAAATAAGCAAGTAGTAGTATCCCCTTTTCTACTACTTCTGAAAAGGGCAGAGATGTTAAATAATCTGCTCAAGTCACATAGCTAGTAACTTGTGAAGCCAGAACTAGAATTAAAATTCTTTTGCCACTAATTTAGTCTCGCATTTACAACATCAGACTAAGTCTGCATAGGTTCACAGTAAAAATGGTGTCACGGCTGTTGGGAAGAGATGGATTTTTTCTCTTACCTCAGGTTCCTAACAGGAAATTTACATGCTCTACAAAGTGGATTGGTTCATAAGTAACATCACAATGCAGTTTTCAATGTTGTGTAAAAATTAACCATAACCAGATATATAATTTAGTAACCACATAATAATAGTAAATGCTTATTTCAATGTCAGCAAGCTTTTTCCTTGGACTTTGATGGCTGTTTTAACTAAGATAAATGGTTAAAAAATCAATTGGCACCATTTGACTTTTAACTCAGGATGTGTATTTTCTTTATAGGATCCATTCTGGAACAGAATGAAGAAACCACTGCACCTTTTGGATTGTATACATGTACTATTGACAAAATATGTTGAGAATCCTAGCCAGGTCTTAAATTGTGAGAGGTAACTATGAATTAGATATTGTATTATAGAAAAACTTTTAAATGCTTGTAATAAATATCTGGGTAACAAATTTAGAGAGCACGAAGAAAGATATGGAAATTATAAAGAAGTGTAGATTTAGGCTCATTTGTTAACAATAACTATTTGAATGATATTAATCAGCATATATGAACAGTTAGAGTTTTTTCCATTTTTCAACCCTTGTTCTAAATTGTTTCTACAAGTAAAAGGTTATACTTAGGAATTACTTCTAAACTCTTTCTGCTTTGAGTTAGTGAGCTAAGACACTTCAGTTATGGCTTTGTGATGTTATTGGCCATTTTAAGATATATTTGTTTGAAAAGGCCAAAAGAATGTAAGTAATTTAATATTAATTTAAGGGAGCCATCCCTTACTGCTACCTTCTCATTATAATAATCTTCAGAAGAAAAATGGTGATTGTGTGAGAATATACTTCCTACCCCCTGAGTTTCCATCTCCGTTTTCATCTATTTGCCATGTACTTAATCTTGTGGTCTTTGCACTTCTGTGGGAGTATAAGGTTAGCAGAAGTTGGAAGGAAGTCATATAGGAAGAAATATTTCCAAATGTATACAAATGTATAGATAATTGATCAGGTGTCTTTTCCTTTACAGGAGAAGATTTACAAATCTCTGCCTGGATGCTATTTGTGGTTATCTGGTTGAGCTCCAGTCTATGAGCTCTTCAATAGCAGTACAAGCCATCACAGGGAATTTTAAATCTCTTCAGGCTAAATTAGAACGGCTTCACTAATTATTGTAATGTATTTTTATCCACTCATTTTTATCTGTAAAATAAAATCTCAGGTGGGTCCAGATATCAGGTGCTCTAAATCTAAGAAATTAAGAACAATTTTAATAGAAATGTGTTTTTAATAACTGGCTAGTATCTACAAACAGTACATTTGCCAGATGAATTCTTTTTTACTACTACTGTTTTAATCAGGTTAAAAAACAACTGAGGTAAAATTATTTTTGATCTTAACACAAGGCTAAAAATATTCGGAAACTCTAATTTTGAATTTTATTGCAGGTAGAACAGAAATTTTGAATTTATAATATTCACTTTTAAGTTAGTCCAAGGATATTGATATCAAAACTTAAATAGGCTAATTGAGCAGGTCATTCCCATAGTACTGGATTCTACAACAATCCTTAAATATGGAAGAGACAAACACTGTCTCTTTTAAAAAGTTATTTAGGGATAAGGTTTATCCTTGGAAAGAAATTTCCTCTAGCTACTAATTTTGTCAATTATAATTCTTAATGATTAACATACGTCTGGTTGTTTTTGAGCAGGTGATAAGCTTGTAAGTAATATTCTATGTCCTGAACACCTAAAAAGGGAGATACTGTTTTTCCTTAGTGTCCACCCAGGTCTTCTTTGGCCTCCTGACTACTGATTTCATTACACAATTGTTCTCCAAGTGTGTGTACCTAACCAGCGTCTCAGCATCATCTGGGATTTTGTTAGAAATTCAGATTACTGGTCCCAGTCCCAAACCTTGCTGAATCCAGAATTTGAGGTGAGGCTGAGCATTCTGGTTTAACAAGCCATCTAGGGCATTTTAGTACACGTATGTCAAGTTTGAGAACCACTACTTTAGAGGATACAGGTAGTTTGTTGATTGAGCTCCCTATCTGATTCTTCCTCCTCCCTCCCCCCCATCAGTAACAACAACCCATGTGTTTTACCCAAGACACAATATGTAAAGCAAAGTAGCGTTTAGTCTTTAAGAAAATTGGAATAATTAAAACAGGTGCCCCAAAGGCCCAGTAATGACGTGTGAGGAGGAAAGAGAGAGAATGACCCGGACTAACAAAAAGGCAAGAATATGGACTTCTTTCCTCTCACTTTTATACCAAGAGTAATTACCTTCTGCCTATTGTCATTAATCCATTTCTGACAATTTTTAAAGAACATTTTGAAAATATTTTTCCTTCCACTTCTGTTCTTTTCCGAAGACTGTTATTTGCCCTTTATGTATTTATTCTAGAATTTAGCTTCCTTTCTCCTAAAATCTTTAATTTATAATATTTAATAGAATGTCAAAATATCACTCATTAGGAACCACTACCTCTCATATTTTTTAGCTTTTCAATTCCTTAAGTTTAGTTTTTTTCAGTATGGAAAATGAATGTATGCTATGTTTTGTTAATTCTGTAAATATAAAATTCTGTCATGTCTGCTTAGAATGAAAGTCTTGCTTAAATATAATTTAGCTGTGACTCCAGTTCTGCTGGATATATACATAGTTTTGTTTTACATATATGTTTTATATATAATGTATATTATGTATAATAATATCTAATACATTATCTATATAATATGTAGTCAGTTATATCTAGATATCTAGATATAGCTATATAGTAATACATATAACGATATATTATATATAATACAGTATTTTTATTGTTTTATATATAAAACTATATGTTATATATAAAATATATATAACTATATATCATTTTAAGTACACTTACACACAAGCACCTTAATGTGTATGTTAAATATACTCAATTCACAATATTGAAGCTACTTCCTTAAAAAGGGCTGCAGGCTAGCATGCCTAAATGGTCCTTAGGAGTCAGAAATCTGAACCCTGTCCCTTTCATTCACATAGCACCTTTTGAGAAGCTTTAAGAATTCCAGCTGCACACTTGTTTTCAATACCCTTTGGAGAGTAAGATCCCTAAAAGAGAAGAAATTAGGTCCCTTCTTTTTTAATCTTCTGGAACAGTGTTTCTAAAACTTTAACATTTATAGGAATCACATGGATAGCCTTACAAAACATCATTGAATTCCACCTCCACTGTGAGGCTGATACCAGTTGTCAGTGGAACAAACTTGAAGTAGCATTGTTCTAGCACTTGTATCCACTGCATTAGTATATTTTGTACTTGGTATTCATGTATTATTTCTTTATAGTGATTATTAAACATATATAGGCAATGAATAATAAATAGAACATAGTTTATGAAACGGTGCAATCATTGTAGGCAGTAAGGTGTCACTGGAGGCTTTGGTTGTGACATTTGTTTTAGATAGATCATTTTAGCATGGCAAAATGGTTAGGAAAGAAGAGAGAAATCTCTTTTGAGTAACTGCAGCGTATGTGATATCGATCTTGAAATCACATATGTTCAGCATTTCTTTAGTTATAACATACCTGACTTAACTAATGACTTATTCATTGAACAACTCTCTGCTAACCATATAAAGTTACATAAACTTCCTCCACTTTTATGTATTATATTTAATTTCATCTCAGGACTCTTCCAGATTACGCATTCTCTTCCTCAGGGTACTTCCCACATCCATTTTCCTCTTATTTGTGAGAGGAAAAATGATAGCGATACAGTCGTATCAAGGACACGAAGAACTAAGAACATTGAATCCAAAGGTCTTGAAAGGGCACATAATTTTCTTTCATTTTCTATTAGTTTCTTCATTAAAATTTTCTTAATAAAACTTTTTTCAGAGCATTTCGGAGTCCTCTGGTAAATCATTTAAACTCCTTACTCATAAGGAAATTTTTCTCATAAGCAGATGGAAGCTAAATTTTAGCAATTTTTACACCCAAAATTTTGTGAAAACTAATCTATTTTTCTTCAGTTTTGTTGCTCTTCAAATATTAGAGTAGTTAAAATACTATTTTTACTCTTTAAGTAAACATAACTTCTGCATTATGGCATGTTCAAAATTAACATTTGTTTTAAAACTCTCAGTTATGCTTTCTGCATTTTAGCCACTCCTAACAGCAGGAAGACTAACTCTTATTAAGATTAATCAATTTACCATGTGGGAGCTAGGACTATCATAACTCTAGCCCACACCTGAGTGTCCACCCGTGTAATGAACATTTCCATTTGGATGACCTCCAAAGCTTCTCAGTCAAAACGTGACCAGATCTTCCTCTCTCTGCCTTCTGTGCACTCCTGTGCAGCCTCCTATATTTTCTACCTCAGTCTTTATAATCTAATTATTCAAATCAGAAACATGGGTATCATCTTTAAATTGTCACTCCAAATCCAATTAGTCACCAATTCCTAAGCAAGTCATTTTCCTTAGTATCCCTCATATCTGTCCAGCTTTCTCACTATTAGGTTTTTAAAGTTTAATCAGGTTACTCTGTTTCAGCGGGATGCCTGCAATAGTCTGAGTGGTCTTTCTGCCTCTGATTTGACCCCTTCATTCCTTTTTCCACACTAAGGTCAGTATTTTAAAAATGTAAAATGAAATACATTATACCCCCACCTTTTCCCTCAGAAGAAATTCCAAATTCCTGGTGTGGCATAGACAAAATAACAAGAATCTCAGTCTCAAGTTAGGTGACAAAAATAACAATCTCAAGTTGACAAAAATTAAAATCTCCTTAGTTTAAGCAAAAGAATTTATTGGCTCTCAAAACTAAGAAGTCCAAGTGTAGAGCTGCTTCTACATGGTTAGGTCCAGAGCCTCAATATCATCAGAGCTTTTTCTCGAGGTTTGCTCTGCTCTTGTTCATTCTTTGTTTTCTTCTGCAGTTTGCTCCATAATCTCCTGGGGAATGCAGGCAATGTCAAGTTACTTCATCCTGTTTGCTCTAACCCAGAGATATAGTCAACAGAGAAGTTGTAGGAAGGGACCTGATTGAGTCAGCCTGAGTCATGGACTCAGTCTTGGGGTATAGTGGTACAAGATCATTGCCCAACTCATACAGAACAGAAAAAAAGTGCTTTCCTAAAGAACTGGATGCTAGGCACACAGTCCACTATATCTGTCCACCTACCGTGCTTACCACTCACTTCCTTGTGCTTTGATGAAAAATATAAACCCATTGATCCAAGAAATTCAGTGAACCCCAAGCAGGACAGACATAAAATCACCAAAGTGCATCATAATCAAATTCTCAGCAAACTAGGAATAAAAGGGAATTTCTCAGCCTGATAAAGGACATCTATGAAAAATGTACAGCCAAAATCACACTTAATGGTGGAAAACTAAACATTTTCTCCTTAAAATTGTGAAAAAAATAAGGATGTTTCCATTCAACGTAGCATTGGAAGTCCAGTGCAATTTGGCAAACAAAAGGAATATAAGACATACAAGTTGAAAAAGCAGAAGTAAATGCTTATTCAAATAGTCATTTAAAATAACAAGATTATTTTAACAAAATGAGACTTGTACAATGGAAACTACAAAACACTGCTGGAAACAGTAAAAGTGAGAAATATACAGTGTTCATGCATTCAAAGACTGAACTTAACACATCAATTTTCACCAAATTGAAATATAGATTCGATGCGATCCCAACCATATTTATAGCAGGCTCTTTAATAGAAATTGATAAGCTGAATCTAAAATATATATTGAAATGAGAAGTCCTAGGATAACCAAAAGTTTTGAAAAATATATGTGAAGAATATATTCTACTGATTTCCATATTTTTATTATAAAGCTACAGTAATTGTGAAAATGTGGCATTGGTGTAAGGATATACGTGTCAATTAGAACAAAATAAGTACAGAATACAGAAATACATGCACACATGGATAATCAATTTTCATCAAAGCTGCCAAGATAATTCGGTGGGGGACAGAATAGTCTTTTCTATAAGTGGTAATGAAACAATTGAATATTCACAGAAAAAATACCCTCAACTCTTTTACTTCATAACAGAAGATTTACTGGGTATGCATTGTCAACCTAAATATAAGAGGTAAAACTATGAAGCTTTTGAAGGAAAACTGGAGAAAAATCTTTATGGCCTTGAACTAGGTAAATTTCTTAAAAAAAAAATCTGACTCAGAAAAAGTTGGTAAATTGAGCTTCATCAAAATTTAAAACATCTGCTTTTCAAAAGGCACATTAAGAAAACAAAAAGACAAGCCACAAACTAGAATAAAATACTTGCAAATCGTAGATCTGATAAAAGACATCTAAATATACGCAGTACTCTGGTAGTTCAATGCAGAGACAACTATCACCAAAAAAGGAAAGGGAGATTTAAGTACTTTAACCAAGATGATATTTGAACGGCAAACACATGAAAAGATGGTTAACATCATTACTCAGAAAGGAAATGCAGATTAATAAGATGTCCAACACATCCACGAGAATAACTAAAATTTAAAAGATTGGCCACTGGCAAGGATGCAGAGTAACTGGAACTCATAAAATGGTTTCTAAGAATGCAAAATGATTAGCCACTTTGGAAAACAGTTTGGCAGTTTCTCTTAACCCAGCAATCCTAGTTATTGCTCCTACATATTTACTCAAGAGAAATAAAAACCTATGTCCACAGAAAAATGTGTACCAGAATGTTCATACATAGTAGCTTTACTCATATTAGCTAAAAACTGGAAACAACCATCATCTCCATCAACTGCTGAATAAATTGTATATTCATTCAATGGAATACAATGCCCCTACAAGCAACAATGTGTTGTTAAAGAGTTAGGTAACAAAAGAATATGTGATAACATGATTCCATTTATACAAAGTTCAAAAACAATGTAAAACCTGCCCTGGATTTTAGGTATGTATACATAGTTTAGATATGTATACATAGGCAGCAAAACCATAAGAAACCAAGGCTATCATAAAAGTTGGTCTAATGGTTACCTCTAAGGAATAGACAGGAATATGGTTGTAGAGAGACAAGAACTTAGGTATGGGATGTGTGTGCCTTCGAGGAAGTTCTTGACCTAATTGGTATTTCGTCATAGAGTTTACTCCATATTTTATAAAGTTTACATGTAAATTTTATATACACATTTTATAATTAAATACAAAACATTATTTGAGTTATGAATCATTTAGTCACTAAATAAACTAAACACACCAGCTTTCTAAGGACGAGGACTGTCTTATTCACCTCTGTATCTGTTTCCCAGCCTAACAAATGAGCTACAAGTAATAGGAACCTCACCAAATATTTGCTGAATTGAATGAAATACATATTTTATAATTAAAAATAATTTTATGTAATAGTTCTAGAATTAATGTACTACATCATATGGATGGAGACAAAAGATATATTCATGTGATTATGTCAATTCTAAGGAACGACTTAAATGCACAGTAATTCCTAAATTCCACATGTTTAAAAACATTGTCCTGACCATGGCAACACAACCTTGTACAAGTAATAAGAATTTTGCAAATCAAAAGTATTCATTTTTTCGCATATTGTCACAGTAATATTTTTGCCAGTGCACTTGTTCTGTATAATTCACATGCTAAAGAAAAAGGACTGGAGTCCATCCATCCTGACACTATTTCCAGTGACCACGATAATTCAGATGCCAACAATTTTAAGAAAATACACACAAAAAAGAATGTTATAAACTTTATAATGTAAAATGTAAGTAAAAATCTCAATATTTCCATACAAAGTTACTGTGGATGAAAAAGGGGCCACATACTACACCTGACAAACTCAGGGGAGACCTGCATGGCGAGCCTTAACAAACTCGGAGGCAAAAAATAACCCCATAGGATGGTCTAAAGGTAAAAATTCCTAACTAAAAGCAGATCTTGGTGGATAGTGACATCCTGGGCCTATAGCTTCCTTGGCAAAAGTTAACCTTTAACTGAGCCTGTCTTTTGTCTTTTTGCATCTAAGATAATATACCTTTGAAATGTAATACCCTTTCCCAGACCCCTCAGGGCACAATCTCCCACCAGAGACCACAGAATCCTACATTGTTATCTTGTTACCCACATGCCATCTCTATGTGCTATAAATATTAACCATCCTGTAGCTGCCAATATAAAAGAAGTATGTCTCTCCATTTTACTTTTTAGCCAATCGCCGAGATTTCTCTGCTTTCTCCTACCTGCTTAATCCATCACCAATGTATTTCATGTAACCCCCATTATGCCTCCTCCTTTGATTCTAATATATAAAATAAGCTGTAAAACTGCCATTCTCTGGAACATTTTCACAGTCCATTGAGATTTTGCTTCCAGGCACTTCTCAGTTTGGCCCAAATAAACTCTTATAAAACCTTTTGTTAGGCTGGATGATCTTTCACTGACAGCATCATGATTGCATATCTTAAAAAAACAAGTGGAAAAAAAAAAAGAATTTGATCACAAAATAAGAGGGCTAGAAAAACTGCAGGCTAAACTGAGTATATTTCCATATTCCACTTTAAAAAATTAGAGTTTATAGTAAAAGTAATCATGTTTAATATTGGAAATATTAAATAATCCAAGTAGTCTAAAATGCCGTCAATTAGCCATTTTTAATGTACTACCAAGAAAGAAATTTTGCTAATTAAACTGACACGATGCATTCTTATCACTTAGAATTTTTTATTTTTTACTTGTTAAAATAGTTCTTTAGATTTGTAAGATAGTGTTATCATATTTGCACCTTCATTAAAAAAAAATGGAAACTAAATAAATTGGTTAAGGTATTCTTAGAACAATTTCACATTGACAGACCAGCTCTTCTGAATTATTTTTGAACTCAGATAGTGATGTCTGTTTTCCAATCCGCCATGACCCTGCCTGTCCCACACCCTTGCAAGGCATGCTAACAATGCAAAGCCCTGACCACTCTACCCAGGCCATTTCTGAGGGTTGTGTTTGCTGAAGTAATGTCCCAAACAATGAGCTGGCCACTCACTATGAAAAGAAAATCTCCCAGATCACTGTCCCTCTCCTGTAACACAACCCACTTCACCTATGCAAACGTCTGCATTGGCCCTGTGGAACTGCGCGGTATGAGGAACCTCATAGGCATCATACTTACAATTTGCCTACTGCTTCTGCCTTAGAAATAGTCCTTTCCCTCTAACCCCTGGAGTCTCATGTTTTCTGCCAGCTTCCCTGAAACAATAACAGGAGGGCTTGATAGCTTACGAGTAGGGTAAAATACCAAACTCTTCACAGACCCTGAAAAATAACATCTCCATCAGAAATGAGGCATTTCTTAAGAGTGTTCCACTAATGACTCGGGAATTTTCTAAGTTGCTGACGGCCTTTGCAAGTTTTGATGCACAAACACGCACAGGCACTACTGCCACCTGGCTGACAACTGTTGTAAAACTTACCTCAGTTTGAGATGTTAAAATGCATCTTAGAATGGATGAAATACAATACTTGATATAATGGATATTTTTTGTCTATTCATGACCTGTTCTTCAGCTTCCTGATAGCAACTTGATTTGGGGTATCTAATTGAAAGGGTACTTGGTATAATGAATTTTCAAATCTATCCACTCATTTTCTCTTTCATCTTCCTTAAAGGAACCAAATTTCGTTAGACTACCTTCCTTTTCCCTGTGTAAATGAAAGTAGGTTCTCACATGGAAAAGCCATCAGGACAACCTGGCCACCTTCACATAGAGTTTGTGTTTCATGAAACCTGAGACATTTATATTCAGGGCGAGTTATTCAGTCTAGGTTAATGAGATGTGATGGGGCGAAGAACTTACTGGAAAGAAACTTCACTCTTCTGATAACTCTTATTAAAAGAGATGCTCTCCCTTTCATTGTGGCTTTCCAGCCTTAAGTCAAATCAGTGGTGTGCTGTAGCCCCTGATACTGGGTTGCAAATGCTGTTAAATTTTCAGTAAATTTGTGAGCCAGATACTGTCAGGTTTTAACTTGAGATCAGTCATGGTGGAAAATTTTACTTTATAGAAATTGGCAAATACTATAAAATACTATAAACGGGAGGTTCTCTCCAGCCTATAGCAGGTTTTTAAATATTTACCAATATGCCACTGACTTTTTAAGTCCCATTGGGCCCATTAGTTAGCTGGGGTGGGATGACATAGGAGGACAGGGTTATATATGCCATTAATATGGCTGCTAAGGTCCTCTTCTGAATGCACAGAACAGCAGTTCTCAAAGAGAGAGTCTCTAAGCCAGCACCCAAAAGATGCCTTGTACTTAGAATCTGCCACAAGGAGCTCACTTTACATTTGCTGTATATGTCCTATGTTTATTTCACATGATGTAACTGAATTCATAATCTTCCCCCACTTCTCTCTCAAAATCTCACTCATTCGTTAAAGGTGAATTTGTTTGGAAGCCAATAGAAGATTCTTTTCATTTTAGCAGAGTTTTATTTTTATTTAAATAGGAGCTTTCAATATATGATCTTTTTTAAAAAAAAAAAACCAGACTTCTAACTGAAATAACATACAGAAAAGTATACGAATAACAGGATATGTTTTCTCAAAGTGAATACATCTGTTTAAATGCCATCCTGATCAAAATATAGAACCTTACCTAAAAGCACAAATATTCTTTCCTATGCCCTCTCCTGATAGCCAAGGTGTTGGGGCCTGGTCTTTGTATTTGACCTACTTTTTTCCTCTTCATTGGTTGTCTTTTTCCTTTCGATGTTTTTATTGTTTTTTTTTTTTTTTTTGAAAGTAGACATGACAACTTCAATTGCCATTTAAGCAAGAAGAGAATTGAGGACTTGAAATGAAAAGGATGCATGTTTCAGAGTACAGTTAAGTACCAAACAGTGGCCTGCACACTATATCTTGTTGCCTTGCGCACTATATCAATAAGGGTTCAATCAAAAAGAAACAAGCACTAGAATGTGTGTGTGTGAGCACATGTGTGTGCATTTATAGGGATCTGACCTTATGCAATCATGAGCACTTTAAGCAGTAAATGTAAGGCTGTTTTCTTTGCGTTGGATGCTGGAGCTCAAAGTTCGCAAAGCAGTCAGGCAGCAAAGGAAGAAAGCTGCAAAATGGAAGAGAGTAAAGACAGGCTGGGACCTGTAAGCACGAGCTAAAGCTCCTGGGAATTATCCAAAACCCACGTCAGTTCTTGTTGCTTCTAACCTTGGTGGTATTGGTGTCCTGAAGAAGCTGGGCCCTGGGTCGGAGACTCTAAAGAGGATCCAAGGGAAGTTAGAGCAGCTGCAAGCACTGCCTCTGCCTTACAACCAGAGGAGCCAGCAGGTAAGTAACCACATTTGTGAGCCATAAGATGGCTGCTGCTTCACTCCTGCCCTTCAAATCTCCCATAAGAATCTCTCTTGTAATAGAATCTAGCTAGAAACGTACAGGGAAGGGAATTCTGGAAAATGTAATTCAGCCTAGCCAAGTTGACACATTACAAAGCCACCACACTACCCATTCGTTAAATCAAAGAAACTCACCTTTAATAGAGTAGATACCACCTAGAACAAAGATTTTGTTTTCAGCTTCAAGTTTCCAAGCAAAATTATTTGATTATTTACCGAGACAACTGTCTAAACAGTTTAGCTTTATTCACAGAGAAAGGGGCTCTCTAAATTTCTCGTTATATATCAAACTCAAAGCATTAAAGTCTGAATATAGAGTATTACTATAAGCCACAAAGTAGGGTCAATCCAGAGAGGACTCAGAATATATGTAAGAGAATTTTTAGGTAGGAAGAGGAAGAAAAAAGCTCCTCTGGCTTAGGGATCAGATATATATGTGTTATTTCAAGGTAAAATCTCACGGGGACTGGGTTGAAGAGAAAGTTGAAAGCAGAGTAGCTTTTCCCAGTTATTGGGTAAGACTGTACTTTAGGATGTTCCTCCACCCCCAATTTGGGGTGATCCCAGCAAAATGAAACATAACATGTGATAGGGAAAGGAGATGAGTCATCATTCTTGACCTGCTCTCAGCTCTTATGTCAAGTTTAAGGGAAATAACATTCTCACATGCTTGGAGAAGTGGGGTGTTGAGAGCAAGGGGACCCCACTGTAGAGGCAACAGAATGGAAAGATGAAGGATGTGTCTGAGCTTTCATGGGCACTGTAGTATTTTAAGGAGGAAATCAGGGGCTCACTATCTGTACCACATTAGACACCAATGCAGGAGACCCAGTAGGAAACATCAGACATCCTGAAGCAGTGATGGGTAAGCATATGGAAAACAAAGTTGGAGTATGATCACTCTCCACCACTGTTGTTAAACCCTTTCTACCACTATCATTATGAATCTAATCTGTAGATTAAGTAGAATGGGAAGGAAATCTTCAAGACAGCATTTATTTGAAAGAGACTTTATCAAAAAAGAAATGGAAGTAACATGAATTGACAAGATAAAGACTCCCGGCTACCCACTGAAGTGGAGCCTTGTGAAGAACGTTCAATTATAGAAAAACATTTTAAACTACATGTTTTTTGTAAAATGGGTGTAAAATTGCCATCTTTTCACTTTATCACAAAAGAAGCCAGCCTGAAGACAAAGGACAGAGTGAAAAGAATTAAAGAAATATGAAACAAGAGACCGCCTGATCAAAACTTGCAAGAAACCTAGTGAACTCTTCTGTTAATGAGTCAATCAACTTTTATTGTTAAATCCAGTTTCTGTGAGGTTCTCTGTTACTTAAGATCTTTATTAGGCTTAAAGAGAAACAAATTAAATTAGCAGGTAAGTCAGAGGTAGGATGTCTAATATCCAAAGCAGGTCTCTTCATCACTGCACCATAATTCAAAGGTGTAGTTCAAATGCCATTCCTTGTGTGGTATTTGCTGAATATGAAATTGCTTGCTACTCAAAATATGGTCCAAGGACCAGCAGCATTGGCATCATCTGGAAAGCTCGTTTGGAAAGCAGATCTCAAGGCCCCTCTGATCCCAGATCTGCTGAATCAGAATCTGCATTTTAACAAGATTCCCAGGTAATTATGTATTAAAGTTTGAGAAATATCGTTTTAAGTTATTCTTTTGAGTTCTTACAGCCATATTCGTTGCTAATTTAATACTCATCTGTCTCCTCTCACCAAACCTGTGATATCCTTGAAGGCAGGAAATATGTATTATTACTTTTGTATTCTCACCACTTGTGATAAAGACTAATTGACTATTAAAATTTTTTTTTTTCAGTCTTACTTGGTACATTGCTAATCTACCTTTTCTTGCTTCCCTTGCGGTTAGGTGTGACCACATGACTAAGTTCTCTCCAATGCAACACAAGCAGAAATATTGTGTATTATTTCTGAGCTCGGGTCTTTAGATTGTGGGCACGCTCTCTCTTTTCTTCTTTTTCTTTGGCTGGAATCCACTGTGACCATCTTGATTATGCAACAAAATGCTGGAGAATAACAGAACAAATATCTCAAAGAAACCTATATCTCTGAATGTGTGTAGCAGAGCTACTCCACCAATCTGAATCACTCACTTTGTAATAGTTACACTGAGAGAAATAAACGTCTATGTTCTTTAGGCCATGGATTTATTTTAGGGGCTTTTTGATACAGAAGCTTAGTCTTACCCTAAATAATTCACTACTACATCTTATCACAGACCTCGGCTTATAATGAATCCCCTTGTGGAGGGAGAACGGTCTCAGAAACACACAGACAAGCCCTCAGCAGCCATTTCTGTACTATGTGATCCTAGCCACAGCTGATTGATCCAGGAGTGGATCTCTTAACTAAACTGCACCATTTGCATTTTCTCTCCAAGAGATTTGCAATTTTAAACTGAGAAGCTGAGAATAATTGTTGATGAGTCATGTTAGTGGTAAAGCTTTAAAGCTGCACTGTGCAATATAGGAACCACTAGCCACATATGGACATTTGAATTTCATTAAAATAGTCAGTGTCTCAATTGCACTAACTACATTTCAGGTGCTCAACACCGTTTGTAGCTAATGGCCACCATATTAGAGAAGACACAGAACATTTTCATCATCATAGAAATTTCTACTGGATGGCTCTGCTTTAGAGAGAACATCTACAATCTGTACTAGTTCCAGTTTTTCCCAAAGTTTGGGTTTTGAAACCAATCCTTAGATCTGTGGGATATACCAAAAGCTCTACAATAAATTCCCTCTCTTGCTCACTAGTCAAATTTGATTTCATTATCTGCTACCAAAAGGACCTTGGTTATTATATATCTGACACTATAACTATAACCACAAAACATCAAATCCGATGGGAAATTCTCGGGCTAATTTTTATTTGACCTTACTGGGATTTTCACATGGTTGACCGCTCCTTCCTAGGCTATCATGACACCACTCTCTTGGTTTTCGTCCAACCTGCTCACATTTTCATAAGAATTGGTATTCGCTATTAAACTCTTATTCAATATATATTAAAGAGAGGTGACCTTTAAGTGCAGGAGAGACTGGAGTGACTTTGATGCTTAGGTTATATACTCTCTAGTCCTCCCACTGGGCTTCTGAACCATGTAGCTAATTGTTCACTAGATAGTTCCACCTGTGGTCCAGAAGCATCACAAAATGCATGTGCTTCAAACTGAACTATTCCCCGTTTAGATATTTCTGATCTTCCTGTCTCCCAGATGGAGAAAATGCACTCTGTGCATAATGCTATCATGGAATTTATCACTGTAATTTTAAGCGACTACAAATCTCTTTTAAATAGGGACATTGTCTTCCCCTCTACCTAGCACAGCGTCTGACATAGGCATTCGATAATTTTTATTTCAGCAAATTGTCACTTCTATAAATTTTTAAAGACTATGTGTATGGAACAGTCAACTCCAGAATTACACCTCTAGGTCTGATGGCTATCCAGCAAAATCAGCTACAATTATCTCATTATTTTCACATCTTAAGACCTAGAAATGGGAACACAGAAAATTGAGGGAGTAAGTTAAGATTTCCTAGTTCTCGAATTTTTCTGCTTGAGGCTTTTTCAGTTAATTCTAGCAAGATTTATGACTTTGGGTGGACTCGAGCCATCTCAGTTCTATAACCTTTGAGATAAATGGTGCTGAGCTGCCAGTATCCCAGCTGCCAGTTATCCCACAAAGAAGCAGAGGGATAGTTGTAGTTTACCAGCTTCAGGAAATTAGTTTTCCTGCTGTCTGCTTAGAGCACACTGATAGCTCTTCATTTTAGAGGGCTGGGGGATTCACTCAGCAGAACCTACTTATCCTAGCTAAGGGTAAGAAGCCAAAGTGCCTTCAAAAACCAGGCCAGTGATACGAACGCGTGAAGAGGACGGCGGGTAAGGAAAGGAAGAGCATGCCACTGTCTAAGGCGTACAAATTTAGCCTGCAGGAAAATGCTTTCCAGGCCTTAGTGCTGCTTGTTCGTGACCCCTGTTCCCAGTCTGTTAGACCAGAGCAAGGGCGAAGGAAGCGAAAACAGTGTAGTAAACAAACAGGTCACTGAGACTGCGAGGACAGGCTTCCTTCCGTGCTTCCAGCTGCCCACCTGATCTGCGGAGGGCAGTGGACCAGCCCTTTATTTTCGGGTCTGCGGCGATCTCCCCGGGGTTGGTGGGGGAGGAATCCCGTGAATCACGTCTCAGTCGGTTGTCAGACGTTCCCGGGAAGCGCCGCACAACGCCGGGCGCTCAGAGGCGCGTGTCTGAGGAACGCCGGGGGGAGTGAGACCGGCGGGGGCGGGGCGGCGAGTGCGGGGGACCCCGAGAGCGAGCGGCGGCGGGCCGTGCGGGCCGGAGGTACGCGGGGGCGCGGGTCCGCTCGGAGGGGGAGGGCTGGAGCCCGGAGAGACGGGGTGCCGCGGGGAGGAGGGAGGAGCAGGGCCCGCCTCTCGCCCGCGCTCCCGGCCGGCGCGGAGCAGGCGCCCTGGCCGCGCCCGCGCCCCCTCCCCGCCCTCCGCCGTCGCCGGGGCGGCCGGCTGGGCCCGCGGCCGTCGCGCTCCCGCCTCCCCGCCGCGCTCCCCGCTTCGCCCGCGGCCTCGCGCGTCTCTCCCGCCCCGGACAGGCCTGGCCCGGGCGGAGGTAACTGCCCGCAGGTTCCCACCCCGCCGGCCCCAGCCCCGCCCCACGCCGAGGGCCGCCGCCGCGCCCCCGCCCCTGCGCCTCGCAGTCCCCCTCTGCCTCGCACTTCCGCGCCCTCCCGGCCCCCCGCCGCTCCCCGCCGCGCGCGGCCCCCTCGTCCTTTCCTTCCGCCGGGCGCTCGCCCTTACCTGCTCCTGGGCCTTCCCCCGGCTCCCCCGGCGTCGTCCTCCCGCCGCAGCATCGTCAGGCTGACCGAGGCGCGGGGCTCGCGGGGCTCCCGGGGCCCGATCGCCCCCCGGACGGCGTGGGACGAAGTTCGGCCCGG
Organism: Pteropus medius; assembly: GCF_902729225.1. Classification (NCBI taxonomy): domain Eukaryota; kingdom Metazoa; phylum Chordata; class Mammalia; order Chiroptera; family Pteropodidae; genus Pteropus; species Pteropus medius. The sequence continues at coordinate 3,813,523 of NW_024351073.1, forward strand.
CAGGAAGGACCTCGGCCCCGGACCCGGTGCTCCAGCTCCTGTCCAGACCCCGGTGGGCGCCCCACAGGCTGGAAGGCGATTCTCCTTCCCGAGCCTCCACCGTTGGGTCGGGTAGAAAACCTCAGAGTCGTCCCTGGGGATGACTTATGCGAGGTGGTCGTGGGGAGACTTCTGTGTTGGACCTTAGATGAACATTGAGGAATGGACGCCATTTCCTAGACTCGTTTGTGGTGGAAACCACAGAAATAGGATTCTCTTTAAATTGCATTCTCCTATGTTGTTCTTAAAGATACTTTTCTGGGAGGTAAACTTAACCTATTTCCCTCCTAAGATTTTGTGAGTGTGACTGAGGTTACTTGTATTTTATTTTATTTTTTTCTGTTAACCAATTTTACTTGTTTCATGATGTTTTTTGTCAGTAGAATTGGTGTTTGTATAGCCAGTTCAGTATGTAGCAGAAATAATCTTTGTCACATAACAGGCGGTGAGAACATCTTTTAGGGATCTAAAAGATGGGAAGATTATCCATCATCAATTTCTATAGGGTTGTAGTCTCACATCTTGAGCTTTCTTTTTATCCTTTATGTTTTCGTTGCAAAACTTTAACTAAGTGTACATCTGGAGTATTTTAAAGCAAATCCCTGGCCTAAATACTTAGGTACATACTTTATATCCTATCTAGGAGAGGTAAGGACCCTTTAAAAAACATACCCAAAACCATAATATAGTTAGTTACCCCTTACCACCAAAAATAACATTAATTTCTTGGTATTATGTAATACCCAGTCATATTCAATTTTCCTGTTGTCTTTTTGAATTTTAAACAATTTCAAGTTTACAGAAAAGTTGCAAGAAAAATATAAAGAACTCCTATATCGTTACTCAGATTGACCACTTATTTATTTTTGGCTGCTTTATCCTTCTCTTTATGCATGTGCACTAATATTTTTTTCTGAACTATTTGAGAGTGGGTTGCTTACATCATGTCTCTTTTCATCTTAGTACGATACACATTTCCTAAGAACAATGGTATTTTTTTACATAAGTACAGTCATCAAGTTCAGGAAATTCAGCATTGATGCATTACTTTTATCTTTTTAAAATACCATTTATTTGCTGAAGAAACTATCATTTATGCATCATTTTCATCAAATATTCAATCTATTCATTTACTTTTATGGATTCATGGTTTTTTATTTTATTTAATGGATTTATTTTGTAGAATTTTACATTCCGAATTTGGTTGATTTTATTCTGGTGTTTTTAGGATGTTCCTTCGTTCTCTTTATTTCTTGTCAACTGGTTAGAGTCAGACACAGATTCAGGTTCAGTTTTTAATTTTTTATCTTTGTAAGAATATTTCAAGATGGTTCTGTGTAGTTCCTGTCTACATAGCATCATATCAGGAGGATATAATGTGCATTTTTTCACTGTTAGTAATTTTAGGATTGATTAATGGGTGTAGGGATGTTAGTCCATCGTTTGTGAAGTTCCCCATCTACTTTCAATAATAGTTTTAGCAGCCACTAATTCTGTTTGACTAGGTCTGTTTCATTAGCAGATGAAAATCTAGATGACTACTGCCAATGATACTTTTCTAATGCTGTCATTACTCTTGCATATTGGTAACTCTTTTTAAAGAGTTTATAACTTTTATATTTACATTTAAGTTATAAAAATACTAAGGCAGTAGTCATCTAGAATATTAGGGTTCTGAGCAATTGAAAAACAATGTTATATGAAATATGAGGATGGCCAGCATCTGAATAGGTTCTATGCTGTACTTGAATAGTCTTTCAAAGCTTATTTTAAATGAGCTTTTAAATATGGTATCAGTTATACCAAATAAATTCAAAATTTTTTGGATTTTGTAAACTGAACAGAATTAGGAAAATTAAAAAAAAAAAAGGTAGAATAAGGCTATGATTGAATACAGTCCAATGACCAAATGCCATCATTGTTCAAGATTTCCCAATTTTAAAAATTAAAAAATACATTCGGAATAGTCAGACTTATAGGAAAATTGTGAATATAGTATAGAGAACTTTTTTTCATGAATCATTTGAGAATGACTGACAAACTGAATATTTTAGTGTGTAATTTCTACGGTCAAGGACATTCACCTCCATAATTGCAAGACAACCATCAAAAGCAGAAAATCAACATTTACACATTAAAACCATCCAATTCCCAGTTTCTTTTCATGATCAAGTTTTTCCAGTTGTCCAGCATTGTCCTATATAATGAAAGGATAAAATTTACAGTGACTCATGTTTAGCTGCCAGGTTTTCCATTTGGGACCAATTCATCTTTTCCCAACTTTTATAACCTTGAAACTTTTGAATGTTACAAATCAGTCATTTTGTAGAATTCTCCTTAATTTGAGTTTGCCTAATATTTCCTTGTGATTAGGTTATATATCTTTAGCACATGTATCACAGAGATATTTTTATCATTTACCTCTTAGCACATGATTTCCATTTGTCCCATTTCTAGTAATTTTCATTTTGATCAGTGGATTAAATCGAGTCTGCCCGACTTCAGTGTAGCTACTTTTTTCTCCTTTGTAATTAGTGTTTTATAGGGCTATACTTTGAAGCAATGTAAATATACCATTTTAATCAAATGTTCAATTTATTTACTTTTTTATAATTATATGGATTTATGATTTCCTATTTTATGTCATGGATTTTAAATCCAATACTATAATTTGTTTTGATGCTCAAATTGTCCTCTGGTCAGTGGGATCCCTTTCAGTGTAGCTTCTGAGTCCTCACTCAGCTTAAGCTTCAGTATTTTGTGCTAGGATACCCCACATTGTGAACATCCTTCTTAGAGTCTTCCAAGAATAGACCATTCACCCAAGATTATGCTCTCTTCACCAGGCTTGGGCTCTGACAAACAGTTTTTGGCTTCCACTACAACTGTTTCCACACCCAGCATGGGGACTTGCCAGGCGTCTTCTCTTTGTTATCTCAGGGCTTTATTTTTATGTGAACTAGTTTGGACTTTCTTACAGCTTGATGGCTCAGCAGTTTGACTGCGTACATGGAATAAAGTAGAAGCTGTATTGCCTTTTATGATCTAGCCGTGAGAAATGCATAGCATCACTTCCATTTTATTCTTGGTTAAAATAATCAAGGTCCCACCCAATTTCAAGGGTTAAGGCATAGACCAGAGCTCTCAATGAGAGAAGTGTCAAAGTCAGTGTAAGAAGAGCATGTGGGATGGGAGATATTGTTGTGGTCATCCTTGGAAAATACAACCTGCTAAACTGAAAGAAGCAAATTACGTAGAAACTTTATTTTCAAGATCTTGTCCTAGTTTTTGTTTATCTTCATAGTCTGAGAAAGAACTTGTCAAAAAAGCAAATACATTTGCCTGACTGTTCAAGATATAAGATGAGATACTGAATGCATTGTCAGTATCTTACCTTACAAGGAGAATTGAGCTGATGAAAAAGTAATTTGCCAAAACTTTATGAAAATTTGAAATTAAGATCCTTAGTAAATATGGGCTATTTATTATTATTGTTATTTTTGCTTTTTATAGCATCTTGTGATTTATTTAATTGTTCACTGATACTTTAACAAGCATGGAGATAAGATTAGAAGTTTTGACATCAACAAGTATCAAGCAGAAAAAACCCTGGCCACGAGTCTCCTGGTTGGGACAGGTAGGTTTGTTTTTTTTTCTTTATACTATACCAGTTGTAATGCGTGTTAAATGTATGCTTTATATCTAAGAATGAAGAATATTCTGTGGCCTTTAAAAAATATAACCCATCTTTAGAAGGATTACCTGCCCACTGAGCAGGGTTTCATGTGTTTGTTTTTATTACTGTTTACAAGTTAGCTTTTCCAGAAAGTTTAATGGTCTATCTAGAAGAAATATTTTACTTTCAAAAAATTTTTTTTCATATTATGTTTAAGAAGATTGAGCTAGCATCGAACCTTTCCTTATAGGAATAGTCAGTGGAGTATTTCTTCCCATTGTGGCTTTCATGAGTGTGCAATAAAGTGCCTCTTAGAACTAGAATAAAGATGGGCCACAATACACTAAAGGCAAAGGAACATCATTCACAATATATGGAATAGATTCCTCACCTTAGGAAAGTGGGCAAACCTATAAAATCCTCTTAGAATTTATAATTAATAAAAACTTTAAATTTAGTGTTTAATGTCATTTCTCTGAGATATTTTATCTAATTTCCTCTAGAACAACATCTCTTGGTTCTGAATCATCTGGAGATCTTGTTAAAACAAGTGCTGGGCCCTACTCTCAGAGTTTCTGATTTCGTAGGTCTGGGACAGGGTTGAAAAATTTGTATGTCTAACAGGGTCTGAAGTGTTGCCGATGCTGCTGGTAACTTTGAAAGCCACTGCCTTAGAATATATGAAAACAAGGTTAATTCAAAACAGCATACTTTTTCTAGATAATAAAAAATGATCAGAACCATGGATTACAGAAGCCATATCTATTTTAATCTAACTTACTTAAAACTTGCCCTTATTACTCACTGTTCAAATCGATGCGATTAAGCAGTAGAATTCAGTTTTGGCAAGCAGAATAGGAAGACTTTCCCATAGTTTTAAACTTTAAAGAAATCTAAGTTACAATCATTAGGTCATCTTACCACATAATTCTAATAAGAGGTTTTTAATATTGGAAATCTTCAGGTTACTTAATCAGCTTTATTGTTCATTTTATAATTTGTGATACAAATGTATAATCTTTCTTAAATGTCACTATTTTCCTTTCTGGGATAATTTATTTAGATGAAAGTTTGAATTAACTTCTGGTACCTCTTAAGTCTCTCACATATTTCTTCTCTTAGGAAAATGAAGCCGTTTTCCTTTTGGATGGTAAATTCATAAATGAAATTAATTTGCTATCAGGAAGGACAAAGAAGAAAATTCCTAGTCTGCAGCCTTTGTTGAAGGATGTTATTGTCCTAACAACATCCAGTAATGGTTAAGTACTACTGATATTTCAAAAGGCTAGAGTCACTGAATTTTGACAAATAATTTGGGTAATATTAAGGGAAGTATTAGATTGTAAGTATTGCATTTCTCTTTTGGAAACAGATGCCTGGCTGGCTGGGGTACTCACTACAGGGGAGCTTTTCCTTTGGAACAAAGATCAAGATTGTTTGAAAACTATACAAGCACCTGAAAAGCCTAAGGAAATGATACAAGCTGCAGTAGGTGAGAATTTATTTCGTACTTGTTAAATAAGAAGAAAAGAGGATGAAACATTTTCCTATTACTATTTTTAAAAAAACTCTGTGTGTATATATGTATTTCCTTATTTATGTATTTTTAAAGCATTTTATTAGTTTTAAGTATACAGTACATTGGTTAGACATTTATATAGTTTAAGAAATGATCCCCCCGATTACCGTATCACCCCTCTGGCTCTGCACCTAGGGATCACGTTACTGCTGACTGCATTCCCTATGCCGTACTCCCTTTCCCCATGACCATCTCTCAACTACTAATTTGTGCTTCTTTAACCCTTCACAATGTATGTGTTTTTTGGTGGTGTTTATTTGTGATACTTAGATTTATCTTGAGGAAGAAAAGTCGGTTATGCCTGACATATCTGTGATAACAGTGAGTTCCTAATATCACATAAATATGTGATAAATATTATTATTTGTACTTCTAATATATTACTACTGCTTTCGTTTTATATCCTGAATGGTAACATCATTTAGATTTCTTATTGTCAGAATAGATAAATTAATACTTTCTGGGGAGACTTCAGACTTTAGAGGTTTAATTACTTTTTTCTTTTCTTTTTTTTTTAGCAAGTGGTTTGAGATTGTATTTGTATGTATCTGGAAATGGGAAAAGAGTTCTGCTTATAACTCTTTCTGGATACATATTTCTTTGGGAATATTTGGAGTTCAAGAATATCTTAACTTCTAAACACCCTTCGTTGATGGGCCAGTGGTCCCAGATCATACCTAAAGAATCAGCTCATTTGCCTTCCGCTGAAGATAAAGAAGCTGTAGTACATGCTGTTTTTATAAAAAATGAGGTAAAATCCAAGTCAGACAGGGTGTTATAGAAGTTGATCTCAGACTCTAAAAACAGACACTATCTGTGAAGCTGTTGAGCAAAGTGCATAATGGTATAGCTATAGATCTCTAGTCATCATGTCACACTAATTGTGAAATTATTATGGAAAAGATTTTTATATTTTTTGGTTACATTTTAAAAAATGTTTATTAAAAATAGTTTGAACTTAGAACTTCCTTTCTCTTCTCTGGTTTTACTTTTCTCTAGTTTTAAAATATAACTAGAATCGATGATATTAAGTAAGCCATTTAATTCCCAGGATGTAATACATCATTAACTGAAAAACATTTTAAATAGCTGGATGGGTGTATGGACCAAAATTTTATTATGCAATTTACTGTTGTTAGAAGTTGTATTTTCAAGTTTTACTGTTTTTCTCTACTCCCCCGCAACCTCCCCCCCCACCCCCGCCCCATGGGAATAGTGCCCTAATTGAAAAAATATATAGCTATTTTAAAAAGAGAAAAATAAGTAAATCTTTCTGGTTATAGCCACAGTAAATGGCAGTGTTCTTAAGAGAATAAACTGCACCTTGATGTCCTATTTGGTAGATATGCCTCTGGCTCAGAAATAAATTGCTTAGTCTTTAGCTTAATGTTAAGAATAAAAATACAAGCAGGATCTCAATATGTTTTATTTATTTTATTTACAATGAGAATATATTTTATATATCTTGATTTATTTTCAGATTAATTTTGTTAAATTTATCTACAGTTATTTGGAGACTGCTGCCTGTGTTCATTTACTTTTTATTCTGAGGAACGCCTGAAGTTAACATTTCTAGCAATTCGGTGGCATGAGAATGTATTTACACCTATAAGGTGAGATAAATGTTTCCTTCTTTCTTATTTTCTGTCCTTTTAAAACATCTTTTGGCCTATAAGTACATAAAAAGATTCATAGTAGAAATGAGAATTTCAACTGAGACTTTTACAAATCCTTTCTTTCCATAAATGTTCTATTTCTTCAGTTTTCATTTTTAAATGTTTAATCTAGAAAGTTTCTTTTTTGCTTTTGTTTTCCTTCTTGGAAGTGAGAATACATAAAAGATATGGCAGGCTATGGTCTTACTTGTCTTAAGACTAAAAAAACCATTTTAGAAAGTAATTCAATTGAAATTTAGAAGGCACATAAGTTGAATTTACTACTGTACCTTTTAAATGCTCAAGTATTTTTTATTAAAAAAGTTATGTTCTAAAAAGCCCAATAAAATTGAATGCATTAAAAGCATACAATCCCTAAATAAGATTTACTAAAATAGTGTGAATTTGGGGTTTTTTTTTTTCTTTCTGTTCATTTTACTTTTTTTATGTTAACAATACCTTATTAGGTTATAATTTATATAAAGTAAAATAAACGAATCTAAGTGTACAACTGGACTTTAATAAATATACATGTGTGTAACCATCCTCATATCAAGTATAGAACGAACATTGCCACTATCCTAAAAATCTCCTCTACCTATTTAATCCCTTTAAAAATGTTAGTAATAATGTAGAAATATGTGTATCTAAACCATTAGTGGAAGCAGATGTATTCAGGGTTGGCTACAGATCATTATTAGTAACAAAACTGATATTGAGCTTAATTTGTGACTCTTTTGTCACCTAGATAAAACTCCCAGATGGTTGCTAAGAGGCCCCCTAATATGTGCACATGTACGAATTTAGTTGGATTTTTAAATTTTTTTTGTAATGAAATTTAAATTAATTTAAGTTACTATACTACTTGTTTTCAATTTCACTTTCATAGTTCATTGCCATACTGCGTTCATTGGGCACAACAAGATTGCCTTCTGAGTAGTCTAATTCCTAAATGTGAGTCGGTGAAGTCAAGAGGAGCTCTGATTTCTGCCTTTTCAAGAGATGGCCTTACTCTGGCAGTAACTCTTAATCAGAAAGACCCAAAGGTCAGTGAATGTACTCTGTCTTGGAAATAACCTATAAAAGAGAGTTTAGTTCAGTTTTGAGGATTCTTTTTTCCCCCTGATGATTGTTTTTTCCCCTTAATATTACTTTGTTTTTTAAATTGTTTTTTTCTGATCCAGCTTAAATTAAAGTAACTGCCATATCATAGTTTTCAAAACTTGGATTTGGCCTTCAGAAGTGAAAAGAGGGTAAGGGTAAAGGAAGAAAGAAGGGCAGTGTGGTAACTTATCTTTTTAAGATGTATAAAAAGAAGAGTTATGGGTTGTCAATATTGTTTTGCCAGTTGGGAAAGATCCCCGGATAGTTTACTGTTATAGGTTTCCAGAATTATAAGTAATGGTTAAAGTAAAATAATTTTAATGCTTTTATTGTCTCTTTTTTTTTTTTCTAGGCAACTCAGGTATTATTTATAAACACACTAAATTTTGTTACTCTCTGTGGTAGCCTTAAAGGATGTAGCAATAAGAATCCTGTGGTTCCGGCTACACTCATCAGGTAAGAACTCTTTTGTATTTCTAAATGATGTTTTTATTTTCTTTTCCAACAGTTTGATAAGTTTAAGGCTCTGATAATTCAATAACTGTTGAAATACATATTCAGATAGGTAATGCAACTTTCAGCATTTGTGCTTGATAAATCCTGAAAATTGCTTTCTATGAGGAAAGACTTAAATACTTTCAGGAAGAGTCTGGTAGGGTAGAAGATACATGAACATATTTCTTTCTACATCGTCTTAGGAGAAGTGGAATCATGACTGGTTAGAAAAATATTGGGCTTAATTGGAGAGGCTGAAAGGAAAAACCTGGACTGGGAAGACCATTATTTACTTAGGCAGAGATGTTTATAGTCTTTTAAACAAAGTTGGCATTCTTCCCTATGAGTCAATAGCAACATAAGTGGTGATTTTAGATGGCACATGAACTGCCACCAGGACCTATGTGGGAATATAGTGTAGGAAGATTTCCTCTTGGACCTTCTAATTTCCTTTTCTGAACACTTTATATGCTGTTCTCTGAATTTCCAATTTTCAGGTCCATCCAGCCTTGCCTTTTCATTTTGCTTTCCCTCCCAAAAGTTCCTTTTGAAAAGTATCGCTGGTCTCAGTTCTGTGGTTTTTTTGACTTAGGGTGTCCATCATTTACATGAGGAAGAGCTACTTTTTTGTCTCCATGAAATATATTACCAGATAGTTAAGGAGTTAAGGACTAGTAACACTGGCTTTGTGAAGAGGGAGGCTGCTGCTGAGTGGAACTCAAGCAGTCTTCAGAGAGGACAGGCATGGTGTTGAAGTTTAAATCTATCAGTAGATATTAGTTGTAGACACCAGTAGGATTAAAAGTTGTTCTGATTAAAATGTGAGTGACTAAAAGGCTTAACTTTTTTTTTTAAACTTATGTTAATTAGTTTACAGTATACCGTACATTGGTTAGACATCTATATAGTTCATAAAACGATCCCAATTGCTCCCTCCCTTTCCTGACTTTCCACCTAACCAACATACTAATGCTAACTGCATTCCCTAAGCTGTGCTCCCCAAAAGCTTAACTCTTTTAGGGAGTATTTTCATTTTATAATTTGCTTATGAATCTAAGTAAATTTCTAATTGTATGTTGTATGGAGTAGATGTTAATGAGCAAAATTTTTTTTTTCTGAGAAGTGAAATACATGAAGTATGTGTGTCAGTTGCCTACGATTCTTTCTGTTGCTTTTATTTTCGAAGTGTTTCCCTCCTGCTTGGCTACTACAAATTGTCAAAGACATTGTAGAGAGTCCTTTCTAAACATATTGTCTTGTTTTTTCTAGGTCCTACTGGGTAGGTGATATCAGCTGGACACATGATAGTCTTTTTCTGGCTTGTGTGTTAAAGCGTGGCTCTCTGGTTTTATTGACTTGCCAGGGTGAATTGCTAACATTAATTACATTTGGTTGCTCTGTAGAATTTGGGCCAGCAGAATTTATTCCTCTTCACCCACTAATAACATATAGGTGAGACATTTAAATTGTTAATTTGTTTATAGAAGTTTTTCTTTTGGTATTACTGTACTGTTTTTTTTTTTATAATTTCATCTTTCAAATTGTCTTATTCTTTCTTTGAGTTGTCATCTCAATATCTGTTTCCTATTTATAGTTTTTTTCTATTTCTTTTTGTGGCTTAATCCTGGTGAAAATTTGACATTGTGACTATGTAAGTATAAGTTGTTTAAATATTGCACTAAAAATTAATTTTCTTTTATATAAAAGTTAATAAAATCATGATATGTACTTCAGTGTGTTAACAGAGCACTTAGGTAAATTAATTCAAAATTAAGTCAGCAGTTGGAAATTGTTCAAAGACTTTAGAATTTAGCCATATTTTAATTTTTAATTGTGAGATGGGGTAGCAGTTTGGCTTTGGAGTCAGATCAAAATTCGAATCTTGGTTTTTCTACTTGTTAGTTGTATGACTTTGGGTAAGTTATTCTTTAAACCTGTTTCTTTTACTGTGAGTGAAGATGATAAATGATCGAGGGAATGAAGGAAGATAATTATAAATCACTTAGCACAGTTCTGTCATAAAGTTAGTGCTTAGTAAATGTTTGTCGTTATTGATGTTGCTGTCATACATGGCTAGACACATATACTCAGCTCTTTGCAAAACAAAAAAAAAATTGGAAAAGACCTTTGAAAGTCATCTAATCCCTTTGCTTTACAGAAAGGAAACTAAGAAGGGCTATGTCCTTGATTATATTTAGCAAAAAGTGATGCTTAATTTTTAGCAGTAGAAAACTCTTATGGAAAAAAGTTTCATTTCCTGCAGTGAAAGTATTTTTTCCTTATTTCTTATGGTCTGATTCATAATTGACTATAATTTCCTCCCATTCTCTTTAAAATTAATATTTGGGGCCTTTCAAAATGGATTGCTTTTTCTGATAACAGTAGTAATACATATTTTTTTAAAAACGTGAAAATCAAATGTTACAAAACTAAATATTGTAGAAAATGAAAGACTTGTAATTTTATTCCTCAGAGATAACAATTAACATTTTAATATGTTGTCCTCTAAAAAATTATACATTTGTAATAACAATAATAGTTTTTCTTAAAAACAAAATATATGACATAGAATGTTTTCGGTTTTGTTTTTTTGGTTTAACAGTATATCTGATAATGTATTTCCATAAAGTCATTTTTAATGGTTCTGTAGATTTGCATGGTATATGCATTCTATAACCAATCTCCTATTGTTGACCATTTGCCTGATAAAATCTGTATTTGAATAGTTCCCTAACCAAAATCTTATATTTTGATAATTTGTCCTCTTTGTATTTATAAAGCCCTAAAGTTACTAAGTAGCGATATTAAGTAATCAGTCAGGTATACCACCACAACAATAAATAAGTTCATTTATGTGGAAACTCAGTTAATTTTAAACTGCTGAAATTTTACTCACCACCATCCTCTCCAAATGTTCTCAGTTTTTCTTTCTCTTCCTTAACACATATAATCATAGTTTATAATTATTATAAATATATTTAAATATATGGTAAGAAGAAAAGCTAATTTTGAATTTTGATGTTTGTTTGCTAGACCACAGCAGTTTACATTTCAAGATTTAAATACTGTAGATTCATCAGCTTCTGATAGTGACCCTATGAGACAGAGATTTTCTGTAAAAGCACACTCACGGTTACCCTACCTCATTATTTCTGATGGATACATGGTCACAACCCTTCGATTTCATGATAACCTGTCTCCATCAGTGCTCATGAGATCCCTTCTACTTGATTCAGCCCAGAGGCTTGAGAAAACATACCAAAGTGCGCTGTTGTCTAAGGTATAGTGCTTTTTGGTATCATTCGTAAAAGTTGTTTTCTTATTTTTTCAGATTTAAAACTTTACTGACAGTATTGTATACAGTTATCTATAGAATTTTTAATTGCTTGTAATAGAATTACGGATACGATTTTGCTCTTGGAAATCTTATCTTTTCTTCTTTAGCCGAAAGGCAAAGGTCTGAACTTGCGATCACTGGATTCCCTAAGGTCGAGCCTGTTAAAACACCAAGAAAATGAAAGTTCAGCTGATTCTTCTGTCCCAAGATTCTTGCAAGTAGAGGAAACAATGAAATTAAATGAAAAAACAGATTTGCAGGTACTTAGTAGTGGTGTTTTATTCACTTTGAACAGTTAATGTATTGACTATATTCCAAGACATGTATTTTGTTTCGTTTTTCTCTTGTTAAAGGAAGAGAAATTTGAGAACACCAAAGTAATTCTACTTGTATTAAATGGAATTCAGTATAATTTTTTTCACTTATGTTTTAGGATTTTGAAGCAGAAGAAACTAATGAAGCCATACACTTTCCAAACAACTTACTCTCTTTTTGGAACCAAAAAAGTGATCCGTTGTTTAGTAGTGCCAAGGAGGGAAAGTTGGAATTTGCGTCTATGTTTGATACGATACATGCAAAGGATAATACTGAGGAGACAGACAGAACCATTACTGAACTACATTCTGTCCAGAAAAATCTCCTTGCAGCATGGACTATAGGAATTTCAAAAAGTGTGACAGAAAAAAAATCAATGTTAAATTACACAGTAGTTTGTATCACTCATTTTTTCTATATTCTTCAATTTATAAAATGTCCTTTCCCCAAACTTGATCTTTTTTTAAGCAAGAGCCCAAGATATAATGCATGGGTACTTTGTATCTTTCAACTATTTCATCAGTGTTTATCAATTCAGTATTGGGATATGAGATACAAACAAGATGTGGGACATTTGGTAAAGCTGACCTCAAATACTGTAACACTTTTGCTGACTCAGCAACAGCGGGGTCCTTTATTCTCAGAGAGGCTTTTAGCCTGTTTTCATTTACTCAGAATGGTAGCTGATAATTTAAATGGCGTATACAATCTCCACCCTGAAGTTATTTCAGCATCAACTGATGGAAGTAGAACAACAAATCAAGACTCATTGGTGGTACCCATTTTTCAAATATTTCAAGATAGTGGTTCACAGGCAAATTGGTCTTGGAATTCATCTTTCAAGATTCGTCCTCAAGTAGTAAATCTTGTTCAGCAGCCAGGACACAGGTATAAATTACTTTAATATTAGCATACCATCAGCATTGTAGATCTTTTCCTTTTTAAAAAATTGAGATATAATTCCTGTACTATAAAATTCAACATTTTAGTGTGCAGTTCAGTAATTTTTAGTCACATGGTTGTAGAAATATTAGTACTAATTCTAGAATATTTTTATCACCATAAAAAGAAGCCTTGTATCCATTAACGCTCAGCATTATAGACTTTATTTTATCTAAAAATATTTCGGACTTATGCCAAATGTTAATCAACACACATATTTTATTAGTCTTGAGGAACAAGGATACTATTGAAAGATTTGGGTTTAGGTAAGCACTATAGAAAAATGACCACAGGTACATAATGCATTTATGAAGATTTTACAAATACGCATTTTTTTTGATTAGTGAACTTTGTGCTATATTTAAATCTGATCAGTTTGTATATATTATTACATCATTGAAGAATACAGGCAGAGTAAGGCTAAGTAGGAAGCTATACTCATTATCCCTCGTCTGAGATTTGATTTTGATGATTACCTAATTTTGTGTATAGATTGATTGTTCTCTGGAGAGTACTGTATGAAAAAACTTTATGGTATCAAACGCAGTTAAGTCAAAGAGTTCCTGAAGGTGACCAACAGTTAACTGAAAAGATGACACATGAAGCATCTACTGTCAAGTCCCTGCTATGTCATATACAGGCTAACTTACAGACTGCCGGAGTTTGCTTGAACAAAACCTTAGAGCTTAAATCTATCAATGGTCAGTATCTCAAACAATTTCTAACTCTACGAATAAGTGATATAGTAACTGGGCTTTGATTTATTAATTGGTTGTGATTGTTTTTCAAAATAATATCTGGCTGAGCTGTATCCACTGAATTTTAAAACATAAATTTTTATAAAGTAATGTAATTAGCCATAACTAATTGTTGGTTAAAAACTTTATAGGTGAAGAGTGTTTCCTATTAGGATCATATGAAAAATCTGTTCAACTGTGGAAGAAAGCTCTACAAGAAACCCAAGAGAATGGTAGGGGAGTGTTAAAAAAAATAATATTTGCCATGTATTGGTAAAAACATATTTTAGCATTCTATAGAGCCTAATAATTCCAAATTTCTGAGCGCGCGTAATGTCTTAATGCTCAAATAGAATACATATCGGAGGCACCTCGACTATCAGAAACACTTAAAAATTGTCTTGGAATTTGTAGAACAAGAATTTTTCTGTTATCTACAGATAAGTCTCCTTCTGTCTTTTTTTTTTTGGTTAGTGATGGAAACTGATTGATTTCGATAGGTAAAAAATAAGATTTAGATCCTAAATAAAATTTTTTTTTTTTTGTCCTTAGAGGGACTGAGAGTTTCTAAATGAGAAACTATGGGTCAAATGTTTTACCACCTTTTACAGACCTAGAGAAACACGGAGCTAAGGCTCTCTGCCTTTTAAGTAATTCAACTTTAACAACTTATTGTGAGTTAGACTTATTGTTGGGTTAAATATGGGATACCATGGAGCTTTTGATGAAAATATAGGGGTACGAATCTAAAAACTGGTGATAGCTTTTATGATATGGGGCTGAGGATGTGGGAAAGTTGACGAATTCTGAAATGGTGACCTTGGCACTAGCTCTAACTGCAGCTACTACATGGTCAGGTTTGGCCAATTATTAAATATATTTTCTGACTGCTGTGGCTTTGTATGTTTCATTTATTCTCTACTTAACCAGTATTTATTGAGAACCTGCTATGTGCCCAATACCACATTAGGCAGTAGGGATAACTAAAACAGCTTTACCCTCAAGTTGCCCACGGTCTGCAGGAGAGATTACATAAACAACCAGCACTTTTCTCATTATGTTGTATGGTAGGTGCTGGGGAAGCACAGAGGAGCATTTTAAACAGTCTGAGGCTGGAGTACAAGCACCAGTCTAGGAAAAACCTAGAGGAGTTGACATTTAAAATGGAGTAGAAATTGACCAGTTAAAGTGAGAATGGCTTAACAGAAGATATAGCATTCCAGAAGCAAAAAGGCATGAGAAACCATGGCAGTTTGGTAAACTGCAAGAAGTTTAACAGAAGTAGATTTTATGGCAAATGTATGTAATATTAGGGATAGGGTGATGAGAGGGTGGATAGAGAACAGATCATAAAGTGACATAGTGTATTCAGTGCCAAGGGATTAAGATTTTATCCGGAAGACAGTGGGATCAGTTAAGATACTTTAGGTAGAAAAGACTTTTTAAATAAATACAGGTCATTTGGAAAGATCACTTTGGTACAGTGTGGAGAGTCATTTGTAGGAGTGTGGTGTAGAGATGTGGGTTTTGTTTAAAAACAAGGAAACTAGTTGAGATCCTGAACCAAATTCATGTCAAGAGCACTGGAGAACAAAGGTCATATCTGGCAGCTATATAATAGGTTTGATCACTTGGACTTATGACTAAGTTGCTCTGGAGAAAGAAGCCTAATGTAGTTCTCAGGTTTGGGGATTGTTCAACTAGATGAAACCGGTGGCCTTTAAAGTGAGAAGTTCTGATGGAGAAGGGTTTTCATAATGACTCCATCGTGGGCCTTTTCATTTAATTTCATTTCTACCGTGTCCATTAGAAGTAACAGTGACTTCAACAAGAAAGAAGTTTCCTTTCTTATAAAAAGAGGCCAGAAGTTGACAGTCTGAGGCTAATTTGGTGTGTCTGTGGTCTCAAGGACCCACACTCCTTTAGTTTTTCTGCTGTCATCCTTAGTGCATTGCTTCCAATCTTAAGGCCATCCTACGAATTAAGATGGGTACTAGAGCTGCAGCCATCACATCCATATTCTAGGCAGCAGAAAGCAGGAAGGGCAAGAAAGGGTACACTTCCTAGCTGAGTTTAAGCAGCTTTTCTGGAAGTTCTACACAATATTATCTCTTGATTCAGAACATAGTCATATATTCACGTGGCCACATCTAGTGAGAAATTGTGATGTAAGTGCATTGTAACCCCAAATAAAGTTAGAATTCTTTTACTCAGGAAGAATGGTTAAGGGACAGGCAACCAGCAGTCTCAGTCCTAAACACACTTTAAGATACTGGAAGGCATTGGTCAGGAACTCCTGTTTTATTGAATAGTGTTTCTTCTTTGGCAAGTCTTTTTGACTGTCCGATATATGTATGGTTTCTTATGTGTTTTTTAAACAATGTTCTCTCCTGTGTTATACTATGTGTACTTGAGATAGATATTAGTGGACCTCAGTGCTGAGATGAGGATTTACAGCTCTCTCTGTGGGTAAAATCTTAGTCATCTTAGGACCTGATGAAAGAAAACTGTTCAGAACTTGAAAAAGAACAAAGTATTGCTCACCTGTTTTTTAAAACTTTCATTGAAGTGTAAAACAGGTACAAAAAAGTTCACATGTGAACTTTTTGATGAATGTTCATAAACTGAACACCCAGATCAAGAACATTACCTTACTAATGTGTTTTTAATGTAAGCTTGCTTTTTTCTGATTTAAGGAGGAAGAAGGACATGTTTTCTTCAGATACGCTATTATCTTTCTCTTTTATACTGCCACCTCTATAGTTACAATTTGAATGATGCTCAAGGATTGTGTGATCAGCTAGTAAGAGAAGTATTGAGGTGGTCCCACCTACCTGTAAAAGAAAACGAAGATAGTTCAGGTAATACAATTTCTTAATTTGTATTTATAGGTTTAGATATGGAATTGCTTATACATAAAAGTCGGTTCTGCCCTATTGTCAATTTTGGACTGGCTTTTCAACGGTAAGAACCATTAAAAAAATCTTTGGATTTCAAGGGCTTAGCAGTGATTGCCTGCTGAACTGATACAGTTGTTTCTCACAACCATATCTGTTAGCTATAACATTAGATACTCAAGTATTTTTCCTTAATATATTTATATTTAACTGTTGCTTAAGGTGGTTTAGGAAAGTGATGAAAATTACTTATTTAGGTATTCGTGTCTTTTTAAAAATCTGAGTCTGCAGGGTATCTGGATTGACATTTTTAAGAGCTATGTTTGAATTAAGTAGTAACCAGAGTGATACATGTGTATGAACACATAATGTGTTTATAATAGTTATAGGGTCATAGACCATTAGATGTATACTATGCATATGAGCATGTCTGAAAGGTTCAATATATCAGAATTTTCTAAATGGAATCCATGCCAACTTAGTTTTATATGGTTTCAGCCATTGTTTATAGATTTCTTACTCTTTCTGATTTTTATCTTTTTAAATTTTTGTGTTCAATGCAGAAGTAATGCATGTTCATTTTAGACAATGTTAAAAATATGGAAAAGTACAAAGAAAAAAATTATACATTTATACATGTATGTCATTAGAGCTGTATATTGTTTAGTAATCTTTTAAAATTTTATATTATGAATATTTTACAGTGCAAATAATCCCTTTTAAAAACCCATTAAATCTTATCTTCATTATTGTACATTTTAGGTTGTTGCCACCTATTTACTCTTTTAAATAATGCTACAGTATACAAATTTCTGTGAGCATTACTAATAATGTCTTTAGGATAGACTTCTAGAAATGAGGTGTCTGAATCAAAGAGAATCCACAGTTTTAAGACTTTTGATGCCTAGTGTCAAATTGCCCTCCAGAAAGTTCGTCAGCTATGTATGAGTCATAGACTTTTATGTGTGATTTTTTAATGGATTGGATAGTCTTCATTTTTTTAAACAATATTGTCATTACATGATTTAACTTTCAAGATAAATCGAACCTCTAATAATGTATTTGCTTTAATTTTTAATGACGATTGTTTAGAATATATTTAATATATTTCTACTGGGTCAGAGTCTCTAAGATTAACCCCCAAGTTCAGTGAATTCACAGGGAGGACTCACAGGACTCAGCATGTGGTTGTACTTATGGCTATGATAATGAAAGGATACAAAGCAAAATAGCAAAGGGAAAAGGTGCATGGGGTGGAGTCCAGAGGAAATCAGGCACAAGCTTCCAAGAATCCTTTCTCAGTGGATTCACACAGGACATACTTAATTCCTCCAGCCTCAAGTTGTGGCAATGCATGAGATGTCTGCCAGGGAGTCTCAGTAGAGATTTAGCGCCCACGGCTTTTAATTGGGGACTGGTTACATAGACCCTTTCTGCCTAGCCCATACTAAAATTCCATATTCTTAGAAGGAAAGCAGGTGTTCAGTATAAACCACATTGTTTGTACAAAACAGGTTCAGTGAGCCACTGTCAGCAGTTAAGGTGGTGGGAATCCTCCCAGAATCCAAGCTCCCAGATGCCAGCTGAGGGTCAACATTATAAGCAGGCCTTTAAAGTAGTCAAGCCTGATAAGTTACCTCTTTCTTGCACACTTACCTTACTTAATCATTTTATATAGTTTTTATTGCAAAAGGTTGCCATCATTAACATCAACACTGTACCATATACAGAATTACACTTTCAAATTTTTTTACTTCTGAATTAATGCAGTTTTACTCTGTGACCATATCTTTTACCATCAGGTGGCTCCCTATTTAAGGAGCTTATTTCTGAGTTTTGCATGATTAAGATTACTGGAAATCTTGCCTTTGAATAATTCCTAAAGTGAGTTTTACCCAGGAGAAAACATTTTTACTCATGTATTTTTAACTTTAATGTGAAGAAATAGTATGATTTTTTAAAACTTTTAGTGACTAAATGAAAAATACTGCTTGAAGGCTAATAAATTTTTCTCAAGATTCTATATATGTATAATTCATTAATAGTTTTGAGTGCCTACTATATGAGAGGAGGAGTAGTAGGTGCTAGGGTGTACAATGACAAGATAGAAATGGTCCATACTCATGTAGAACTAATATTCTGAATATGTACCTAGTGACTTGGGAAAGGAAGATATTTTGCTATCGCTGGGACCATAAATCTCATAAAAATTCATGTTAACTCAGTATTTATATACTTAACAGTTTTTAACTATTCCAAATTTCTGAATGCTAATTTATATTTTGAGATTCTCAAATAGAGATGATACATGTTTGCTCCTGTTAGTTTATATCAGAACTGCCCTATGAATCGTGATGTAAGTCAATCCCCCACCTTCTCTCTCCACCACACATTCCTTCTGTCCCTTCCTCTCAAAAGAATCTTCGAGTGAGCCAGTTTTGCTAATGGGAGTATATCATAATTTCCAAATCTAATGGTACAGAAAAAAGCATTAAGAATGAGTGCTTCGGTGCTTTTTAGAATATCTTTGTAAGCCCTGTGTCCTTCATCAAAGAAAAAAAAATGGAAAGGGAAGGAAGAAGAGAAAATAAAATGCTATGCTTGCAAGTTCATCTGGATTGTTTTGTATAGATTTTTCCATGTTCTTAAATAAAACTAGTAACTTAAAGTCATAAACAGTTCCTAAGTGTATGTGCTCATACTTATGAGCTAATTATTTTTGTTCTATTGTCTTCAAGAGGTATAGTTACCTATTATAAATTAGCTTGTACAGGCCATGGGCTCTCACAAAATAATTTTAATTGTAATTTTCTTCTTGTATAATGTTGGGATCTTAAAAAACATTGTTCCTTTTTGCTAACTTGATCAGACTCTCCTTTGGTCATTTGCGGTATCCCTTAGCTCCTGAGAAGCCTCATGGTGAGTTTGGAATGACTGCAGATATTCATCCTGAGGCCGCAGTGAGGGTTATCCAGTCCATGGCTCGATTCATGGCTGCCTACTTCACCAATGAACTGCTTTGCATTTTGCCACCTCACAATGTGAATGTACTTCCTCCCCTTCATATTAAAACAGGTAATATAGTAAACACCTTGTTTTCACATAATATTTGAAATCATATTACACAGTGATCATTATTTTATAGAAATAATACTGTGTTAGCTCAGTGCCTGACACACAGGAGATGCTTAGTGCCTATTTGTGAATGAATAAAATCTGAATGCTAATTTATATTTTGAGATTCTCAAATAGAGATGATACATGTTTGCTCCTGTTAGTTTATATCAGAATTACCCTAAAGGTAATTGCTTGGCTTTTTATCAAATATGGAATTTTAATCACAAATTTAGACAAATTGATACTTACAAAGTATTCATTTTTAAAATAAGAGTTGCCACCTTCATTTATATAAAAATGCAGAAATTTAACAAATTTTGAGTACATTAATTTAGAACTTAATTTTATGTGGATGATTTACTTTGTTCTATTAATCATTTCATTAATAAGATCAAAAATGTACCTATAATGTGCTAGATAACTGCCTTGCCCTCATGGAGATAAACATGTATACAGATTTCTGTAATATTCATGCTGCTAATTTTTATTAAATGCCTGCTATGAGCCAAGCAGTGTTCTAGGTGCTGGAAACATACTAGCATGCACCATGAGAAATTAATAATAGGAAAACATTTGTAGTTGTTTCATTTTGACACATGAAACAAACTTATCCTAACTGCCATGAACAGATAAAAAAAGCTATTCTTTTATGGTATTTATATCTAAACATTGAGACAGAAAAATTAAATAAGTGAATATATAAATGGGTATATCAAATGGTGATATATGTTATGCAGAGAATTGAAATAGAGTAATGCATTGTGACTGAGTGTCTGTTTCAGATAGTGAATTTAGGAGCACTCTGAGAGGGCAGCCTTAAGCTGAACTGTTAATGACGAGAAAGAGTCAGCCATGGACACATCAGGACTTACAGCATTCTAACCTGAGCTTATGCAAAAGCCCCAGAGCAACGACAAACTTGATGTGTTTGAGAAACTGAAAGACTGGTGTGGCTGGAGCATAGTGGATGAGGTGGGGAGAGATAGGAGTTGAAGTCAGTGAGAGAGACAAGGACCAGATATTGTAAGCCAAATTCTATTGTAAATACAATGGGAAGTTACTGGAGTGCTTTAAGCAGGAAATAATATGCACTGATAAATATGTACAAGGCATAGTAGTATAAAATATAATGGAATTAGAAGTTTAATAAAGGTAGCAACAATGGTCAGCAAATTTAATCACTCATAGAACCATGGATTTTGAACTGTATTAGTTGTCATAATTATCTTGGATGGAAGCGAGAGGACTGCTCTGTCACATAACTTGAGCCTTCAACATTAATCTCTGATCTCACCTCAGTATTGATGTTCCAGGAGGAGTTCTGGTCCCTAGAAAGTCATGTATGGGAGGTAAAATCAGAAGGGAAGTTGTCTAATGGTTCCTATTCTAGTAGGACTTTGCTTCCCTGGGGAAGAATTGGTTCTGACCTGATTATGGCTTCTCTTAGGGTGCTGTTTTGAGCAGAGAAAAAGTGCCCATTTTCTTCCAGGACCTGGCTGCTCCCCTGTCCCTCTCTACAGTATCCTAACTCAGGTTTAGGGGTGCTCCTTGCCTTTTCTCCTTGACAACAGCCTTTGCTCCTTTTGCTCACCTTTATGCTTGCTTCTGACTAAGACTCTCAAATGTGTAATACTTATTTCCTTATGCATTTGACATGACTTATTACAGTGGTTTTATTTTTAAGCTCTTTTTTGTCACAACCTAGGTATTTATCACTTGTGTTCTCTATTTTTGGTAGTAATGTTTCTGACAACAAATTGTATCCTTAAATCATATTATTTTATTGAAGAAAAGAAATAGTACTCCATTTTAGAAAAATCTAAAAAAAAAAAAAAAGATAAAATCCTGGTACTTAGAAAACTTCTCAATGTCTTATCTTTCTTGTCTTAGAGTAATAAGACTTTTGCTGTTTGCTCATGATCTTTATCTTTACAGATCACTTTATATATTTAAGAAAGACTTATCTTTATCACACTCTAGAAAGATGTGATAGAATTATTGTTTTTGGACAGATTAACAAACATTCGTAAAAGCTTAGAGATACACCTTTTTATTCCCTATGAAAATATCTTCACAGTAAGAGGATAGAATATAAGAGAAGGTTTTGTGTTTTCTTCCTATGCCCAAGATTGTGATTACTGAAAATTTAAATATCTGAAACTTCGTATATGTTGTTTCATTTCTTTAATATCTTGAAAAATGATATCAGAAGTCTTGACTTAGAATATACATTTCATGTTAATCAGAACTAGTAGTAGAATGTATTGAAGATTTGAGATGCTTATTTGGTGTGCTGTTTACTCTATGATAGCAGTAAATTTTCCAGAAAATTTATTTTCCAGAAAATAAAGTTCTTTTAGTAATACAGTGTGCTTTGCTCATAATGAATAAAAAAGTAGGAAAATTTTAGTCAGTCTCCTGGCTCTTTGCCCCCGCAAAATCAAATATTCAAGAGATAGACTAAGTTTTTTGTTTTTATCCCAAAGTGTGTGTCAAAGAACTAATAAGATGTTAGTACTTGTTGGGCAGAGCCTGTGTAGGTCATATGCGAAACTAGTCATTTCAAGAAGCAGAAACCCATATACCATTTATAGATTTTATTTTGAAAATCTTAGCAATGTGTATTTAAAAAAAAAAGTAACAGTTGTGTCATATTTTAAAGTTACTTATACAAGTTACTTTTAATAAAGTATAGAAGGCTGGGCATAAGGATATTACCTTTCGTATTTAATCCCAAGCCAGACTGAAATCTTGTCATTTAGTCAGGATTATTGAAAACCACATATTTCTACTTATAAACACTAATACATTGAACACTTAATATACTTTAATAGTACTTCTATAATGCATGACACTGAGAAATGGAGAGTCAGGTAAAATGCAGTCTCTGCCCTCCTGATTTCATAATCTCGTAGGAGAAATAGACATGTATTTCAGGGCAGCCCACAGTAATAAACTCTACACTGTGACCCAGTACATTTAAGTGTGTGTAGGTATGTTTATTTTACCTGACAGAAGTTTCATGAAACTTTTACCTTTATTTTGTGTAATGCACTCATACTCTCTCTCCTGTTTCTATTTTTACTCTGGCATTTGCTTCCTGACCCATTAGTAAGGCACTTTCTTCAGTGTTAAAACAACAAAACTATTCTAGGGTATGTTAAGTACTATTTTAGCACATTTTGTTTGTGTCTTCCTTGTGGTTTTGTATAGAAAATACTGATTGAAGAGATACATGTACCCATGTAAAGTACGAGTTCTGATGTATGTAATATCCATTTTCTTTAATTTACTCACAGAACAGAGCCTTCGATTTATTCCTCTGCAACACTCTAAGGTGGCCAGTGTTGTTAGAGATCAGCATCTTTCTGATGTGTGGACAGTTGAATATGCCCTTGAATTATTATTTATTGGTGGCCTGGTTCCAGAAGCCGTGTGGTTAACACATAAACTAGGAGACTGGAAGACATCTGTTTCAATTGGTCTGGCCTTTCAGCTGTTCTGTAAACTAGACAGCAGTTTCACAAGGTATGTGTTTTTAAGCAAACATAAGTTAAGAAATAGTGTAATGGTATCTAAAGTATTTCTCTCGTTTATATATTTTGTGGAATTCTTAGTTCAGCATTGTCCAGCAGAACTTCCTTCAGTGATGGAAATATTCTTTATGTGCTGTCCAATATGATAGCTACTAGCCACGCATAGCTATTCAGCACTTGAAATGTGGCTAGTAAGACCAAAGAACTGAATTTTCAATTTAGTTTTAATTAAATTTAAATTGCTGCATGCAACTAGAAGATACTGTGTTGGATAGCTCGCAGCTTATATTTTGTATTAAAACTTTTGTTAGGACATTTATTTGTTAGTAGTGCCCTCAAAGAGCTTATAGTCAGTGGGAGAATTTATCCGAAATAGCATTTGACTTTTAAGCTAATCAAACTAATCTCTGTATATTAACTTTTCTGGATATTATGGTATTGCTGTGTCTTTTATATTCTTCAATTCAGTAATTCAGCATATTTTTACTTATTAAGTAACCTCTCTGTACCAAGCTCTATGCCAAATGTATTAGTGGATATAAACTTAAATGGTACATAGTTTCTGTGTTTAAGCTGCTTATAGTTTAATGGAGATAATAGGACAAAACATTGTTATAATTTACATAGCATGGTAAGAAAAGTGCCATAGATACAGTAAGGAGAGCAGTCATATTAAGTGAGGGAAAAACAGGAAGTACTTTATGTAGGACATATCATTTGAGATGGGCATTGAAGGGAAGACAGGATTTTGACAAATTGAGTAACTATAAGGAGAGAGAACATTCCAAACTTGAGCAAAGGCATATGGCAAAAATCAAGTTAGGTTCATTTTGGATAGAATATATTTGTAAGGCAGCACTGGGAAATAAGTGTGGGGAGATATTTTAGTACCATAATCTTGGAGAGCCGTAATACTCTCCTTAATGCAATATTTCCTTGATTATTTCTTTCTTAAATACAGTATGAATAAAGAAAGCAAATTTCACTGTTTCTTAAAATTTCATGGTTCGTGATGTGTAAATATTTTCTTTTTTCAAAATTTGGATTCATTTCCATTAATTTGATATGTTTTCAGGTCCAAGAAAAAGGGTCAGAATCTACCATTAAATATGACTCCAACACAGATTTTCCAGGAAAAACTTCAGTGTTTTTTAGGTCAGCCAGCCTCTTTGGAATCAAAAAATGAAATGGGTGCAAAATACAAACAATTTACAGGTATGTTATCTACAGATTATCTGATACATTTGTCAAGTTAATATAATCCACATGGTATTTTGAAGAGCTTGTAAATACCCACAAATATGTTAACACTTTCGAGGTAAGATTATCAAAAATAAAGGTATTTTATTCTTGACCATGGGAGCATCCTAAACTGATGCCAGCTCAAAACACAGTGGTCAATAACTGAATGATATTTCATTTTCCGTACATACCTTTTGTACTAGTTTTATTTTGCTGCATTTGGATTACTTTTTATCGTAGTCATAGAATCATAGTATCTCATCCATAGAAGGGTACATAGAAGTATTTAGTTCAACTCTCATCTATAGTGCATAAATCATAGAGTTGGTTTTGTTTTCAATTTGAAAAGTTCAAAGTGCTATTACAAATTAAAAATATAATATTACATAGATTTACACAAGAACCCTATAAAATTTTTCTGTTTTATAGATGGAGTAATTTAGACAAAAAGTAATGAAGTTAATTAAAGATAAAACCAGGACTACTGTGGCACCCTTCGGTTTTATTAGTGCTTGTCTCCATTAAGGAGTGAGATTCTAAATCTAGATTCCTATAACTTACTAATTATAACTTTTTTGGAAAGAACTTATAATACTTGGAAATCTGACTGAAAACTTTTTTGATGCTTTTTTGTCAAGTTTGTTTTCTTTAGTAAATGAAAAGATGATGTAACTATGTGAAAGCTGGTTTTGAAAAAAACTAAAATTTTGAAGTATAAACTTCTAGGTCTGGCAAGATGCTCTAAACAATTTCCCACAATAAATACATAGATAAAATGTGTTTCTAGATAAAATATAAAAATATACATTTAAAGGCTAAGCTTTAAAGAAATTAAGGAAAATTTCCAGCATCAGAAACAAAGAGGACATAAAAACTCAATGGATTCCACCCCTAGATATTTACCTAAGAAAAATAAAAACATGGATCTACCCAAAGACATGTATGAATTTTCTTAGCTGCTTTTTTATGATAGCCAAAAACTTGAAATAACCCAGATGCCTACAACTTGCGAATAGATATACATATTGCAATATATCTATACAATGAAATAATAAAAAAGAGGAGCAAATTACTGATAACATGCAACAACATGGATGAATCACAGAACCATTATGCTGAATGAAAGAAGTCAGAAACAAAGACTACATGCTGTGTGACATTTTATAAAAAGCAACACTAGAGGGACAAGGAACAGATCAGTGGTTGCCTGGGAGTGAAGGGAGAATTGACAACAAAGGGGTACAAGAACTTTTTGGGGGTGATGGAAATGTTCTTACAGGGCTGTATAGATTTGTCAACTCATTAAACTGTATACTTAAAAAGGATGAATTTTAGTGTATGTAAATTAAACTGCAGTAAACCAACTTAAAAATGAAAAACTCAACAGATGGTTAATGAACTGGAAGATGAGTTTGAGTTCTCTCCATACACACATACAATATATAGAGAGAGTTAAATATATACATAATAGATATAAAGAAAGGAGGTGAAAAATATGAAAAAAATTAAACCTCATAGGGTATAAAAATGGAGGATACAACATATGTCTGATAGGAGGTCCAGTATAGTCACACCAAATTCTAGATAGTGGCTGTCTCTTGAGAGAGGGAGTAGAATATGATTTACTAATATAAAAGTTCCTTAAGTCTCCAATTGTACCACCTGCGTCCTCCTGCATTTTTACCTTCTGAGTCATATCCATGTATATACAGATATAGAATTAAAGCCATACTGTATGACTATTTGTTTTTTTTAGTTTCATATTATATCATTTTTGTTTTATTATAAAACTACTGTGATGAGCTATTAAAAAGGAAAAAATTACTTCCCCACCGCCTTCATGGGGAAGTAATTTTTATATATGTTATTTTGGTTTTTTTCTTGACATTTTTCCATTAATATTTTTTTCATTTATTATTTTTTATTCAGGTCTATATTCCAAGAATATTTTTATTATATAGTGGTTAGTGCCTTGTATAATTTTGTAAAAATCTTGTGTTCTGATTGCCAATAATCTTAAAATAATAGAGTAGTTATAAAATTTCTGTCTAGAAGTTTGGATGTTTTGTATGTCAGCCGATATGTTCACTTTTTGGTCAACTTTTTCAGATATGAAATTTTATCCTACAAAGTAGGATAAGAAGTATAAAATAAATTTTAACTATTTTACCTAATTTTGTGTTTGGTAGATCCTATTGAAGAGGAAGATGCAAATCTGCTATTCAGTTCAGTGCAAGAAGTACTGAAAGCAGCAGTTATGGCCGATGCAGATATTCTATCGGAGACATTTCAGCTTCTGATAAATTCTGCCAAAGACTTCAGTAAGAGACTATGGGGCTTAGTGCCGGTCGGCTTGTATCTTCCAGCTCCTCCGTTATATTGTCCTCAGCCAGCTATTCTTAGTGAAGTAAGCTTAGTGCTTAATGTTTTAATTAAAGTTGATTTTGTCTAAGTTCTAAAATAATCAATTTGATGATAATCTTCAAGTTAAAAATGCAAACTCTGAAGACAAACTTCCAGATCCCAGCTTTGCTGTTTATTAATTGTATAGTCTTGGGCAGTGTACTTGACTGCTGTTTAAGTTCACTCATCTGTAAGATGCAGGTGATAGTATTACGTCCAGTAGCATTATTGTTAGAATTACATGAGATATCCTGTAATTTTATTATCTTTTATTAAAAGGTAGCCTTTTACCGTAGAGCTCAGAACAGATAGTAAGTATTCAATGAATGTTAAATTTATTGCAATAATAAAATGAGGTATTTCTCTATATCCAGATTTTAAAAAATAGACATCTGTTTAGAGTGACAAAATAATGAATGTCAGAATTTAGAAACCATACATTATTTATCTTTTATTCATTTCATTGACTTCGCCTCTTTTAAAAGACTTATTTTGATTTTTTCTTTGCTTTGAGAGTCATTTTTTTCTCCTGCACTATTCATTTGTCTTATAAATAGTAATTCTATTTTCTCTCGGGAACTTTTTTTCTGCTCTTACTGACAATCATAATATAAGTTGGTTTTAAGATTTAAAGTGTTAATGTAAATTATTTACATTTAAATTATTTTAATATTTGATTAATATCGTGAGTGATTCTGGTATTGATTTCTACTTACTGTTTCAACAACTTCTGTTTCTAATTTATTTTTGGTTTGTTTTTTAGAGTTATGTTCTGATTTGTTATATTTGGAGTTATGTTTCAATAGGTTAAAAATATTTCTTGATATTTCAAATGTAATATATTACAAATGGAAGGAATAAATAGTTCATGGTTGTTTCTCAGTAATTCTTCTTACATCTTAGTCTTTAATATATTGGTTTAGAAATTAGAAATCACATTTAAGGTATTTTTGGATATGTTATGCTGATATTAGTTTGAGTGGTTACTATCCTTGGTAGTGCTTCATTTTATTATTTTTTATTAAAATAATCCTCAATGGTAGGATTTCTCCTAAATGCCACTCTTTACCAATTAGAACTCCTTGGGTTGCAAGTACCTTAGAAAACTTGGTTGAAATTGGCTGGCGTAATTAAGGAGCCCAGTGGTAGGGGCAGCCTTCTCACTTCATTACGTTACCAAAAACTTGGGCTCTTTCTAGTTTGTTTTCTGAGGTGTCAGCTTTGGCTTAAGGCTGGCTCTCTTTGTGGGAGCAGCAAGGCTGCCAGCAGCTTCTAGGGACACCTTGTCCATAACCAGAGGGCGAGAGAAGGGGAGAAAGAAAAACAGTAAAAGTATTACTTTCTCCCTTAATCAGATGGACTATGTAAGGGAGGGGCAGATACCCAGTTAAAATTTTAGTACAATTAAGAATTGGCAATAGTAGGAAGATATTAGGGAAGAAAATGTTTATATATATTATCTTATTTTCTGGGAAATTAATCTCTACTGACTTGAATAGTGTTTTTTCAACAGACTATTAGATACTACTACATGTTAGACTTTATTCTATGTATTGTGATAATACAAAGACATGACAAGGCATTTTCTCTTGGGTAGTTCTCAATATAGTGAGTAGTCCTCAATATTTATGTATCTCAACGTAGATACATAAATCGGTACTGAATTAATTAGTAGAAGCTATGATGAAAGTCTGAGCAAAGTGCCATCATAGCACAGATTGGGAGTACTTCACAGAGAAGGTGACATTCAAATATACGTAAGATTATTCCAGGCAGAGGAAGGAAAAACGCATTCTCCTTGAAAGGAGCTCTTTGTAACATTCTACCAATGGAGTCAGGAGTGGTGGCCTCTAACTGTTGTAGGGGAAGATTTGGGATTAGGATCGATTTAGCCTTTTACATTGCTCGAGGAGAGAGAAATGTTTGCTTGACACTAGAAATAGCTATAGTCTAAATCTCCGAGACTAGGCCTCAACATTTTCTTTATAAATCTCCAGGAATGTTCTAGCTTTGGAGGCACTATCTTTATTTTCACCTTATGTATTTTTTTCCCCAGCTCAGATACAAGTACTGTATAGATATTTTTAATTTTTATTTTTCAATTAGAGTTGACATTCAATGTTTTATGTCAGTTTCAGGTACACAGTACAGTGGTTAGACATTTATATAATTTTCAAACTGATCGCCACCTGGCATTACTTCACATCCTTTTGACTGTTTCCTAACTATCAATTTGTACTTCTTAATCCCGTCACCTTTCCACTTTAACATTTAAAATTTTTTATTACTAGCTACTAAAATTGTGTGTTTTATTTATTTATTTTTTTTTCAGGAAGATGGCGATGATCTTCTTTTAAAAACTGAAAAAGATAATCGCCAAAAGGTGTCCGGAATCCTTCAACGTGTTCTCCTGCTTTTCCGGGCAGCACGGTGTTCTTTTCCTGTAGCACAGTGGTACATCTTGCAGTTGAGATGGGCGAGAAAAGTCATGCAAAAGGTATGGAAATGTCTCAGTCATTTATGTGCTATGTTCAATAATTGTAATATACTAATATTCATTAATACTTATACTTATGACATTTTCTCAAGGAGTCCTGTCTTATAAATCTCTATATTTTATATTTATTTATAATCAGGCAACTTAGACCAAGTTCTTTCTGCTGAAAGACAAGGACTTTGAACTGGGTTTCTATGTTAGTCCCATCCTGTCTGGCAATAGAAAGTAGTAATATAGTCAGTTAATGCTGAGTAATTTCAGTTACTTTTTTTCCCTCATAGTCATTGAAAATTTAAACTCAGTTCAGGATTTTCCACCTGCTTCTGGAGGTGTTATATATGCTCTGTGGAGGCTTATGTATGTGGGGTCAAACCATGGAAAGTTAAAGTGAGTTCTTGGGTTTGTATTTCCTTCCAGTTGTCTGTGCCAGTCATTCTTCCCCTTGCTGTCTTCTGAGATGTGCACTTCATTTTGGTTCTCCAGCTGTCATGTTCTTTTACACTGACTTCAGCTGAAATGCAGCTGCATTCTTATCTAATCAGCCAGATGGGACATCTGCTGAGATGTCTCTTATGTAGCCCCAAGTCCTTTGTAGCCCTGTTGTCTGTCTCTCAGAAATATGGAAATAAGTATTATTAACCCCAAATATCTTTAATTTGGCCCTTGATTAAATTTTATTTAAAACAAAAATCTGTAGCTTTTAAAAATAGGACCCCTTAGAGAGACTGAGTTTATCAAGTCATTTTTGAAAATTAGCCTTTTTTAAAAAAGAAGACGTTTTTTTAAAATATAAAAAAGAAAAGGTTTTTGAGGCTGAGAAAATTACACGTTTCCCAAACTACTAGGATTAATAAGCTATAGGCCTGGAGCTTTAGTGTATAGAGTAATTGCCGTGCTCACTGTGCAGTGCCCTGTTGGCTTATCTTCAAGGTTTCTTGTGAACCCCTGGGCATCACTCACAGAAGTAACTCATAAGTTCTCTCTAATCCAGTATTCCTCAAATTTATTTGAAAATTTTATTGTCAGCCCATGAATTTATTAATCTTAGGAGTGATGCCAGAGGACTAGAGGTCCATTCTTATAGAAGTATATACAATATATAAGTGATTCCCTGTATTGGTGTATTTATACCTCTTTAATTTGAACTTTTTTGGGCATATAATTTCATTATAAATTTGGCTGTAGCAAATTAGAATACAGTTTGTTGAAATGGTAGAACATATCTTGCCATCAAAATTATAAGATGTTTATCCATGAAAGGAAAAAATTTCCTTGTTTATTGTCGAAATTTAAATGACTGACAAGGAGAGGGAAATACCTTATTAACCTTGTGTTCATTCCTTGATAGCACCATAATATATTGCATGTAGGTTACAATAATTTTTTGGTATGCATAATTATTTGAAGCTATTTTAATCTAGTAGTTTTAAAAATTAAATGCACATATTAACAATTTAAATAATTCTAAAGAGTTAGTGAAGATATCAGTGAAATAGTGGGGTAAGGATATCTAAAACATCACTCTTTGCCAAAAAAAAGTGGAAATATTGGTAAAAATTGTTAGAATCAACTTTTTCAGAACTCTGGAAATTAACCAAAGGCTTACAGAAATCCAGAGAGGATTTATTCGAGAAACTTGAAAGTATGGCTCATTCATGATGAAAAAATCAATAGAAATTGTCTCTGAGGAAGTCTGGATATTGGACCTACTAGACAAAGATTATTTTTTAAAAAACAAAAGCCAAATTTATTTTTTCATTTCTTGCATTTGAAGTAACTCCTCAATGACATCTTTGGCCTGAAATCTTTGCTGTAGTCCTTAACCACCACACAACTGCAACCAGCCACTTTCTGGGGTTTTCCCTCTCTATCAGTTTTACAAAGGTTTACCCATTCCCTTAGTTTCTTGTTGTCATCAACCTTAATTAAGTTGATTTGGTGTTCAGCTCAAAGGGCCTCCAGCAACTTGCCATACACAGGCTCATCACAGGTGGGTACAAGCACACAAGGATGGGCATGGCACTGGTCTTAGGCTTTGACAGCTTTCTGAACTCCACATGATAGGCCATCGTGGATGAGGACGGTCTTCAGCATCTCTTGTAAAGCAGTATTAATGTCTGTTACACCTCCAGCAGCAATGCATTCCTTGGCCATGGCGGTGGGTTATGGTGGAGCCGAATCTTGAATGCACCCAAGCCTCTGCACTACTCCGCAGCAGCAGGAAAAGAGGAGACAAAAATTTTTAATCAGCTATTTTAAATATGTTTAAAAAACTGAAGGAAACCATTTCTAAAGAACTAAATGAATACATGAGAATGGTGTCTCACTAAATAGAGAATATCAATAAAGAGATAGAAGTTATTTTTAAAAGACCAAATAGAAATTCTGGAGTTGAAAAATACAGTAACCGATAAGAAAAGGTCACTAAAGAGACTCAACAGCACATCTGAGTAGGCAGGAGAATCAGCAAACTTGAAGATAGGGCAACTGAGATTATGCAGTTTGAGGAACAGAAGGTAAAAAAAGATGAAGAAAAACAAACAGAACATCACTGACTTATTGGGACACCAACGAACATACCCTAGTACTCAAATGGAAGTTTTGGAAGGAGAAGAAAGAGGAAGAAAGAAATTTTAGAGTAATGATGGCCAAACATGTCCCAAATTTGATGAAAAACATGATCTACACATCCAAGAGGCTCAAACAACTCTTAGTAGGTTAAAGTCAGAGGTCCATCCTTAGACATATACCACACTGTTAAAAGCTAAACACCAAGAGAGAATCTTGAAAGCCCTTCATCACATATAAGAGATAACATATAAGTGAGAAGCCCTTCATCACATATAAGAGATAACATTAACAGCTGATTTCTCATCATAAATCATGGAGGCCAATAATCTTCAAGAGTTAGTGGAAAGTAAATTTCCTCATGCTGGACTCCCAATCCATAGAGGCAACCACTATAACTTATATCCTTCTAGAAATATGCAAACAAGTGTCAATAATTTCACCAGCTCACCCAGGAGTTATAGAGAAGATTCTCACTTGTTATAACATTAGCTGGAAAATAAAAAGATCTATTTATATTTTTCTTAAAAGTTTTTATTGACCAAAAATACCAAGCTAAATTTACTTAGGATGTAGACTTAGAAAAAACTAATTTATGGAAAACTAGGAAAGCCTGAGAAACAGCCAAAATCCCTAAGAAGACATGATATCAAAATGTAGTATGGTGTCCTGAATGGGATTATAGAGCACAGAAAAGACATTAGGTAAAAACTATGGAAAGCTGAGTAAAGGATAATCCTTAATTAATGTGTCCATATTGGTTCATTAATTATAACAAATCCACCATACTCATGCAAGACATTGATAATAGGGGAAACTGGGTGTTGGTATATAGAAACTTCCTATAGAATCTTTGTAATCTTTCTATAAATTTAAAACTTTTCTAAAAAAAAATGTTTATTTAAAAAAAAACATGTAGAATAACAACTCTTGTAGCATAAAACATTAAGTCAGGAAAATGTAGGTCAGTTGTTTTTTTCAAATATTTTTGTAGAAACAATATAAAAAGTGAAAGATAGTATAATGAACTTTTATTTATCATCGAATTTTAAATTATCAGCATCTCTTGGCTATAATTTAATCTTTCTCTGTAGTTTGTTTATTTCTCTATACCTGTGTGTGCATGCATGCATGTGTGTGTGTTTTCAGTATTTTAATTCAGTTCCTTGAGACTATCCTGGCATCTTGCTTGTCCAAATGCATTTCTTACTATTTAATACTTTTTTTTCAAAAATAATGACCATGTTAATTGTGTTAGTTTTCTATTGTTGCATAACAAATTACCCAAATTACTTTACTATCTTAAAGCAACAATAAACATTTATTATCTAACTCACATTTTGTAAGTAAAGAATTTAGGAGTGACTTAAAATGGGTGATTTTGACTCGATCTCTTATGAGATTGCATACCAAAATGTGGACCGGAGCTGCAGGAATCTGAAAACTTGGGCTGGAGATCTGGTTGCAAGATGGCTCCCGCACATGGCTAAAAAGTTGATGCTGGTTGTTGGCGGAGGCTTCCTCCAGAGCAAGTGATTCATAAGACATCAAAGAAGCTAGAGTGCCTTTTATGATCTAGTTTCACAAGCCACATATAACCACTTCTACAGTCTGCTCATTAAAAACTAGTTATCCAGTCTGATCTGTACTCAAGGTGAAGGAAGTTAAACTCTACCATTGAAGAGATGAGTGTCAGAGCATTTGTGGACATATTTTAAAACCACTACACTATTATACCAAAGTTAACAGTTTCTTTTTATTATTCAATACCTGGCCCATAATCATATTTCTCTGATTATTTTGAAATTTTCATTTTTACAGATTTTTTGTTTCTTTGTTTCATGGTCCAAATGAGGTACACTAATATTTGGTTGTGAGATAACAAGAAAGACAATATTATCAAGTCAGACTCATAAGAATCAAGAATGTTACCCCCAATCAAACACGACCAATAATTTCAAGGGTAAAGGTAACCAAAAGTCACAAGTGAAACATGGAGAAATCTGGAATTGCATAGGTCTTGTCTTGCAGCGGAAGAATGTATCCTGGCCTCTATTAAACATGACACAAAAGGGAACTATTTAAGTTATTGAACATCTTTTTATATTTCAGTTATTGAACATCTCTTTAATTATATAGCTTGTGTGGCATTTTTTAGGGAGCCATACTGCATAAATCCATACATTCTAGACCTATTTATAGACTCTCTACATCTAGTAAATATTATTAATTTGTTTGGCAAGTCTGTCATTAGCATGCTTACAGGGAGATTTAATGAGATCATGGTTTTTGGAAGTGAATAGTAGGGGGAGAAAATAGATTACAAGTTTGCTGCTAATCCTTTTCCTCTCAAGTTCATGTCTTTTACATCTCTTATTCTATTAGTTTCTTTTAACTATTCTAGTTTTTATTTGTTAGAGAAACTGGGTAATTTTTCTATACATCTTCTGGATTTGCCTGATTGTATTTTCATTTAGTTTCCTTTAACTTGTTCCTCTTTTATTTCCTATAAGGTGGTAATTTGTACTCATCAAGGTAGAGAGGTTTGATTAGATTCAGTTCCCATTTTCTTAGAAATGAATCCATCATGAGTGGTGTTTTATACTTCCCTGTCACATCGTATCACATGGTACAAGTCTTTTTATCTCACTTTTAGTAATGGTGAGTTGGATCATGTCCCACACAGCCATGTTGTCTATGAACTTTTTATTTGATTTTGCATTTATTGATGATCTTTGCAAGAATTCTTATTTTATTAGAGTTGCCAAATGACTTTCTAACTGTCATTTATAGATCATTTTTTAAAGCTATGTATGCATACCTTTTTTTCGTATTTGTTTTTAGATACTGCATATAGTTTTATTTTAGTTGAGAGTTAGATACTTAAATTTCTTTATTTTGTTTTTTATGCCTTTGGAGAAAGTCAGGGCAAGTCACATTTAATTCTTTTTGTACAGGCAAAACTGAGTGACAAGAGAGGGTGGTTTGGTTGGAACCTTTTTTCTCTTTTGAGTTTGAGCCTAGTGAATTTCTTGAATTAAATTTGTGAGCTAAGTTTCTGAAAGTGTATACCTGATTTCAGAGGTATCGTCTTACGTAGTATAGGAACTGTGCTTTGTTATCCATTCTCTATGGTTTATCTTACCTGCCTTGTTTATTGCTTTTTAATTTCCGTAAATAACATATTCTGCTGATTAACATATTCTGTCATTATTTCCTTTCAGATTCGAATGAAAGGGTCTCTTCCTTCACTGAGTCCTTTCCCTCAGTCCTTACTTAATTACTGTAAAGGAGGTGTAGCATTCTTTCAACCTGGAGCAACTGGAGACCACAAGCTTGATGAAGTTTCCATTAAAGCAATAGGTTTGTCCAAAATGCACTACTTGCTTAGAAATTAGGCCTAAATCTTAATAATGATATATTTTTCATTTGATTTGGGAAAATTTCTGTACAACAAAACACTATACTGGCAATGAAAAGACAGTATGTATATGTTACCACCACGGAAACATAAAGTGAAGAAAAAAGCTAGCTTGCAAAACAGCACAGTATGATTTTATATATTTTTGTGTACTTCTTTTTAATAAAAAATTGTTTTATATTGGAAATATAAAATTTTTAGTATTGAAAAATTTTAAACTTAAATGTCTATAAGTGATTTTCTAAGTAAATTAACTATATAGTATTAAGTAGGGCTATGTGTATTGGCTTGAAAAAGATCTATATATACTTGGAAGTTTAAAGCAAGTAAACTAGTAAATAGTTATTTACTCTTTAAAAATATTTTCAATATTTTCATGCAACTGACATGCACGAAGTATTCTAGAATAATATGCATGAAAATTCTGAAAGACTCTATGACTTTTATAAGATGTTGGCAATGAGCATATATTTCTTTGATAATTAACAAAATAGACATTTATTTTGAATAAAATAACCAGCAGTGATGAAATTGCTACAGTATTAATGTACATGATGCACACAATCTTCTTTCATATTTGTATTCCTGATTTAGGCTGCTTCAGAGAACTTTGTGCTTTGTGTTGGATGCTGCATATCCGTGACAAGTTATCCTATAGTTGCAGACAGTATCAGAAAGCAAGAGAAAATGTGGAAGGAAAGAAGGTATTTACCTGCAAAAGAATAAGAAAAATGAACAAGCATTACTCATGAAATTATTGTTGATAGATTTTACTGTTTGTATCAAAATTTTCTTTTGAACTCATTCTGGTCTGTCCACCTCAAGTGAAGAAGAAATTAATTTTTTCAATATCCATTTAGGACCTTGAAGTGGAGTTTGACTCTTGTATGGTTGAGCACTGTCTCAGTGCAGTGGAATGGGCTTGTAGAATGCTACCCTTCTCTCGATTTTCTAATATTGAAGAACTTATTCAGGATCTAATTTTGAGCCTTATTGGAGAGCTGCCACCAATCAGAAAGGTAATGTGAATACAGGTAAAAATAAACTAAATCATAATGAGAGACTTTAAAGAATTTTTATTTTATTTTAATTAAGAATGATGATGCTCATAAAACTTATTTTCAAATTTTTTCTGAAGGTAGCAGAAATTTTTGTGAAAGCATTTCCTAATCCTGAAGACATAAGGGTTCCTTTAAGAGAAAAATATCACTCTCTTCATCAGAGACTCAGACACTGTGTTGTGAAAGGTATTTGTCATTTCTTAGATGTCTGATAAATTACTGAAGATTTTCATTTTGTCCTGAAAGCATTTATTTTCTAGTGCTTATGTTTTTATGCATTTCTCCTTTCCTTGGAGATAGGATTATGAGAAGGCAGAAGCATTTCCCCATTACAGAAGCACCAATTCTGTTGCTTTGGAACCAGACAGTGCTGGCTTCATATTTTTCTTAGCTCTGTCAGTAACAGTGTGACTATTGGCAGGTTGCTCAGTCTCTCTGATTCTCATTTCCTCATTTGTAAAATGACTCTATTAATACCTTCTTCATGAATGTGTATTGAAAGAGGATTGAATAAGATAAAATATATAAAATGAGGATATAGTGCTTTGCATAATGTACATATTTTATTGAAAACTAGTGCTCTTCTCCATTTATGGTTGTTTATGCTTCGTACTTTATCCTATATATTCAAGATGACCTTGTGGAAACTTTTTTATTGTGGTAAAATATACATAATATAAAATTTACCATTTTCAAGTGTATAGTTCACTGGCATTAATATGTTGACAATGTTACAGAAATTTTTAAAGAATTCAAATTACCCTCTTTTAAAGAACTATAATCTAGTATTTAAGTCTAGTTATGTCCTATGATTGCACATTATTGCATTAATATACTTGTATTTGTGATTTTTTTATTTTTCTTAAGACTTTTTTGACATCCTCTAAAATGTCCTGTTTATGTATTGATAATGTTTGAGATTTTTTCTGTAGGCAGCCTTGAAAAACTTCCTTTCCAATTGTTTCCCCTTACTCGAAGTCAGAAAGTTGTCATTGTTTCTTTTTTTGTTTTGTTTTGTTTTTAATAACTATCTTTTGATTTTTGAGATAGTTAAATTCTTAATTTTTTGTTTTCCAGAGTACACTTTTTTTTTTTTTTTTTTTTTTGAGTCTGGATTGTGTCCCTTTTATTATTCCTTAGTAGACCTTCTCTAGCTTTTGCAGTTCCACCTTAAAGGTGGAAAGTCATGGTATGGACCATGACTTTTTAATGAATATTGAACAAGCATGATCTGTAAAAATGTGGAAATAAGCCTTAGTTGTCAGTTAGATTTCATGTCCCCTGGAGGGACCAGAATTGGATCCCTTTATGTCTTGAATTGAAACAGTTTAATGAACTGTAAAGTCTTCCATTCTTTTCTTTCTAGGTCCCCAAACTGAGGAAATGATGTCTGTTATCATGCATTCTGTCCATAAAGTGAGGGTAAAAGCCCTAAAACGTGTGCAGAGAAATATAGGTTCTTTTGAGATGAATATATGGGAGCCAATTGAAGAAGAAAAACCAGCCGAGGTTCCAGGTTTTGACAGATTTTCCCTGGGGACTAGTCTGAGCAGGAGCACACTCACAGAACTAGGGAGTTCTGTGGTACATAGTGATGCAGATACAGCAGATACCTTCTCTGAAGCTTTGTCAGTTGAAGAAAAAAGTAGGATACATTTCTATCAAAGGTACAGTTGAGATCGCTTAATAGCAGGCATTCACTTCCTTTGGAAAACAATGCTTTCAATGTTTCATTCAACTGATGAGCTGATTTTTGCCCCAGCAACCTCACTGATTGTACTATTAACAGTGAGAATAAGTGCTTCCCTCCCTACTTATGAGGATGTTGGAATGTAAAATGAGACCATACATTTGAAAATGTATTTCATCTAAAATACTATTGAGGAGTGAAATAATTTTGTCATGTGAAAGTATAAAATCAAATGAGTAGATAAAATTCTGTAGTTTTTTTTATGGGAGGACTTTTAGTTCTTTCAGTAATCTTTCAGTACTCTTCAGACTTAAAGAGTGTAGGATTATTGAGTTAGCTATATTGTTTTTAAGTTCCTAGGGAAGGAAATTGCACATTCATTTTTGAATCTTGCCCATAAATTGTTGAAAGATTCTTGCTTATCATTTAAACTTCTATTTCTCTGATTTAAGCAGATTTTTTTTCTTTCTAGTATCTTCTCTTAAGCAAGATTATGGTTGATTACATAGTCTTTCAGTCATGGGAAGGATAAATTGCATAAATTGCATTTTATCCTTCCCATGACTGAAAGACTATGTAGTCAACCATAATCTTGCTTAAGAGAAATAAGTCCATCTACTTCAAACATCTGCTTAAAACATATCTAATAGTATTATAAATGGTGTGCATGTTTGATCAAACAATGGCATTGTTAGCATAGGAGTACCCTGGAGGCTGCTTATTGTGCAATTTTAAGAAGAGACATGGTGACTTCAGCCCAGGTGCCTAACAGGAACCTTTTATTTCTCTTATTGAGAGAACTAGGGATCTGTGTTCTGCCCTAAGGGCCATGTTGAAAGGAAACAGATTTTAAACTAATTACAGTTGGCAGTTAAGGTGAAAGTGTTTAAGAAATCCCCAACTTTCGCATGGTAAGGAATCCCAAGGGCAGCCCTGCTTGCTGCACGTTGTACAGAGGGAGCTGAAAAGGGAAACAAGGAACTGCAAACTAAGATTGTTCTGGTAGCTGTGATTGTTATTGACTTTTTATTCAGTAGAGGACATTTTTTTTCCCCCTGAAAAGCATTTATGTTTCTGTATAGGGAAATGTCTGCGAACACATTTTAATCTCTTTTAACACAAATTTTTCCTTTTGATAGTAAAGTGTTATATTTTTTAGATTCAGAATGTTCAGCTCTAGTAAACACAAAGATCATTTAGTCTAACCCTTTATTTGAAAGATAGGTTATCAAAAAAAGGTAATCCAAGAAAGGTAGGTAATCAGAAAAAGATAGGCATTAAAAAAAAGATAGGCATTAAAAAAAAGATAGGTGACTTAAAACGTGGAGAGCATTTTTATTGTCAGTTCTAAGTTTTAGTAATTAAATGACTTTTGTCTTTTCAAATTTTGTTTTGCTGTAGAAACAGTGCAAATCGCGTGGAATTGGCGTTGATTGGTAAGCCCAATGATAAAAAGAAAATATGTAATCAGAAAGAAAATCCTAAAAGAAAAGAAGATCATGAAAAGTTATTACAAAATGCGCTTCCTATTATAGGTGTTTGGGAATTTGAACGCGATGATGATGAATATATTAAATTCCTTGATCTCTTCTTGAGTTATGTTCTTGAAAGGGACCTACTTGGTTCTAAGGGTCCTGGCATTCCATTTCTAACCAGTTTTTCTGGACATCTTAGAGAACATGAACTTAATTCATTACTTTTTGATGTACATACAACATTAAAACGACGTCAGGGTAAAACCAAAAGCCAGAACGTATTTAGAGCTGGCTCCTGCTTTGTTCTTGCTCCGGAGTTTAATGAGTCTGAAAAATCAGAAAGCCAGGCACTTTCCGCTTCAGTACTGGTTAATCAAAGAATCAGACCTTTTTTAGAGAATCCTTTGAATGAAGTTAATAAAAATGAAGGAAAGAGTGGATTGTTTGGTTTAAAACAAAAGTCCGTTTACAGAATACAAGATGACAGTGCAGAGAAGCCTTTAATCCAGAGATTGTCGAACCATAGTTTTCGGACTCCTAAATCTGTTAAAACTAGAAGATGTATTTTCAAACCAATTCAGTGCAATGATGTTAATCCTCAAGAAGATCTTCCTCTAGAACTAGATGGCACATTTGGCAGTATAAGGAGGCTGCTGGAATGGATGATAAGATGGTCTGATAGAAGATTGCTCTGTGATTCTAGTCTCACTGAGTCATCCTGTGAGTACAGTCCTGTCATTCGTGTAAAAACCTCTACAGCTGCCATTCTTACATCATTGTGGCTTTTGGAACAACCCTATTTTGCTACATATAATGCAAAAACTGCCATTATTAAGGTAAGTACTTGAATTTATTACATACAAATGAAAATTTTCATTTTAGATTAAAACTATATTTATATTTTCCCAACAGTTAACCCATTCCCCGTTCGCCCGTAGAATACTCATCTGCGGCACTTGAGGCTGCAGTGTTTACCCCAAGATAACTAATGGGTTACAGTCCTAACCTTATCCCCAAAGTTTGCTATGAAATAGCTCGCTTTTATTATTATTTTTACATTGCTCTAGTATATCGTTAGTCTTTGGATACAAATGACATCATTCTATCTGTAGCATTCTGTTTTTAGTTGTGATATTTTCATTTACAAAATATAGGAATTCTCGATCGCTGAAAATGTTAAATCCTAGGAAACATAGCATTCCTACATGTGATGTTAACATCATTCTCAAACAGTTATTAGCCAAAGATTCATTTGATGAATCCAGTTTACATATACATTTCTTTTACATTAGAATTAAAGAGAAATTCTATTCAGAAATAACTCCAAGAACAGTTTTTATATTTTCACATTGGAATCCGGATTTGATTTTGCCTCAAGAAGCCTGTTTATGTAAAATTAAATTAACGCTGGCAGCGAGCTGCACTTTTTTTCCTAAATGGGAAATGAGTTAAAGAATCACTAAGAAACTAAGTTAATTATAATCTATATCATGTAATTCTTTTCCTCAAGTGTTTTCTTTAATTCTTAAAAGTAATTAATTAGGGTAAAATTGCTTTCATAGAGGCTGTGAGGTTATGAGTATTTTATGTGTGTTAAAAATTTTTTTAAGTGCTATTATAGGATCTGTTTCTAGTGATTTATCTTGTTCATTTGTTTAGAAAATTTTCCTTTGTTTCTTCATTTTCCTTGACTCTCTGTTGATTTCTGCACATTCAATTAAACAGCCACATCTCCCAGTCTAGACAGAGTAGGAGATAAATCTCGTCACTTAACCTGGTTTGAGCTTTTGGTCGTCTCTGGAAACTTTGTGATTGTCTAAGCCTCCTCCTTTATTCTTAGTGGCTTCAAGTAGTTGAGGGTATGCCTAGCCCCCTCAGTATCCCATCAGGGCGGATCACATTTATTCTCTACATAAAGGCTGATGAGAAGCCAGATCCTCAGGCAGCATGTGGCAAAGTATGTAGTTAAGGCCCTTTGGGGAAGGAACTGGGAAATGGGTGTCTTTGCCTGCTCACTGTGGATTGGGCCCTGGTATATAGCTATAGGAGGATGCTCTTAAACCCATTAACAAATGGTTCTTTGTTTGTGGTTTGGGACTCATGAATGCAAGCTCCAGTGGCTATCAGAGACAGGTGATCTGAGAACCTGTCCCTTAGTCAGCAGCTGCAAAAGCTAGGTGCCAGATGTATGTACAGGTTCCTTCCAGGGAGATGCTGGTGAATAGGAGAGGGCTAGATGGAGAAGGCTAGGGAGGTGACCATCAGCTTCCCTTGTCTCTGGGGATCATGACCAGCCCTTCGATGTGTGCTAAATTATAAGCCTGACCCTCAGGCAGCAGCTTTCAAAGTATACAGGTAGACTTCTTCCAGGAGAAGACTGGGAGGTGGGTGTTTTTACCTGCCTCTCTGTGCTGAGCCTTGTGAAGATGAAGGCCAGAGTGCTCAGGCACCTGTTAAAACTGCTTCTTTGTTTGCTATGGTCTTGAGGGTCTTGTGGATGCAAGACTTACTGTCTTTTATGGATAGGTGTTTTGGAGTCCTGCCCCTCAAGTGGGAGTCTTCAAAGTTAGGGCACTAAATGTGGGTTCCAAATCCTTTGCTCCTAGTGGGAAGCTGGGACTTGGGAGTTCTCTCCTAATAGGGCACTTTGCTAGGAATGGGTTTACATGGTGTGTCTCAGCCTTTCCAACGTGTTTCAGTGTATTTTCTCATTCACTTGATGTATAGAAGTCAGTTTCTGGATTTCGTTCTGCAATAATTGCTCCATGTGTAGTTGTACATATAGTGTGTTTGTGGGAGGAGGGGAGTTTAGGAGCCTCCTATGTCATCATGTTAGTTGACCCCCCTCCATTTTCTAATTCTGCATTCATTCTATTTTAAAGCACCTTCATTCTAAAATCGTTTATTCTCGGATGAGGGGCATGAATGAGTGTGCACATGTGTTTTGTTTTATTTTTAATGAATTTTTGCAGGGTTTTTTTTTTTTGAGGTCAGTTTCTGTTATCTTAAGGTAATTTATAAGATACTCTGATATTTCTTGTCATTGAAATTTGTGATTCTAGGTAGTACATACCTAAGTTTCTAAGTAAGAAACAAAAGAGATATGTTGTATTTTTAGCTGCATATATTTTTGCCCACTGTGTCATTTTGAAATAATTACTAATGTTTTTATAACAGCAAAGAGAATTAAATGAAGGCAACTTTGCGTTTTTATTGCTATTGTTTTGTGACCTAAAACATTGGTGATATACCTTACAAATTTGCAAGGCTGATTTCTTTTGAGTACTCTTTAGGTGGTCAGGTTCATTATTTCTAGGTAGAATAAAGACTTGGTCATTGCTTCAGCATCAAATATTGAGTTGATGTGCACTGTACACTTGATAAATGAACAAGAAACTTAACCAAAAGAAGTTCTGTAGAAAGTGTTAACAATATGAAAACATAACGAAAGTATGAGATTCAGTAGTGAAATCTAAATACTACAAATGGCTTGTTTTAGGTGCAGGAGAATCATTACACTGAGTCTCAGAGTGGACCCAATGTTGAGAGTAATCGCAAAACAGATGTTGGCTGTTGTGTTGCAGTTTCCACTCAAGGCGGGCCTGAGGAAAGAAATGATCAAAATGAATATTGTCGAAGTATCTTGATGTAAGTTGCTGATGACAGCCTGTTTTCAGTTGGTGATACTTTGTTTGGTGTTTGGGCTTAAAGGGAAGAATTTAACCCTTGAAAGTTAAAGGAGTAAGCATTTCTTTGAACTAGAGAATCAGGAAGTGAGCACTTTCTGAAGTGCTTCAACAATTCATTGCCAATTGTTTCTTTCATGTTAGTCTAGCTTACATCTTCTAAGAGAGGAACTAATTCACCCTGAGAGATTCCTTTATTATATTAATTGATTTCTTCTGTCACAGGAAGTTGAACTAATCATGTCATCTATTTTTCCATATGAAGCAATGCTATGAGTTCTTATCTTTGAATATCAAGGCTGAAGCCTTTATAGCAGGAAGATTCCTTTGTGAGAATGGCAGATTTAGATAAATCGAAGTTATTCTAATCTTTTGAGTAAATAAAAACCTTTCACTGAGCTTCTACTATGGACCAGACATATTTAAAAACAAGACTTTATAAATATGAAAAACAAGTTTGTTCTTTTTCAATAAACTAAATCAATTAAAAGCAAGTTCTTTGTTTCCAAGAATGAGTTATAATTTTAGCTGCTTCGTTTTTGTCAGTAGAATGCCAACTGAAGCCGAAAATCTTGAAATAAAAGAAACCAATGATGAAATTATTTCTGTCACTGGTGATACTGAAAAAGAACGTATAGGTATTGATGAAGATCTTTTAGAAGTAGAAACATTTACACAGGAGGAAGTGAATACATACCTTTCAGTCTATG
The DNA here is from genome assembly GCF_902729225.1 of Pteropus medius. Lineage (NCBI taxonomy): Eukaryota > Metazoa > Chordata > Mammalia > Chiroptera > Pteropodidae > Pteropus > Pteropus medius. The sequence goes on from NW_024351073.1 coordinate 3,857,705, forward strand.
AAGGTCAGTTCATTTGGCTAAATTTTTTTTTTTTGACTTTATTAATTTGGAATTGGCGAATGATTACCTGTGATAAATTGCTTAGTCTTATATCTAAATTAGTATGTTTATAATAGCCTAAAACCAAAAATTACAAGAGAAGGTAATATTTATCAAATATTGAACATATTAACTCATAATCTAAATTTAAATTATCAGGCCTTTTGTCTTGCTTATGTAATTGTTATGGGCCTCTTCTTTTCTATGAACCAATTCTATGAGCTTTCCTTGGCAGTCTTCCTTAAAATAGAAACTCTTGAAGCTTTATGAAGCTTTATATGCACTGATATGAATGAAGCCTCTTAAGGCTCATTTCAGTTTTACTTGATGAAGAGGGATTGTCTCCAGGTGTTCTAAAAACTTTCTTTAAGGAAGATAGAAAATATTTCTGCCATTATATTTGTTTCCTGTAATATTCCTAAACCTTCTAAAAAGTAATTGGTCATTTTTCAAACAGTCAGTTTTCTTTTCCTCTTTGTTTCCCTATAGAAGATGCCAAAGAACCTGTTGAAAGTCTCAAAACTCTCAGTATTGCCATTGACATGCAGACTTTACCACAGCCTTCAGAAGAAGTAAGTCAATAAATAGTGGATAAAATTATTTAAATTATACCTGTTTTTATGTAATACATCCAACCAAGGTTATTTCTCTTAAAAGTACACCGTAGATTATAGAGTATAGCCATGCCATGCAGCATTTTTCTTTCACTGAAAATATATGATTAGTAAGATGTCTTTTAATTTCAGGCAGTGCAATTTTTATTTCATAAACTGCTGTAGAAAGTTAATCAAGAGTAATGAAAGTATTCTTTATTCAAAATATATAATTCACCTATAGTATGTAGTTTTTACACATGTATACACTGTATTTTTCTTAAAATGCCATACACTGGATTTCCAGATGAAACACATACATTTCAAATTACTGAAACAATTCCTTTAAAAAGGATTAGTTTTTCCTGATTTTATAGTTTTTCTCACAGTGTACTTGCCTATCATGTAGTGATGGTTGTATGTAAATGTATTTGTAAATATTTTATAAAGGATTTCTAGTGACATCATTTGTCTTTGTACTTTAATATGCTCAGTGGCTCAGAGTGATAGACCAAAGGCAATGCATACAGTATCAGGATATGGTCAGGGCAGGACTGGTAGAACATTTTAATATTTAGTTTCTCACTTGCTTTTAAACTGTTGTTACTCTGGGCAAGCGGCTGATGTGAAACTCAAGATACCTAGGATGGTGATACCTATTTGTTTCACCTCTTTTCTTTTTGGCTACTATTAATTTTAACAGCATTCCACAGAAGGAGTTCAGTGTCCAAGGGAATCATTGGAGACATACATGGAGCAAAAATCAACTGGACAGAAAGGGTGAGGGGAAAAAATATGGAAGTGGTTGTAACTGCCTTGTTTACTTCCGTGAACAAAGCTTAAGGCTCTCAAGGCTCATCTAGGATTCACTTGATAAAGAGGTTTTTCTTATAATTTACAATGTATATTTTATGGAGGTATTATATTTCTAGTGAAATTGTAACTTCAGCTTAGAGCAATGATTTTTAGTAAATGTTATGCTTCTGCATCTCAGAGTAAAATAAATAATGATATCTAAAATGTCTTTTGTTCAGCCATGACTATCAGCCTATCAAAGTAAAAGATAGTTGTAAATAGACCACAGTTTATTCAGCTGCTAATTAGGGAAGCAGCCTTTCATACTGATTCCATTTTTATTGGATCAAATGAAGAACCATTATGGATCATAATATGTATGTATAATCTTTCGCTGCTGTGGTATAATTACACACACTGTTTAAGGCTCTGATGTGCCCACACTCTGCTGGCTAGCTTATTGTTGCTTCAAGGAGAGCTGAAGGCAGTTTTCATTTGTTGCAGCTTAGGGACAATTTCTTAATTTTCAGAATTTGTGAAGTTTTAGAATTTTAGAATTACCTTGCATGAGAGGTAACAATTCGATTTTCTCTCTCTTCTGAATATTCAAATTTGTTCAGTTCTTCTATGGGTAATTAACAAAAAGAATATATTTAATGTGCCTTTACAAGTAATATAGATGTTTCTATTAATAAAAAAAACAGTCCTTATAGTTTAAAATGTGATAATGGGCTCTGTAGTTTTCCTAGGCAAAGTGCCTGTCTCTTCCATAGGTGAAGTTTGATGTCCCAGCTAACCTCATTTGTCCCCTCATTTTAGATTCTGTCTGTTGCCGAACTCTCAGCAGTATTCAAGTCATATGTTAAGCTATCCAGACATATTCTTTGCTTTTGTTTGAATCTGTTGTGAATTGCTATGGAGACAGACGTAAACAGATTGTAATTATGAGCTAAGCATTACAGAGGATTAGAGGACTTTTAGACGTGTAGATGGCTGAGGGTTTGATCACTTGTACCTTAGGTAATGTGAAGAATATCTTGCTTCCTAATCAATTATTTATTAATCTTTAATTATAGTATGATTGAAGACTTTTCAAATCCTGAACATGCCCTTCCCCATTCATTTTGTGTGGATACAAATTCAGAAGTTTCTAGGTAAGAATTTTTGCGTACTGTATCATTTTAATATAATCATGTTTTACAAATAGATAAGAGAATGAAGCGAAATTTTTGAAATAATCACTAAACATTTTCACCAAAAACTAGGAGAATAAAGGGAAAGCAACATGAAGCATTAAAGAGCAAAATTAAAAAATTTTAAATCATTCCTTCAATTAAAAAAAATATAAATTTTTTAAAAAAGTAAAATAGGTGCACATTTCTGACACCTTTAATGAAAAGATTTTCTTCTAACAGTTGTTTTGAAGACATACAGGAACTATTTAAGAACAGTGGGTATATTATGAAAAGATGTAGTTGCTCATTTTCAGCCTCTAACAGGTTTCTAATAGCATATAAAATGATTTTAATTTTTTTAGTTTAATTTAATTAGAATACAGGTTCATCCACTTCTATCTTTTGAATTTTTTTACAGAGCTTGAACAGTGTGTTTATTGTGTAGAAATCTTGCTGAAATAAGATAATATAGCACAGCTTTACTTTAGAAAAATTCTCCATAATTAGAATTTATCTTTTTGCCACTTGTTGCAAGCAAAGGCCAGTAAATTTGTCTTAAAATGGGCAAGTCAGTTCTAATACCTGTTTTTCATGGATTTGCCAAATAAAGTCTTATTACAGAGTATATTAGATACTTGATAATAGGCAAATACTGCTAACAGGGGATTTGTGTAAGCCCAAATAAATCTAAATGCAATTCAGTATGTGCTTTTCTTTTTAGAGACAGTGGTCATTTTATTTGGATATAATGCCTAGTTCCTTACTTAGTGTATGAAATGGATTTGCTTAGAAAACATTGAATACTTGCTATGTTTAAGGAATCATCCCAAAACAATCATTTTATTAAAAAAATACTTACTTTGACTTGTAACTTTTATTTTTAAATAAGCTTTTTTTTGGTTAGGATTTAATCATAAGTATGAACTGTGATTTGTTTGGAAATGAAATGTTCACAACACTGTTGTTTCACTTTAAATGATGATCAGCAGAAGTCTGCTGTACTTATTTCAGAATTAAACATTTTTTTAACCCATACGTTCCCTAGTTTTCTTAATTCCATTCTGGGTTATTAAATTTGGCCAAAAAAAATATTCTTAAGCCAAATTACATAGTCTGTACAGCTAATCAGAATTATTGCACAGGTCTCAAACTCAGATGCCTGCAGGGACCAGGCAAATAAAATACATGTGTGTACTGTCTGGGTTGTAACACCATAGGGAGGGCACCGTGGCTGACTAGACAGTACATGTCCCTTAATGAAGGCATTCAGATGAATAACTGCTGATGACAAATGGATCTAATGGCCAAGGGGTACAGAGAGATAGGCTTTGGGTTTACATTTTCTGAAAACTTCCAGAAAGCCTGTAAAGTAGAAGAAAAAGTAGGATCAGAATATTCTGGTTATAGACATCTAATTTTTTTTTTTTATTTATGTGTAATTTGTATTTATATGCTTCCACATGTAGTGCACAGATCTCTGCATTTAAAGATAAATCTTCCTCAGTTCCACCTTTGGTGTCAAATGGAGTCGATGTTGCTTCACAGACACCTCTGCCAGCACCCCAGCAGACCCAGAGAAATGAACCCAGGGTTCGATTACCGGATTCTTCTGATTCTGTTAGGCAGATGCTCGAAGATGAAATGTTTAAATTAGTTCAGGTAAGCATATCTCCATATAAATAAGTAAATCTACACGTGAAATATATGTAAGGTTTTAAAATATGAACAGACTTCTAGAAACAGACAAGTTAAAATTAAATCGCAAGGCTTCTTTGGGCACTCTTATTCAGAAGTTCCTAACTCTAGGGCTAACTTTAGGCTGAGCTCCTCACTTTTCACAGTGACTTCTTTGAGATGCAGAGCTGCACACAAAAGTGAAGTGGGGGATAATCAAAGCAGACTAGTGGACTCCTGTTCAAAGGTATCCAAATGTTATTTTCTAACACAGCCTGTCACATATTTCTTATCCTCAAACCAAATTTTGTTTCGGTTTGAAATTGTCAGCTGCATTTTAAAGTAACGTTCACTTTAACTTCCATTATCTTTTTTTTCACCTCGTTATCCTTTTTTCTACCAACAGTTTTAAATTGTTTTCCTTTTCTGTTTCATTCCTTAAACATTAATTTCCCTCAGATCTAATCCTGTACTCATGTGTTCTACATTCACTTCCATATCCTTTTATGTGATGTGATATACTATTTTTATATTGGTGATACTCGATTTCTTTGATCTTAACAAGCCCTGATGAGAATACTTTTCCAGTATGTCCCACTGTCCCATGAAACTTACTGAAACTGACATTATTCTTATTCTCCCTGGTCCCTTCTTTTCCTTTGCCATTTAATAACACTGTCTGTTTTACCAGCTTAAAGTTTTAGAAGCATTTCTCAAATTGGTTTTTGGATTACCTGGGGACTTTGCTGGTCACTACTCTGCATATTTAACAAATTCTCCAAATAATCCTGATGCACACAAAAGATTAAGAATCACTGTCATAGTCACCCTTGCCTTCTTTCACTACCCACATCCAGTGTTCGTCTGTGCCCTCTTGCTTGTTTTGCCCACACTGTCAGTATAGCCACTTTTTATTTCTATAGCTGTAGCCAACCTTAGAGTCTCAGAACTTCATACTTCCATTATCTTATATATATATTTTCTATGACATTCTTTTTCAGATATTGTTTTAATACTCTATTTTCCTTTTTTAAATTTCAGGTATAAATTTGTATACTCTATGTTAATAATATTGTTTTAAAAATACAAATAGTGAAAGGAAATACATGAGAAGTATCAGTACTAGTTATCTCTGGGGATAAGATTATGAATGATTTTGACTTTCTTTTTATGCTTTTCTATATTTTCTTTTGTAATAAGGATGTGTTTATTATATATTTTATATTTTATATATTTTATATATATTTTATATAAATATATATTTTATTTATACATATTTTATTTACATAAATAAAAAATATATATTTTAGATATATATTTTATATTTTATATATTTTATATATATTTTACATATATAAAATATATAATATATAATATATATATAATGTGTGTGTGTGTGTGAGTGTGTGTGTGTGTGTGTGTGTGTGTATATATATATATATATATATAAAATTGAAGGGTACCTATGTATTTTTAACCTTCAATGTTTCCTTGTTGGTTTGTTTTACCAAAAGCAAATTATTCTATTGTCTTGAAAGACTCCCCACCCAGCTTTTACCTTCCCTTTTTTCCCCCACTGTATTTCACAAAATCATTGGTTCTCAGTGTGGTCCCTGGACCAGTAACATTAGCATCACTTAGATGTTAGAAATGCAGATTATCAAGCCCCCATCCCAGGCCTATTGAAATCAGCAGCTCTGGGAATGGGGCTCAGCAGAGTTCTTGAAATCCTCCAGGTGATTGTGATGTATGCTAAAGTTTGAAGACTGCTGCACTGCATATCTTCTCATTATAGCCGCTGTAAATTTCCTGTTCCGTCTAAACCAGTGCATATGCTAGTGGTTCCCAAGCTTTTTTGCACATTGAAATCACATGGTTATCTTAAAAAATAATAATCCTGGCTCCCATCTTGACATTCTGATTTTATTGGCATGGGGTGTGATTCGGCCATCGGGATTTTTTTAAAATGCTGCTCAGGTGGTTTTAATGTGCAGCACAAGTGGTCAACCACTTATGCATGCTCTTGCCTTTCACCTAGTTAGCCCTTCCATGGGAATTCCTCATTCTTTACCCGTTTGCTAATCTCTTCTGTTTTCTTTCCTGAAAAATCTGTTCATGACACACCCATTTTAGGAATTCTTTAATTACCCTCACCCCACTCCATCATATCACTCCTTTATGATCCCTGGGATGTTTATGTAAACTGCTTCACAATTGGTCCTAAATCTCATTTATGAGTTTATATTCCCAGCTGACAACTCCTTGAACACAGGAAGCTATTCTTTTTTCCCCTTTTTAAAAAAATCTCTCCCAGCTATGCTTCCTGCTCAGCATTCATGGGTCACACAGATATTAAGATAAAGGTATGACTATTGTGGAATACTCACATTGTTGTTGATTTCTTAGATTTTTTCATTATATTTTAAGATGTTCCTTTAATTTTTATTTTATTATAGCTGCAACAAATCAACTTCATGAGCCTAATGCAAATAGTAGGATCATCCTTTGCTAATCTCCCAGATATACATCAGCTTCTACAGCAGTCTCAGACTATGCATTTGGCGGGAAGCCAGGTATCAAACCCTGCAAGAAGGAGTAGTGATGTTGAAGACGCCAGAAGAAATGTGAAGGAAAGATTTTCCATTAGACCTCAGTCCTTGGGAGGAGAGCACATGAGAGAGCCTGGCACGAACGGCCCACACTGCCCCACAGGAATCGTGCAGTCTGATCAAAATAGTAATGGAAAGTCACAGGTAACTTGCATTTAAAAATACCATAAAGTTGTCCTAGTAGTTCAACTGTTGATTTTGTTATTTGAGTAAATAATATTTTTGGCAGTTACTATATTCCACCACCCCCCCAAACATATTGAACATCATTTACAAAATAAGGAGTTTGTAATATATCCTGAGCTTACCTAGTAGCTTTTTTTCTTTTCCAGAATGTTCCACATGGGAGTGTTCCTTGTCAATTAGCAGGCCAGCCTCAAAATGGAGGATTACCTCCAGCATCTCAAAGCTTACCAACCACTTCGTTATCTTCAGCTCCTGCTGGAAATACTCACCTCTACCTCTTGTCTTTATCTTCTGCCATTCCGAAGACACCTAGACTTATCCCAGCTGCAAAAGCTTTCAGACCTGGTGATGGTTTTCCTTTGCTTCAGTTTCAGCCTAAGCATGAATTTAAGCCTCTTTCCTTCCATACAGAAAGAGTTCCACAGGTTCCCTTCAGGCCTCCACCACAGCCAAGGGAGGCATGGGGATCATCTGATTCCTTGCATTCTCCTCTGCCACAGAGAGGAATGCACACTACTTCAGCGTCCCATTTGAATTTGAGCCAGTATGATACTGAAGACATAAAAAAGGCAGTTGAGCAGAAGAAATGGGAAAAAACTGTAAATACGGAAATTCCTAAGCATATAAACTCGGATCAGTATATGGGACAAGAAGACTTGACACCTCAACAGGATTCTTCAATATTTGTGAAACCTGAAAAACTGTTTAATGTTAAGCCAGGACCCCTTGAGATATCTCCTCAGAATTCCTTTGGACTTCCGTTATTGCACCTGCAACTTAAACCTCCAAATGTATTTTCTTCTGTCTCAAGAGCATCAGTTACAGTTCCCTCAATACCTATCAGTACTGTAGCAGAAGAAAGAAAATACCCAAAGCTATTATTACTTCATTCGTATCTGTCTCAGGAAAATATGGTAATGTTTTTTACAGGATGCAAAAGCACAGTTCTGTGTTTTTCATACTATAAATACTATACATTCAATGATAAGCTCTTATACATTTCTTTTGTAAAAGCAATTCTTCTGTTATTGAACATATAAAAATCTGGTTTAAAATAATCAGTATTTTAAAGGCTTTAGGTCCTTCTTGGGCATCAATACCAGAATTTGCTGCTCTTTCACACACATTTCTTCTACTTAGAGAAGAAATAAGTAGTAAAATAAAATGACCAATTACTGTATGCGTTGTGTGTGTGTGTGTGTGTGTGTGTGTGTGTGTGTCTCTAGAGAGAGGGCATTGTTGGAGGTGCCTAGAAATGGTGATACGATTGCCTGGAATCTTTTACAGGTTAAAGTTGTCAGATGGACTCAGGTCTATAAGAAGTTATGCATATTTAAAAAACAAATTATATATTTAAAACACAAAGATTGAATCTTAATAAACCCACCAACTCCTTTTCAAAGTTTTAACCTTTGATTTATGAAATTCAAATTGTTTAGGCTTTAATTTTCTAAGTCAGTAGTGTACCATCATAGGAAGGAAATTCAGTAATTCATTCTCTGGTGGTGCATTTTTTAAGATTTGAAGATAGTAATGGGGAAAAATGGTTATTTCATTAGAAGAAATACTTACCATGCCTCTTTCCTTCTGAATATATAATGAACAGGGAAAAAAAGGTTAACGCTTTGGAAAAGTACACTCTTTAAGAAGGATTTAAAGAAATTTTTTTATTAGAAGAGTATCACAAACCCCCATTAGCATCATGCAGCGTCAGTGGTTATCAACATACTGCTAACATGCTCCATCTATAACCTCCACCCTTCTGCATCCTCCCTGTTTCAAAGAACTTTAAATGTTAGATATTATGTAATTTCACTTAAGATTTTAATATGGAAAAGAAATTAAGATGCAGACTTCCAACTTCATTTCTAAAATAGGAAGACCCAATTGAAATTTTCAGCACTCTAAAATCATTTAAGATTTGGATACTCATTTTACCAGTCCAGATCAATTTGTTACCTTTGACATGTTCTGTCTCTTTCATATTTTAGCTTAAACAAATGTTTTTTACATATTGTATAATTGAAGTTTGTAACTTTAAATTAATATGCTTTGTTTTTTTCTTATAGTACAAAACCCCACAGCTTATTCCACTTGAAAACCTGCTTGCATTTAAACAAAGCCAACAGAAACTAACACATTTATTTGAGCAAGGTGATTCAGAGCACCATCAGCTTCTAAAGGTCAAAATAGAACCATCTAAAGTGAGACAAGGAAAGGACAGTAAAAAAAGGCAAGTTTTAAGTGAAATTTTATTTGAGAATATCATATACCTCCAAGTTTATCAGTTATAAAGATGGAAGTTCTCTGGTTCAACCTCCTATCCTATACACAGTTGCATATTCAGTCGCCTTGTGTCATGCATTTGAACACATCTTGTGATAAGGAAAATTCCTATATTTGAGAGACAAATACTATTTTTTTCAATTTTATTAAATTCTTGGGAGCATTTAAGAGCTTACTTCTTAGCAAGTCATCAAATTGGCTAAAGTAAACTCATAAAAAAAATTGAAAGAAATTCTCTCCTGTCATTCATAGGCTAGAGGATTCTTTCACATTTTTCTGTAATAGGGTAAGCAGTCATCTTTTGCAACACAAATATTTGGTATCTCGTGCAATACAACAATATTTCTTGTTACTCATCTTACCACATACTCTAGACTCTTACACAGAAAGGCTGTGACTTCTGATAAAGAGTATTTAAAGTGTTTTACTCATAATGGATGTTCAATACATGTATTGACTAGTAAATTAATACTTACTCTAAAAAATCCTCTAAAAATTTTACATTTATCAGGCCCTAAATTCTACTACCAGTACTTTCTTCCTAGAAATGTTTCCTTCCTTTCACTTTTAACAAATATTCCCTCTTAAAAGTAAGTCTTCGCTTTAACTTTTGGTGCTCTCTTTTCTCCTTGCTGGGATTTTGCCGAGGTGACTAAGGGTGCTTAACTTCTTTAAATAAGTGAATGGCAGTATTCGGTAGGTGGGGCCAGCTTAGAATCTGCAGAAAAAATTTTGAAAATTACCTAAAAGGTATAACTCTGACCTGAGATTCTAGTGATTTACACAGAAAAGTCAGTTCAGTAGTAGAGGAACTAGAAATAATTTTCATGCGTCCCTGACTTTCGCTTATATTTGCTTGTATTCTAGCAGAATATCTTGCTAATTTAATTAAATGCCATTGAAAATAATTTGACAATTTTCATAACTATCCCCCTATATAGCATGATACAAATAAAAGACTGATGATACTAAAATAGTAAAAATATATTTTACACTGTTGTTTTTAACAGGCAAAGACGACGAGCTGAGAAAGAGCTACAAGAGGAAAGATCAGAGAAACTAAAGCGAAAACCAAGTGTGACTTTCCAGCCAGAGGATTCCATCATTAATGATGATGATTCAGAGATACTTGTGAAACCCAAGGTATATAGAAACTACTATACATTCTTCCCTGGTGTACATGTACACAGAGTTTAGAATGTCTTTGTGGTTTATGTAGTCTTCTGATTGCGGGAAGCTTCTGACTGTTACCAGGAGAATTTTTACATCATTAAGTACATAAATCCCTGCTGTGTCCCTCTGTGGAACAGTAGACATACAGTCGTGAATTTGGAAAGCAACTTGATGATAAATCAAAAACCGTGGAGCATCTGCCTACGTGACTTTTATATTTGAAATTACTCTGCTTTTCTTCTACGACATTTTAATGCACATTATATGTTATCTGGGTTTCTCCTATTACAGTTTCACCTATCTTTTTTATGCACCTCTGAGATTTCTAACATACAGGTTTATCATATAGCCTATATTTTATTTTATTTTTATTTTTATTTTATTTTTAAATTAAGTTTATTGGGGTAAGTAACATTGGTTAATACAATTATATAATTTTCAGGTGTACATTACAATTTAACATCTGTATATTCTATTGTGTGTTTACCACCCAAAGTCCAGTTTCCTTCAGCTACCATATATTCGATCCATTTTACCCACTTCACCCTCCCCTTACCCCCCTATGTTTGACCTTTTATCCCATCAACACCCCTCTCCTCTTCTGCCCGCTTCCCCCCACCGCCACTTCACCTTCTGGTAACCACTAGTCTATAGTCCACGTTCATGAGTCTATTTGTCCTGTTCTTTTGTTGCTTTTAGGTTTATATCCCACATATAAGTAATATCATGTGATTTTCAACTTCTTCTGTCTGGTTTATTTCGCTTAGCACGATTATCTCGAGTTCCATCCATGTTGTCACAAATGGCGGTATTTCATCTCTTCTTATGGCTGAGTAATATTCCATTGTGTATATATATACCAAAGCTTCTTTAGCCAGTCATCTTTCATAGGACACTCGGTTGCTTCCATGTCCTGGCCACTGTGAATAATTGTATAGCTTATATTTTTAATCAGATCTTTTTAAATATTCCTTGTAAATTTGGTAACACTATTTACCAGTTTTTGCAACAGCATATTAAACAAGCAGAAACAGTTTTGTTTACATGGATTTGTAAAAGGCACACTTTTTCGTTAAGTCCTCAAAAGCATGTCTGGAGGCATCTAGTAAAAATGTTGAGTCTGAATAACTGATAGGATGGGAATACTATTCTATGTTAAAGCTACTCTGCAAGAGAGATTTGCACATCATAATTTAGTAATTGCATTAAGTTGGTAATGCTCTTTTTTATTGTTCATTGACTTGTGAATTTTTGAATTTCCTTGTAAAGCTACTTTGATATAATAAACAGATATTTCTAGAATTATAGGATTTGAACCTATACCTATGAAGTAACAATTCTCATAGCTATTATATATTCTTTTCAAATTAATAAATGTCTTGAGTTAATCAGTAATTATCATTTGGGGATTCATTTAGGAACAACATGAACATCATGGTTCCCAGCCTTTGGATGATTTTGAAATTCCTTTTGGTATGTATATGCATGATTAATGTCTAAGTTCAGAGTTAAAGTCTTCTAGATATCTAGAAATATATATATAAAAATGAGACTAATTCTCATGTTATCTTTGACAAGATAGGGTGTGTGTGTATGTGTTTTGATGTGTTATCCAGTAGAGCACTCCTTGACAAACTATGGCCCATAGGTCAAATCCAGACCGCGCTTGTTTTTTTAAATCAAGTTTTATTGAAACAACCAGGCCCATTTATTTAGGCATTGTCTATGACAGTTTTCACACTACAGCAGCATTCAGTTATTGCAAAAAGGGACCACATGGTTCACAAAACCTAAAATGTTTACTATCTGGCCCTTTACAGAAAAAGATTGCTGACCCCTATAGTGGAGCAATGCAGTTACTTAGAACCTCAAATAAGATACTGATATATAAGGCCTAAAAAAGAAACAGCGGAAGAATATGCCTATGAGGGTCAAATTCATCATAGAAAATACATGCACATTTAAATAAAGGAATCAGTTCAGAAAAGAGAACTTGCTTATTGATAGTAAATTTTCTTTCTTGAATTGGTCAATTTATTTCCTACCACCGAATGTATGTATTCACCAAGGCTTTCTCCTCAGTAATTTTTATAGACATATACACACTCTTGTGCATGTAAGGCTGTTCACTCTCATACCTTCAGCTCTTATTTTGATGATACTCAAATATCCATTGTTTTCTACACCTTAAATTGAGCATGTCCAAATGTCACCTTAAACTGAGCATGTCCAAATTTTGAGTTGGAATCTTCCTGCGAGATATCATTATCTTGACTTGTAAAGATTTTACCTTGAAAGTCACCCTTGATTCTTCTTTCACCTGTTACCCCATTCCTTCACATAGTCCTTGACCTGGTCCTCTCTCTTTTTCTTAATACCACTGTGCTGCCTCAGGCTTCTGCACGACTAAACCAAGATGCCAGTGCCATGTATCAGGCCTCTGGCCTGCTTAGCTCCCATCTCTCAGCTTCCTAATCTATTTGGTGGTATTCTTTCCCACTCCCTTGCCTTAAAACTACTTTCCTTTTCATTCTTAATAACTTTTGCTTCGTAAAGGTAATCCATGTTCACTGGAACAAATTTAGAAAATATAAATAGAGAATAAGAAGAATATTAGTCTCCCATAATTCTTCTGTCTGGAGATAACCAATGTTAATATTCTTTTAGGGTTTATTTTCTGAATATACATATATCATGCTAACCCATTATGCTACTGGATCTCATATATATAAAGAATACTTCCTCTTCTTGTTTATAACTTACTCATTTTAACATACTAGTATTAAGGTACATATCCACCAATATCACTAGATATTTTTCTTCAATGTCATTTTTAATGACTGTATAGTACTCCAATAAGTATATATTGTGTCATTCCAAACAACAATTCTCCAATTTTCTGACACCAACTGGGTGTCTTCTAAATTCAGTTCTGACACTAACAACCTATAGTTAACACAGACCCCATAGTTCTGAAAGACTCCCCACTTCAGATGCCATCTGTAAATGGGGTCCCCAGACACCTGCATTTCTACCTGGTCAGCTATAAATTTAGGTTCCCATGACTACCCCTTCTAGGTTTGCTAATTTGCTGGAACAACTCCAGAATTCAAGAAAGTGTTTTGTTTATGATTATAGTTTTATTCTAAAGGATATGACTCAGGAACAGCCAAATGGAAGTGATACATAGGGCAAGATGTCATGGTGGTTAGGGACAGAGAGCTCCCGTACCTTCTCTGGATGTGTCACCCTCCTAGCACATCCACTTGCTCATCAACTCAGAAGCCCCCTTAGCCTACTTGTTTGAAGATTTTTACTGAAGTTTCATGATATAGGCACGATTGATTACATCATTGACTATTGGTGATTGAACTCCATCTCCAGTAGCTCTTTCCTCCCCAGAGGTGGGGGTAGGGTGGGGCTGATAATTCTAACCCTCTTAGCATGTGATTGGTTCCTTTTGTGACCAGCACCCATCCTGAAGCTGTCTAGGGGCCCGTCAGGGAGTCACGTCATTAGCATAAACTCTGAAATGATAGAATGGGGCTCCATGAATAATGAAAGACACTCATATCATTAAGGAAATTAGGAACTCTGTGCCTGGAACCAATGACAAAGACCAAAAATATTTTTTATTATACTCCAGTGTGCCATAATTGATACACTTATTCTACTTAGTCTCCTGAGTGATTGCCCTGGAAAACCCACATTTAAACACCAACTTCTATAATAGACTTTGGATTTTGATTCTACTTCCTGCTGAACTTTTCTGCTTGGGTGGAAATTACCTCGTGTATGGGATATACAGTCTGAATTTATTATCTCTCCCCCACCAACTGGTTTGTTCTCTATCTTCATTTGTATCACTACCAGCTTAACCCCAAAACATAGGTTATTCTGATTTCTGCCTTCCTACTCTCTCACAGTTAATAACCAGTACTTTCCTATTTTCCTTCATTTGTAATTTTTCAATTTATCACTCTCTTCTCCATTCTTCATCATTACTAGGTACTTATTTGAACTGATGCAGCAGCAGCATCTGTTTCATTGCTTTATTTCAATTTTATCCACTCAAATCTATTTTCCACATACTGGCTGAGGTGGTTTTTCTAGAACATCAGTCTAACCATATCACTTCCCTGCTTAGCAGTTACTGGATCATCATCACCTAGAAGAATATCTCGGTGTCTAGGCTGGGCATACAGAGTCCTCCACAATTTTGATTTTGATTCCACTGAGCTGCCCTTGAGAGTCAACTTAGATACCACCTCATTCAGAAAGTCCATTTTGATAACATCTTGACACCCCATACCTCACCTCTCTTGAGTTAGGTGCTTTGCTTTAGGGCTTCTCAATGATTGCTGCCAGTGTTTTGTTGTTTTTATATATATATTTTTAATTAATTTATTTTTTTATGGTGACATTGGTTAATGAAATCCAATAAGTTTCAGCTGTACACTTTAACAGTAAGGCATATGTATATATTTACACTGTGTGTTTGTTGTTATATTTAAGAAATGCTAAAAGATGATGTTACTACTTCAGCTGGATTGCATTTCATGGCCTCTGTAAGAAAGAAAGCTATAGGATGTCAGGATGCAAGTACAAATACAGATCCAGGTAAAATGCTATTTATTTGTAAAAATTCATATGTTTTGCAATATTTAATATATGTAGACTTTCTCTTCAGAACTGATTTACAGGAAATTTTAAATTATGTGATATTAGTTAGTCATTTCAGCTTCTTGTCCCTAGCCCTGGTATATACTTTACACATTTTAAACTTAAAATCAAATCTTCAGTTGAATTTATGATATCTTAATTAAAACATAATAGAGATATTTGTTCAGAAATGCCATGGACTACATCTTAAATCGGTAGAAGTGTTTCAAATTCAGGTTCTCTAGTCCATTAATTGCCTTCACTGAAATTTCATGCTTCAGATTGAGAGGCCTGGACTTTTGGCCAATAAAATTGAATAGGAAGAAGACTAGATTGGGTTTAACATGGGAAGAGTATGTGTGACTGTGTCCAAGAATAGAAGAAATAAATGTTGGGGGAGCTGTTTGGAATTTTGCCTAACAAACTTCCTCATTAATATGTGCTCTGCCCTTTGTGTTTTAGTAATTCTTTTATATATTTGGGGTACAGTTTCTATTAACTATATAGAACCTTGTAAGTGACTTTTTAGACCTCTAATTTTATAATGTTATAAAATAATATTTATTGCTATGGTTTCAAAATAATATATGATCATCGTAGAATGTTTAGATAACATAGCAAGCCACGAAGAAGATGAAATTAATAATCACACTGCTCGAGTAAAATTTTGATGTTTTTTTCCTCTTTTGTACGTTTTACATAGTTAAATATGAGATATAGTACAGGTGTGCTCCTTGACTATCTGAACTCTCATTGTCCTGGTATTACTGCTGTCTTCCTTACGAGTTTAACCCTTCATGGGTCCCAGTGTTCATTTTTTTCCCAGGTACCTTGGGATACTCTCTAGTTTTAATGTTTTTTTTTAACATATCATTTCATTAGTTATTTACATTATAGTGCATGTTTGCTGCGGTGTTGAAGGTAATTCATATCTGATATGTTCAGTATTGTGTATTGCACAGAAATTAATGGATTAAGTGAATGTTAATTAAGTGATGTTTAAAATGCTTAATATTATTTAGGAATCCTTGATGGATAATTATTTAGGTGTTTAAGAGTTTAATGATATTTGGGAGATTGGATGGGCTAGGAAACCTTTTTTGTCTCTTTCAAAATAATGGAATAAAGTCTCCTGGTATCCGACTGTGCAGCACATTTTCAGGAATAGATTAGATTAGGATAACAAGGATTACCTGTATTTTGTATCCTTTGTTTTTTACTTTGATTTCTACTGAAGGTGACAAACATTTCCATATCATCAAAAAGTACTTTGTAAGCACATTCCTTCTTCCACTTGTGCCATAAAATATTTAACCAATTCCTTATTGTTGAATGCATTAGTGATTTCCAGTATTTTTCTCCTATTAATAATTCTTCTGTGAGTTATCTTCTTGCATAAGAGCCTTTTTTTTGTCACCAACTATGATTTAGCTCATTGTTTTGACTTTTTGGATTGGTAAAATCTACTGTTTTTTCATATTTCTTTCTGAAAGAAGTTGAGCATGTATGATGTTTTGTGATGAAATGATGAGCATGCATTTGAGACCTTTTAAATTTTTTTTCAATTACAGTTGACATTCAATATTATATTGGTTTCAGGTGTATAGCATAGTGGTTAGACATAACTTAAGAAATGATCCCCCCAATAAGTCTAGTACCTCCCAACACCATGCATATTTATTACAATATTATTGACTATATTCCCTATGCTGTACTTTACATCTCCATGACTATTTTGTAACTGCCAATTTCTACTTCTTAATCCCTTCACCTTTATCACCTAGCCTCCCAACCCCTGCCCCTGCCTAGCAGCAGTCAGTTCTCTGTATCTATGAGTCTATTTCTGTTTTATTTTATTCTTTAGATTCCACATATAAGAGAAATCATATGGTATTTGTCTTTCTCTGTCTGATTTATGTCACTTCGCATAAAATCCTCTAGGTCCATCCATGTTGTTGCAAATCGTGAGAGTTCGTTTTTTTTTTTTTTTTTTTTATGGCCAGTAATATTCCATTGTATATATGTACTACATCTTCTTTATACAGTCGTCGATTGATGGGCATTTAGGTTACTCCCCTGTCTTGGCGATTGTACATATACTGCAGTAAACATAGGGGTGCATATGTCTTTTCAAAATAGTGTTTTAGATTTCTTCAGTTAAATCATTTGAGACTTCTTACATTTGTCATCGAGAAAGCCTTTGAAAGTTCTTTGCTGCTGGGTAGTCTTCTAAAGTCTGCAGCCTATTTGCTAAGAGTCTGTTATTCATCCAGGTTATCCTGCCCAGAATATAAAAAATAATAAAATCTGAAATTATCATATTAATTTTTTTAGAATAAAAAATTTAAGCTGTCAGTCTACTTTTTACTACCTTATATAACCAATTTAAAATCTACATTCATATATTTAATTTTTTCTGTTTGCAAAATCTATTTTTTTCTGTTTTCTCTTTTTGCCTCAAATCTCCTGACTACAAGATAAAGAAGCTGCTTCTCAAGAAGTTGTTTTTGAATGTCATAAAAATCAACAAATCATTTCCTCCGCATCAGGTATGATTTCTTTCTTTTCTTTTCGTTTACTTTGAGAAGGCGTGACTAATTAAAGATTATGTCTGCATGATGCCAAAATAGGAGTTACCATCCCCCATAAAAAAAGTTAAACCAATAAATCAATTTAATAGAGATAGAATGATAATTTAAAAATTTTCACTTTCCTTTTTTCTAGTTTTATGGTTGTCATGGTTTAAATTCAAGCCTTGGTGCAAGTTTCCAGTGCTCAAATAACAATGAGTGATATTTTGCATATAAAATTTGAAACTAATCTCTTTTAAATGCTGGGAAGTAAGATTAGACTGTCTGCTGACCTATTGTGACAAGTTTCTTTATCTTACCTTTGAATAAGAAACTAATGAGTTTTATAATATTTAGATGTTAAACAATTTAAGCGGTAAAATTTAGCTATGAGCTCTTTGAATTTACTAAAAACCACCTAATTGTACCCCTTTAAAGGATGTGAATTATATCTTAATAAAGCTATTAAAATAAACAAGTAAACAGTGTTGAAAGTAAAAAAGAAATGAGTTATGGGTTAATTTCCTAAGATCTGCTTTTATTGAAATTCTCCTAAATAAACATGACAATATATCTGAAATGGTAATAGGAAATATAGCGTTTTCCTGACATGACTTAGATACTTTATTATTCTTGTGAATCGTTCACATGAAAAAAGAATAGTCAATCTGCATTCAACTAAGAATTACTCTAAATTGCCTTTAGAATAGTATTTGCTGTAATTTAATTATACCTGTGAAATTTCTACATATATCTTCGGCAAATACATTTTATGTTGTTTGTTGCTAATTTGTTCTTATGAAGTTAATGCCTTAGAGCTATTTATGGATTTTATATTTCTGGTTTTTCTTTTCTTAATTTTCAGAATGTGAACCTTTGAATGTTCCTCAGCAATTGGCTCCAGATGTATGTCTAAATCTCAAACTCTCCACTGAAATATCAGAGAAACCTTTGTCCCCTTCAGCATCTGATAGGGTATTGAATTTGGTTTGTGTTTTATTAAGAAGTTTTAATACCTTTATGCTAAGATTTATTATGGTCATTCTCATTATTCAGTTGTATAGATGAAATGAGTCTAAAAATCTCACCTATGTAGCTTTCTTGGAAAAGTTAAACATTAAAATTTAAATATTATACCCCAAAATATTGCGAACTAAGACCATAACATACTTCCTGCAGCTTTCTGTAAAAAGAGCTCATATGAGCTCTTCTTGGTTTCAGAATTAAACTTTTTTACTGCAGGGCTTGGGGTGGGCAGAGTGGCCATATAGAGTAAAAGAATGTAACCCTTTTTGATTTTATGTGTTTTGGCTTAGGTCGGACACACTTACATAAATGTGATTGACATTGAAGCTGATGATCTAGAGGAATTACCTGTCAGAGAAGAGCCTTCAGATGATATTATCAGACAGCATCTAGAAGTCCCATCTTCTGCAGAGTTACATTACATGGCAACTTCAGTTACTAGTGCTGTTCCCCTGCGCAATTTTAAGAGTCAGGGTATTTTTTTCCTACTTTTTAAAAAAACATTTTGAAAAGTTATTTAATATAGCATTGTTAACCCTACTTACATCTCTTAGCTCTCCTGATCTATCTGATCTACTGTACTTTTGGATGTTTAAATTCACACTGAGGCATGTTCTGTTAATCTTCCAAATACCTTGTTTAGAATCAATCTTTGTATGCCTTTCATATTCTTGTTAGAATCTGACAGTTCTGCTGTGGACTTATTTATTAAACCTGCAAAAGTTTCTCCATCCTCTCTGGATAGAAGAAGCTGGAGAGCAGGCATTACAAAAGCGAAGGAACCTGGTATCACCTCACCCACATCATCAGAAATACGGCAGGACAAAGGTGAATGCCCTAGATGTATAGCACGACTCTTCCCCTTCCCTGAATTACTGTTATATTAGAAATAAGCACTAACACTTGGTAATTGCAAAAGAAACAAGAAAAAGGCTTTTCCCTTGCTATGGAGAGTGAGGGCAGGTAGGTAAATGTGATGGATTTCCAAAGTAGAGACCCATGGATATTTTGCAGGGAGATTACAGATCTATTTGCGCATGTGTCTTTTCTCAAGTAATGAGGCTAAAAATAAATACTCTGTTGGATTTCATGAATGTGTTGGTGTTAAAAAGGAATTCTCATTTAAAAAGGTGAGAAATTCTAGAATTGCACATAGAAAATACATAGGCATGGTAGTCAACAGCATATCATTAGCAAAATATTTCATTTTATAGTCATAAATCAGGTCGCATTATTGTAAAATATTTGCAAGCTTTCGAAGAATATTTCTTCAAAATCTAGTTATGACATCCTGCGAGCGTTTGGATTAATATGCATTCGGACTTTCTGCAACAGGAAGTCTTCTGGGTTCCACAGTTATTAGGAGGAGTGGACCCAGCTTTGTGGTTGTCCTGCACTGCCCATTCATTGTGTATAAACGGCGGGCACTCAGGAGAAGTGAGGAACAAGGAAGGGATGAGTGGCAGGGCATGTATGTTACTGCTGCATAGACAGGTAAGTGCCAGTATTTCAGATTTTGAAACCATTGCCCTCTCTTCTGTCACATGATGACAGAATTCTGCTAGGTGTGTGGGTAGTGGAGGGAGGATGTGTGAAAGTAGCATATACCTAGCTTTCAGCCTGGGGAAGTGAAAAGAGCATGGTATTTAGATTCAAATAGAACAGACCGGGGTTTCAATCCCACTTCTGTCACTTAATAATACCTTGGAGACTTTTTGCAAGATAATTAATATTATCTCATCCTCACTTGTATCTCTGTGGGACTCAACCTTAACAGGGTTGTCATAAGGGTTACATCTAGCCAAATGCTTGTGGCTACTTAGGTATCCTGTTAGTTTTCAAGTAAAATTTTAAAAAAATCATTAAGATATTAAAGTTGCTTTTGATGGAGTGTATTTTTGTAGCAGAGGATAAAAGTAATATTCAAGCTGCCTTGTATATGGAGGTTTGTGGTCATAGTAAGAGATATGCATTCTTATCTCAACAGACAAATCTCAAGTCAAGAAGCCAAAATGGTATTTCTAAGTATATTAAATTAAAACTGATTTGAAAGGGAATGTTATGTTGACTTAAAATAAGATCTTCAAAAAATAAATCGTCAGCATCTACCTCTCTTTTAATTACAGTCAATTTTGATATTACCTTTATTGATATTTAGATATGCCAAAGCCAGAATTTCGATTCAAAGAACAGAGCTCAAAGTCAGATGCTGCAGAAGATTATCGGCTGCCAGCTGACCTTCTGCAGGAACCACTGCAGGATGTCTTCGCCGCTCGTCCTGCTGCGCCGAGCTCTGCAGCTTGCCACCTAGAGCATCTCACCTCTAAGCTTCAGGAAATTGATGAACAGCTGCTAGCAATACAGAACATTGCTGAAAACATAGAGCAGGATTTCCCCAGACGTGGAATGCTAGACCGACATTATGATAAGGTAGACTGTCTTTATTTTAGTTTGTTTGGTGCTGAGTTATTAGGTTTATAGAGTTATATAATTTTGGACACTTGATTTTTCAAAATAATGAGAAATTTGGTTTCTTTATGCTAGAGTTTCTCAACCTCAGCATTACTGACACTGGGGCCTGGTAATTCTTTGTTGCGGGAGGCTGCCCTGTGTATTGTAGGACATTTGGTAGCACCCCTAGTCTTTACCCGCTAGCTGTCAATAGCATTCTCTCTAGCTGTAATAATCAAAAAATGTCTGCAGACATTGTCAAGTGTCCCCTGGGGGGGCAAAACTGCCCCCAGTTGAGAATCACTGCCTTAAGCTTTTAAGGAGTAAACCCATGATTCATACCATGAAAAGAAATACATGAATTACAAAACCAGAACGTGGTTTTTAAACAAACCCTGCTCCTAATCAAGTATCATTTTCTTCAGCAAGTTATTTATAACTTTACAAATATCGTTGTCCTTATACTTGGAATTCTCAGTTTTTTCAAAGTATTTTATGCAATGGCTTAGTAGTCCTTAGAAGTTTTCTGTATGTTTAAAAAGTATTCATAATAAAGAGGTTAATGTTTATCTCTATTAGAATCTTGGTAGTTAGACAAATAAAAGGAAATCTCAGCATTAATTAATTATTTTGCACAGATACCCTGTCCTTTTTTTTTTTTTAGGAAGTAAAATTTATATAAAATAAAGATTAAAGAAAAAATAGTAAAAATATTTTGAATGTGTTAAAGCCTTATAAATTGGGAAATACAAATTGGTCTGCATGATAAGAATTTCATTATTGACGTAACTAACAAATATTCCAGGTTGTTAGCATGTTGACATTTTAAAGATATATTTATTAGGTTTATAGTGTTTCTTTAATCCAAACGTCTCACACATATTAAAAAGTTAAGATTAAACATATGTGGAACTACACTGAAAAAATATGCAGTAGAACTACTTACTATTAAATAATACTATGATATTTACTTATTTTGTTGTTGTTGTTGTTGTTGTTTTAATCTTGATTTGGATCTGTCATTTCCAAATGAATGTAGAGTGTCACAGTTGTCCTTGGAACTCCTTATGCCTGTCTTCTTGTATATTAAGCATATCGAAAGCCAGATGTGTTACTTACATTTAAATCTAGTCTTTGTGCTGACTCGGTCACTCTCACCAGAGTCCATGAATCTCTTATTTCTTCAACAAACATTTATTGAGCTTCTACTACATGCTAGGCCCTGTGCTAAGTTCTGGGAATAGAAAGATAAATAAGGCATCATCCTTACTCTCAAGGAGCTTAGAATCTAATAAAAGAAGATAGAAATATACATAAACCAGTAAACACAAGTGAGCAGGATATGGCGAGGACACACAGGCACACGTGGCCTGTTGTGACTAGACAGGTAAATGAAACTGTGCCTTTAGAGAAGGCTTTGTAGAGGTGACTCTTAAGCTGGTAGTGAATTGATATTCATCAGTAGATAAGGAAGAGCTGATGAAACATTGTGAGCAAAAACAGGAAGGTGTCAAACGGCATAGAGTGTTTGGGACAGTGAATCAATATTAGCTGGAGGTAGAAGTTGTTGGGACTGAGCTTTAAGAAGCAGGTAGGAGCTGATAAGAAAGGATGGAAAGTATTGTTTGGGAACCGGCCAAGAGTTTAGGATTTTATCCTATAAGCAGAAAGTGAGGAACAACTGAAGAATTTTAAGCAATGAAATGTTATGATCAGATACCCTATCAGCAGTGCAAAGGGTAGAGTACAGAGGGTATGGTGGAGAGCAGGAAGGTCATTTGGACCACAGTGGTTCTGAACTGGCTGCTCATTAGAATCATCTTAGAAACCTGTCAGAAAGGCAAACTTACGGGCCCCATACCCGTGAGCTTCTGATTTTAAGTAGGTCTGGGGTGGAGACCAGGAATATGTATTATTAACAGCTTCATAAATGATTCTTATGTAGCTAGCTCTATATGAGGTCTACTGATTGGTATTTGCAATCCACTGACTACCAAGCCAAGACTTAATAATAACCTGAACTTTAGCATTGGAGATGGAGGGAAGGATGTAGCTAAACTCAGGTTAACTGGCTGTGGGAAGGTGAGAAGAATATAGAGATTCACAACAGTGTCCACACTTTCAGCCTGGATGAATGGTGTCATTTTCTAAACTAGGGAAGAGGAAGTGTGTGTGTTTTGGGAAGAGGAAAGCACAGTGCTTTCTGTCCAGGTTATGTTAAATTTGAGATGCTCTGAGATTAGTAGGCAGTTGGACATATGCTTCCAGAGCCCAGGAGCTAGATCTGGGTTAATGGTACAGATTTTGGAGTCATCAGTCGGGAGGAAGTTCAAATTACAATACTAGGGACACTCACCCAGAGAGCACATTGAGTGAGGAAAAAAGGAGGATCAAGTACAGAATTCTGGGTGCACTGACTTTTAATGATGAGGATTCAGCAGCAAAGCCTGAGAAGGAATAATCTAAGGTCATAAGAGTCTCAGGAGAAAGCAAGCCAAAGGAGAAGTTTCAAGAAGGAATTTCTGTAGTTCTGGGTCCATTAGATAGAAGGACAGCTGTGCATGTCCTGATCACTTGGGATGCCTTTTCCAAATATACAGACTAGCTCTACTGAATGGGAGGTGGTGGAGCGTCATTACACATGGATTTTGAAGTTCCTGAAAATTCTGATACAGCTCCCCTTTTGGCCCTGGCCTTTTACTATTGGAGGGTAGAGACTGTCTTTTGCTTGGTACACGGCAGGCGTTTGATAAATGTTTTTTTAATGACTATCTTTGCTCTCTCATTTGTAGATTCTGACTAATAAAATCACATTTATATAATAAACACTTATCACCAGAAGTTATTAATTGTAGCACAGACTTCAAAGACATTTTCAAGGAAGAGTTCTAAAAATGGTTGATCAAACTCCATAAGTATTTAATTTCTTTTTTTCTAGTATTTAATTTCTTTAATCCAAACATTTAACACATATTAAAAAGTTAAGATTAAATATATGTGGAACTACACTGAAAAAATGAGGTAGAACTACTGTTATGCAACGATACTAAGTATTTAGTCTCCCAAGGTGACTACTTCGAAGGAAATATTAATTGAAACGAAGGTTTGGCATATTGGTTTAAGGTGTTCTCTTCTATTATAATGCACACATAAATACAAAGATATTGACTTGCCCGTTTTACTTAAAAAAACAGCTGTATGCCTGGAGGAGGCAGCGGGGTATGCTGGACAAGCACTAACTAGGAGCCTTGAAGTGCTGGGTTCAGATGCCACTAACAAAGTCACTGAATTTCTCTGGACCTTGTTCTCTCTTTAAAATAAAAGGTTTTGTATAGATGGTAGTTAATATTGCTCCCCATTCTAAAATTATATGATATATTCCTGAGCCTCTTAAAAGTTTAAATCAGTTTAGCTACAAATAAGTAAAATATCCTCCTCTTCATTGATCCCCACCATTTAACTCATTGGATTTAATCCTATTTCTTTTGTTGCATTAATGCAAATGTTTAAAACCTACATAAAACTGTTTATAATATTTTGAAATTATCAGACTACAAAATTTGTTATTTTCCTGTGTGTTTTTCTACAGTTTGAACCTGTGGATCACATTGAATTGTCTCCTGGCCCTGCATCTGAAAAAACATTGGCTTCAAAAACCATTAGCATTCCCAAAGAAGGTCTGTGGGGCATTGCAGAGGGGTGGGGGGGGGGGAGTTGAGGGGGGGGGGTGGGGAGGGGTAGATCTGAAGCCTTGCTTTAAAAGAATAAGCATTGCCTTTTGGGAATGCCAGAAATACAGATAGTTGTTATATGTGAGTTGAAGCCATCAGTATCCCCCTCCCCCACCCTCAATTTTTAGACTGGGATTATTTTTGTGATAATGTGATTGGCTCCCACCTCAGGCCATTTTTTCCTGAGAAGCCTATGTCTCACCTCAGGCCTTTTTTTTTTCTGTGAAACCCATGGCGTTGCCTCTTCTGGCTTTTATACCAGAGTGGAGCAGTGTGGGCTGCATATTAGTTTTTGTGACTCCACGCCACCAGCCACACACAGCTGGGGAATACACAGAGCTTTGTGGTAATATTTGTCTGGGGTCATCAGCTGTGCTGGAATTTGAGGTTCTGGTTAAATGGGCGGGCAGTGTTGAAGTTTTAAGTTTTTGTATTTTTTTTTGAAAGGATGAAATTAGGGTTGTTATTTTTTAAAATTTCTACTGTATCTGTAGTTGTTTATATCTGCATTCTCTCTCTCATTCAGTCTTGTCAGCAGT
The DNA here is from genome assembly GCF_902729225.1 of Pteropus medius. Lineage (NCBI taxonomy): Eukaryota > Metazoa > Chordata > Mammalia > Chiroptera > Pteropodidae > Pteropus > Pteropus medius. The sequence goes on from NW_024351073.1 coordinate 3,883,214, forward strand.
TAATGTGTTCAGAAAAACCAGGCTTTGGTGTTGATTCCCTATTGTCTTGATTTTCTTTTCATAAATTACTATTTTTAGCTTTATTATTTTTTCTGCTTTTGGAGACTGGTTGGATTTTTCCTAACTTCATTCTTTTTCTAATATACACATTTGAGGCTGAACATATTCCTGCAAGGACCTAGACGAAGTGTTGATATATACTATCTTTTGGCACTGTTCACATATAAATAGTTTGTAATTTGTATTAAGAGTTCTTCCTTGCTTATAAAAGGGCTTTTTTTTTAGCTTCCAAATATTATGGGGTTTAGGTTATATTTTTTGTTAATTTCCATTTTCATTGTATTCTGATTAGATGAGTATACAATAACATCAATTCTTAGGTATTTGTTAATATATCCTTTGTGGCCTAGTGTATGTAGTCCGTTTTTGTAAATGTCCTGTGTTTATTTGAAAAGAATAAGCACTTTCTGTTGGTGTTTGTAGGATATACCTACATCTATAGATATAGATGTATAGATATATATTTGACCCTTAACGACACAGGTGTGAACTGTGAGTTCACATATATGCAGATTTTTTTCAATAAATTCCTGTACTTTTGATCCATGGTTGGAAGTTTACAGTTGCAGAGGGTGAACTTTATGTATTGATCTACTCTATTTTAGGGAGGACTTGAGCATCTACGGATTTTGGTATCTATGGGAGGTCCTGGAACCAATCCCCTGCAATACCAAGGGACAGCTAAATTTTGGGGGAGTTAAAAGTTATATGTAGATTTTTGACTGCATGGGAGTCAGTGCCCATAACCTCATTAGTTAGGGGTCACCTGTATAGTATAGGCACACGTGGGTGTGTGTGAGCACACGCATACACTTCTAAATTATATTGTCTAGATTTTCGGTATTCTTTGATTTTTTTTTTTTTTTGGTCTGCTTGAGCTATTCATTTCTCAATAAGTGCATAAAAATTGCCAGTGATTATGGAATTGTTTATTTTTCCTTGTAATTTTGTTAAGTGTTGCTTTATATAGTTGAGGCTATGTTATAAAATGAATATAGTTCATGATATTTTTTTGTTGAATTTTGTCCCTTTTATCATTAAATAATGACACTCTATCCCCAATAATGCTTTTAGACTCAAAGTCAGTTTTGTCTAATATTTCCATTTCTACTTTGTTTTACCTGGTATATTTTTTGATACATTTTATTTTTTAAAAACTTATGGAAAATGTCAAATATATTGCAATAGAAGACAGCATAGTATAATTAACCTTCATGTACCCAACAACCAACTTTAATAGTTATCAACTCATGGCCAATCTTGATTTATGCATATACCCACCCACATTTCCCACCTTTCCTGGATTATTTTGAAGCAAATTCCAGACAGTACATTATTTTATCCATACATATTTTATATAGATATTTAAAGGATAAGGCCTCTTTTTAAAAACAGACATAATAACATTGTTGCTCCTTATTTAAAAATTTTTGTTTTTAATTTTTATTTTTTAATTACATATGGCATGCAATATTAGTGTCAGGTGTACAACATAGTGATTAGACATTTATACAACTTACGAAGTGATCACACATATAAAACTAATACCCATCTGACACCGTAATAGTTATTACAATATTATTGACAGTATTCCTTTTCTATATGTCCCCATGACTATTTTGTAACTACCAGTTTGTACTTCTTAATCCCTTCCCCTTTTCACTCCCCTTAAAAATCTTGATATTGTCATATATCAGTTTTCAAATATTGCCAGTTGTCTCATTTTAAAAAGTAGGTTTTTTTTTCTAGTTGGAATCCAAGTAAGATCTATTCATGGCAATTGCTTGATGGGTTATAAGTCTCCTTTAACTTCTGGGTTCTTTCACTATCTCACCTTTTTTTCCCCTTGCAATTTATTTGTTGAAGAAACATGGATGTTTGTTCTGAAATGTTTCTCAGAGACTGGATTTTGCCAGTTGAGTCTCTCTGATGTTACTTAACATGCTCCTCTGTCCCCTGTATTTCCCATCAGTAAGATATCTCTTATTTACTTATTTATTATTTTTTAATTTTTTATGGTTAATGAAATCCAATAAGTTTCAGCTGTACATTTTAACAGTAAGGCATATATATATTCGTTCACCTCCCAAAGTTAGATTTCTTTCTGTCACCACATACTTGACCTCTTTTACCCCTCCTTCCTCCTCCCTTCCCCCTCCCCTTTGGTAAGACATCCCTTTTGTTTCAAGCTGAGTGGTTATGTTGTAGTTGTGTCCAGCATATAACAAATTTCATTTTTTTAAATAGACAGTTTGTGTTTTAATCAAGTATAATCAGTTTCCATTCATTGTGATCACTAATGTATTTGTGCTTATTTCTATAATCTTATTTTGTGCTTACTGTTTACTATGCTTTTTTCTTTTTGTCCTTTCTATTTGATTGAGTTTTCTACATTTTCTCTCTTCCCCTCTATTGATTCAGAAATTATACATTCTATTTTTAACCTCTTAGTGATTATTCTTAAATTTTCAATTTTTATAGTTGAGTTAAAATTTAAGGTAAATATATTTACCTCCCGAACAATAGAATGACTTTAGAGCTTCTTTTAAATTAAAAAAAAACTTTTTTCATTACAGTTGACATTTAATATTATGTTAATTTCAGTTGTACAACATTGCGGTTAGACATTTATATAACTTCCAAAGTAACACCCAGAGAAGTCTAGTACCCCCCTGACACCATACATATTTATGACAATGTTATTGAATACATTCCCTATCTTGTTACGTTCCCATGACTATTTTGTAACTGCCAATTTGTACATCTTAATCTCTTCACCTTTTTCATCCAGCCCCCCAACCCTCCTCCCATCTGGCAACCGTCAGTTCATTCTCTGTATCTATGAGTTTGTTTCGCTGTTATTTGTTAATGTGACATTGATGTGCTCTCCCATCTTCTCCGATATTGTTTTCTAATATTTTAGTTCTACCTTGTTCTTAAACCTCCTATTTATTCTTCCTGTTCTTAAACCTTCTATTTATTCAATAGTTATTTGAATTTATCAGCATGTTTGCCATTTTTTTTGCTCTCAATTGCTTTTTTAAAAAATTGTAATTTAAATAATGTAAAAATGTAAACAATATATAAAACCAAAACCCAAGTTTCATGAAATAAATTTTACCCTTATTGCCTGAAATACCCTCTGGCATTTTCTGTCCCTCTTATCATTGCCCACAATTGCTGCTTGCATCCATTCTTTAAGGATTGTTTCCTTCTTCCTTCCTTTATTCTTTTAAGTAGCATCTGTGAGTAGTAAATTCTTTCAGTCTTTGAAAATAGCTTTAATTTTACTACAATTTAGGAGTGTTGGCTTATAGCAGAGTACAAAATTCTAGGTTGGTGCTTATTTTCCCTTAGCATTTTAAAGATATTCCATTATCTGCTGACATTTCTAATTGCTGAGTTTATACTAGCTATGTGCTATCCAGTTGCTGTTCTTTTATCTCTGATTTCTTTTAAAGTTTTAATTTTGGCTTATTTTACATTTTTGATGCAGGTTTCTAGGTATTCCTTTTTTTATGGGGGTAGGAATGATTCATTAATTTTCTGGTTTAACATTAAGAATTTTGGAATATTGCTTCCTCCTCATTCTTTTCTGTTTTCTAAAACACCTGTTAGAGGTATTGGGATCTTCTCAACCAGTTATGTCTCGTAACCACTTCTTAATTTCTATCTTTTTATGTGCTTTGGGTGATTTCCTCAGATCCATTTTTTAGTCTACTAATTCCTTCTTTTCCTGTGTCATCTTTGTTTTAGGATTTTAATTTTGGTGACTAGAAGTTGTTTGTTTTTTCAAATATATCTGTTCTTTGGATATGCTCTTCTGTTTCTTTATTGTGTTTTCTATGCTGCCTTTTGTCTATTTAATGATTTTAGTAATATTTTATGCCCTTTCACGTGTGCATCTTCTCAACTGTTGGATCTGCATACTTAATTTCATGGTTGTTTATTTTTTTGTGTTTGTAATTTTTTATCTTAAGGGGGGTTCTTCTGAGTTGTGTATGTTTGTCTTTGGAGTGGTTTTACATTTGCTTCTTGCTGTCACCGAAGTAGAAAATTTTAGGAGAAGTTTTTATTTACATTTCTTGGTTTGGAGTTGCTGTGCTACATAGCATATATTCAGATCCCACACCTGCTTGTGGCAAGATGGGTTTTGATTTCTCAGAGTTGACTTTTATTTTTCTTCCATCCAGACAGATAGAAAACTTCTTTGCTTCTTCTTCAGGACAGCGTTTTTCTTATCCCCATTTTAAGGACAAAGCTATCCTTCAACACTCTAGGCCATATGAAGGGTAGCTCAGTTCCCCTCAGTGCAGAAGCCACATCTCCTGTTCTTCTGTGTACTATCCCAGCATCATTGCCCATTAATTGCTCAGCTTTGAATTCCTTTTTCTTTCCTAGCACCAGGGGATTTCTTTATTTACAGGGCTTTGTTTGTTTTTATTTTAAATTTAGCATTTCTTCTGTGTTTTTATAAAGGGGAAGAGGACTGTCCACTTTAACTTAATCTGACATGTTTTCTGAAGTTGATAATAACTTTAATAGTTTTTTACTATGGGAGAGTGTAAATTGTAAATACCATATTAAATTTTTTCATTATATAGTAGAGAGCTATCAGAATAATACTTCGCAAACTTCTAATGTATTTGTTGCCATGTGGAAGTGTTAGCTAAGTTTTATATCTTTTCCATGTGATTTTTTTCCTCTACTTTTTTAATTGTAACATAGATTCTGGATCAGTCCATTTCCTGACTCAAATGAATAAGGAAGATCAAAGTGACAAAGAACAGACTGTAGAAGCTGAATTTTCAGTGACAGAAACTCTTTCTAGTCAGAAAACCTGTGTGTTTCCTTCGGCCGATTCAGCTGTCAGCCTTTCCAGTGACCAGAATACGACTTTTCCTGGTATTGTTCGTCACTGTTTTTGTTTACATTCTTATATTTTCCAATATACTGAGAGATATATTGTGACAGTATACTCGGTACTGAGTAGTGTTTACTGGGAATATAGTTGTGACAGATTTGTGAAGCCATTTTGCAATATTTATAAATTTCAGACAAAGGGAACTTAAAAATTGCACCATTCATGTGAAGAACTATGTTGTCGTGTCCCCTTCATATACTGCCAGCAAGTATCATACCTGTATAACGTATCAATGTTAAATATATAACTGGAATTACTATTTGATTTTTGCAAAAATTGAGAAATTCAAATTCTGCCAATTATGAGAACCTTGAGTTTTAACTTGAAAACAAATAATGGCTATAATTTATTGAGCTTCTGCAATGTGCCAGACATTGCTGCCTTATGTGCACTGACCCTGGTGCAAGCCTGACTGTGAGGGCGATGCCATTAATATCCCCCTTTCACAGTCGAGGGTGTTAAGACTTAGAAAACTTTAGTGCCACTTTTCATTCCAGTTCATTTAGAGCTGGCAATTAAAAATGGACTCTGCAGCCCTGATGAATACATTTTGGCATATGAATAATAGAGCATACTAAATACAACAGTTGAACCATTGACAGAGGTTTTGAAATCTTTTTTCCCTAGATATCAATGGTCAATAATGATGATTTTACTGTTTATAATGTTTTATTACCATTATTAAAGTAATATAAGCAGTAAAGAATGCTATTTTTAAATGGCATTGCCATCATTTAAATAAAAGCTCTTATTAAATCTTGAGATTTTTTCCTCTTAGTTCTTTTTCCCCTTAGTTCCTTTTCCTCTTAATTCCATTTGCATTTTAGTTATCATCATATGGGAATAACCATTTCCATTTCAGAGTTGTTGTGAAGATTGAGTATTGTATATGAAACATCTAGCAGAGAATCTGCTTCATTCCTGTAGGTTCTTGGTCAGTGGTGGCTTTCCTCTCTCCTCTTATGGGGAAGAATTGACAAATGAGGTTAAAGAAGTTATAGAGGGTGTAATTGTATCTGAGAGGTTTAAACTCCATTTTATACCTGGGTATCATTGGAGAATTCTGAGCAGAGAAGTAAAATGTGTTGAGGAAAACTAGAATGGAGGCATGGATCAGATAGTGAGCTGTCAAATTCATCTGACCTCTGAAACAATTAGGACTTGGTCAGTGTTGTGGAAGGGAAACAATATACGGAGACATTCTGAATAGGGAGCTGATGGTGCTGACTGAGTGGATAAGAGAGGAGAAGGAGAAGATGAATGGCTGTGCAGTGTTATCAGACTGTAGGAGCAAGGATATGATGTCAGACCCTGGAGTCCCTTAAGACTAAATGTAACAGTTTAAGGTGACACTGGGGTATAAAAGTGGACATATTTAGAACCCAGTTTTTGACAAGAAAGTGGAGTTTGATGAGAGATTTAGGCTTGAAAAACAGATGTAAGAGCCTTTTATCTAATTATATAGTTAAGATTTAGAGAGTTCATCTGTTCTCTGCAAAAAAGATGGGAAAAGGGAAAATATCAAGAAACCAGCCTGTGAAATGTCACCCATTAGAGAAGAGAGCGAGGGGATCCTCACCAGTGAGGGAAATGGATGAACAGACTCTGGTGAAAGGATTTTCAAGAAAGAGTGGCTAATACTAGTTTCACCAGCCATCAGGAAGTGTGACATCAAGAGTAGACACTCATTGTCAAATCAAGAGTAGAAGGTAGGTTGGTGACAAAGACAGGCTCAAGAAGCTGTACGTATAGAATACTTAAGAATTCTGACAACAAAAGGAAGTAGAAAAATGAGATAAGGGAAATTAAGTCAAAGATCATTTCAAGATAGGGATAAATACAAACCAGTATTTCAGGGTAGAAGAAAAGAAAGTAGTAGGGAAAAGAAACTGAAAGCACAAGGTTAAGGAGGTGATTCATTTAGGATTGTTACAGCTTAAGTTAGGGTGCAAGGGAAAAAATGTTAATAAATGTCATAACATTTATTAAATTTATTAAATGTCATAACATAAAGATGGATAAATTAAAATGTTACTTCAATGTTTGGTTGTAATTTTTTAAAAAGTCAAATTTTTTTAAAGTGTAGAATTCAGACGCCCTGATGGATGTTTTCTTCTTCAGAGTTGGCCTCTTGGAAAGATGTACAGTCATTCCCTTACTTCTGGTGCTCAGAAATAGCTTAGATTTCCTCTTTTGAAATTGGCTTTCATGTGTTCTTAGCACATTTTCTGAGTGTTCTTAATAGTAGCAAATAATTTATTCACTGAGGATACGTTTAATTTTTGGTGACAGCCATAAGTTATTCAAAGATATTTCTGATAAAGTAGATGATCAGGATGTTACTGTTTAAAATTTGGGAAAAAAAAAAAAAAGTTGTGGTTATCAAAGAATGAGGCTGATCTATTGTGTTTAGTAAATTGTGAAGGCAGTCCAGGAAGAATTTCAAAAACGGTTTGAAAATGAAGTATTTTGATTTATAACTACTTTAAAGCTATTTGGATATAACACTTTTCTGCCTTTTGATGAAAGGAATCAGTTTCATTTCTTAGTAGTTTTACTTTTATATTGATTAATCTGTACTTAACACCATTATCATTTTTTTCTTTCGGTAGTTGAGGCTTTTCTTAATAGTTAAACTTAATTAATTGCTATTAAGAACTCAAATGCCCACACTCTGAGAACAAAGATAATGTAAAATCCTTGGTTTGAGGATTAATAAGTTAAAACATGTACTTAAGAAAGCAAAATTATTTAATATTAAAAACATGTGGACATATAAGTCTTAGGAGCTGAGTGGATTTATCTTAGTATAAGAAAATCTTAAGAAAACTTTCGACAAGAGCTATCAGAACACTTTTCCCTATGTTAACTCAGTTCTCTTTAAGGGTTAAACATAAAGAAAATTGAGTTATATTAAATGTTTTTCTTTAAGGGTTTACAGTTAATATTGGACAAGTTTTAAAAATTATTTTTTGAGTCATATTCTTCCAAGTAAAGGCTTCTTGGATTTAAATTTAGATGTTTTCCCAAATGCATTACTTTTAGATCACCAGGTTTTTGGGGTGTTTTTTTTTTTGTGATCGTTTTGGTAAATTGCACTCCAGTATTCTAAACTATACTAAGCAAAGAAAGATTGTACCTCTTAAAGTGTATTATTCAGAGTACTCTGGATAAAAAAGTCATAATCTTAAATGTGGACAATATTCACTACCAAATAGCATATTCAAGAGGAGGATAAATATGCTGTACATATATCTTCAAACTAATTCGGAGGTTTAAAAATATTTTAATTTCTGGTTATATAATTTCTAAGTCAGGTTAATAATTGAAAGAAGAAAAAATAACTGACCTAAAACTTTTCTTACTAATATTTCTTTTTTTCAAGGTGTGAATAACAGTGATGAGTTATTTGAGAGGTAAATATCTTAAGAATTAATTCACAATTTAAAGTGGGTATAAATTATGTGTTCTGGAAATTTTGTTATTCAGATGTGTATGAACTTCTACGTTACATTTTTTCATAGATTAAAGGAATATAATTCATCCTTATTGGGAATGGGATGTTTTAAGAAACTGAAGATTGTTACACCCCTTACTGTTTTAGCACAGGTAGTTAGAATACCACAGACGACATGGCTACATTTTCTTTTATTGCATATGAATTAAATTTTAGCAGGCAAGTTGTCTCCTGAGCCTTATGTTGCTTTTTAAAGAGCACATACAAAATCAGCAATTATTGATAATTAGGTTTTTCCACTTAGGATTACTGAAATTAAAGAAATAGAAGGAATAGTAGTTATATGTTTATCATTTTTGTGTTTATTTATGCTCTTGGCATAGTTTTACATATTTAATTTTGCTTAATGTAAGTAAGTTATAGATACTGACTTATATTTCTCAAATTGCATTTGAAGTGGTTCAGTAGATCCACTCCAGATGACTGGATTGACTGATATTGCAGACATTATTGATGATCTTATAACAAAAGATGGAGTTTCCAGTGAAGAGCTGGGCTTAACAGAACAACAAGCTAGGAGAATCTCCAGGTAATCATTGAATAATAAATTTTTCATCCATGTAAAATGTTTATAGTTCAAGAGTATTCAAAATTGGCCATATCTTAATGTGATTTTTGTGAAACAAATTTGAAGCTTAGAATAGATTTTTTTTCTTCATGCTGTTTGTACTACACTTGATCTTAGCCAAAAGGCTGAGAAGCGATTCATGAATACATTTTGTGATGTTTATGTGTCATTCTCCCCTCTCCCCCAACAGAATATAGACTGATTTATTTAACTTATTCAGCACTTCTGTATTGTGTGAGTATTCCCAAGGTGTTATTACTCTTAAGTACAATGTAAATTTAATCCTGTTTCTTCTTAGAAGTAATTAATTCATTGTACTTTATCCTAAATATTAACTCTAGGAATACATTTTAAATGCTCTTTCCATGAAACATTAGGTTAAAATGTTTTTTCTTGCAACCTTTTCTGGGCCAAGAACTGGTTCCTGATAGAATAAAGGCTGGCTCTCCTACCACTGCCTCCTTGAAATACATATACCTCTTGGCTTGTTTATAAAAGATAGTCAACATTACAATTAGCAGCTCTTCTTCTATTTCCTAGTTCAGTTCCACTGACTACCTTGATGGAACCGCAATGTATTATAATTGAAATTACAAGGCTGTTATCAGGAAACAGTGTACCCTAAAACCTCAATTTCTATTTAATTAATGGAATTATCTGCTATATTATGACTGCGCATCAAAACCATGTAAACACTAACTTCCTTGTAAAACTTTTAGTTACTTTCAATTACAAATATAGGAATTTGCCTTCTTTTTTAAGTTAATGATCGTGTCATAATGTCATCAATAATGTATTAAAATTCAAGAATTGGCATAAAAGTAAAATATGGTTTCTACTCTTGAATGGAGATAGAACTATAAAAAGAGTATGACCTAAGACCAAATTATATTAGTGTTCTGTCGGAGCTTCGCGGAAGAGTCAGTCAAAGAAGACAGGTTTACCAGTTACGGTATTTGAGCTTCATTTCACAGGATCAATGGAAATTCATGTGGCTTAAAACTAGAAAAAAGTGTATTCTAGGCAAGAATATAATATGCAAAGGTGTGATGGTCAGGGAGGGCAGGGAGTTAGATGTGACTGGAGTTTATACATTGGAAGGGGAGAGGGTCCAGATGGGTGTGCTGGTCGCATTTGGGGACCGAAGGCACTCCGAGGTACCTTATATACAGGCTGTAGGGAGGTCGGCAAAGGGCTTTAAACTAAAAATGATAGTTATTTACAGGTCTTACTACTTCAGTAGTCTAGACGTGAGTTGGCTTAGAATGGAGAGTAGGGGTAACAAGCATGAGTAAACCTGGAGACTCAGGAGAAAGTGAGAATGATTCTCTTCTTGGATGACAGAGTTGATGATTTTTTTTTAGTATGATAGAAAATATAGTTTTAGATATAAGGTGCCAGCAGAATATTCATTTGCTAACACTTATTGGTACGTTAGTTTTAGATCCTCTCAGAAGCAGATGCCAAAACGCGATTTTTATTTGTTTGTTTGTTTATTATTTTTATTATGGTGACATTGGTTCAAAATGAGATTTAGTTGAGCAAGAGATTTGGAGAAACACCTGTGGAAGGGGAGGGGAGGAGCTAGAGGAAGTGGAGGCAGCTGTCAGCAGTGCCAGTGTGGATCTGACCCTGTGTTGGGGTCCCCAGGATCACCTCAGGTTCAGTGATTTACTAGGAAGACTCTCAGAATTACTCATGACTATAGCTTATTACGGCACAAGAATTGAAAGCAAAATCAACAGAGGGAATAGGTACATGTTATAGATTCCAGGGGAACCAGGCATACACTTCCAAGAATCCGCTCCCAGTGGAATCACACGGGACACACTTAATTTCTTCAGCAACAGATTGTTACAAACACTAGTAAAATGTTGTACACCAGGAAAGCTTGTAGAGACTCAGTGCTGAGGTTTTACTGGGGGCTAGTCAGATAGGCACCCTCTTCCTGGCACATACCAAGTCCAGACTACCAGAAGGCGGGCAGGTTTTCAGTGTCAAACACATCGTTTGTTTCTGTGACCCATCTTCCATTTAGAATGGTGTCCTCTTTATACCAGAGGGTGATGATTCTGTCCTCACACCACTTGTTTGCTTGGACCAATCTCAATACTAGTTGTGTTAGTTCTTATCCTCTGGGAAGCAGAGGCCAAGATGGGATTAGATGCCATATGAGATTAACTGGGAGAAAGCGGTGAGGGGGAAAGGAAAAAGCCACAAGTGGGGAGACACATCAGACCACACTGCAGATCTGACCCCTCCCTGCTAAGGGAAGAGGGTTGAGTGAGTAGAATCTTACGGTATAGTACAGTAGTTCTAGGGAGATTTCAGGTGAGTCAGTGGTGAGACATCAAGCCAACGGCACCCATCAGAGGCGTCTTATCTTGCAGGGATGGGCCAGCCACGGCATTCTTCCATGCCCAATCACTAACTTGGGCCTGTCCTTAGGAAGCATGGCGTGGGCATGAACGTGAGGCTGCATCCAGGATGGCAGTGGTTTAGAGGTCATCTCTATAAGTTTTGGAAGTGATTGAGATAGTCCAGGAATAGGTTACAGGTGAAAAGTCCCAAGCAGAACCTTTCAAGACATTAATATTGAAGTGGGGAGCACAGAAGAAAGAAGCCAGTGTAGGAGGCTGCATAGTGTTTTGAGAATTAGAGAAAGACCCAGGTAGAAGTTTCAAGCAGAAACGAAAAGCCGATTGTATCAAGTGTTACAGAGAAGTCCAGTAGGATGAAGACTGAAGAGGTCATTGGTGGCCTTTCTGAGATCACTTTCAATGGATTTCAGGGCACGGATTGGAGCAAGTTGACTAGAGATCATAAGTGTATACTACTTTTTAAAGAAGGGGCAAAATCTTTCCAAATGTATTTAGTTGTGATACAACTAACAAATGTAAAACCAAGTATCTTGCCTATTAAATTTCTCAGAATTCAGCATTCTTCTGGTAGATGTCCTCGAAGAACTGAGAAAGAGAGAAGAGAAATTCAAGTCTGGATGAAAAGAAAACGAAAAGAAAGAATGGCAGAGTACTTAAATCAGCTGGCAGAAAAGAGAGGTCAAGAACATGACCCTTTCTGCCCCAGGAGCAATCCAGTAAGTCTGTAATATCAAGGATAGTGAAATTATTACAGAGTATGTGTAGTTTTCTTCCTGGCAGATATTCAAGATAAGGATTAACATAATTCTGGATGCATTTTTTTATTTGACAGAAAAGTCAGCATTTTACTTAAATTAGAAGAAGTTCAGAAATTACCGTAACAAAACTTAGCAGGATATTGTACAAAGCGTGTTCTATTGAACTAAAGTATTTTCTCCCCCTGGCTAATTATGGCCCTAGCATTTTAAACAAATGAAAAGTTTGAGTGACTGGGTGGCCAGTTGGAGGTGATCCCTTAATTTTCAGTGAGAGTCAGTGGCAGCTGAACAACTCTATGTGTTTCAATGTCATTTTAAAAATCAATTTTCTATCCATAAATCTATAAAAAAAATTTTAAAAGTTGTGGTCCAGACACGTACCGACAGAACAATAGCATCTCTCTCTCTCTCTCTTTCCTTCTCTTGCTCTCCCTCCCCTTCCCTGCCCCCCCATCTGTGTGTATGTGTATGTTTCCGTTGCCCTTTAAACTGTCAACATTTATTTCCTGAGTCCTGGCAATGGACATTATCATTCTAGGTCAGAAATATTTCTTCAGAGGTGCAACAAAGCGGTGTTACTTTGATAATCACATTACTATGAAAATCACATTTAGGTTACACTTAAATTACACTTTATCTTTTACTCTCTAATTTGAAATAAAATATATAGTACTCCCTTTTTTTCAGCATCATTAGGGGAACACATTCTATAAGTGAATTTTCCAGATAAAGTTGTCACATTTAAGCACCAAATGGTACGAAAGTAGGCGAACTGTTATTTGAAGTGTGTAATTTACTTACTTGTATCTAGAGAGCATGTTGATGTCAATGTAACATTTTGTCGATAGCTCTGGGGACATGGTAATGGCCTTCAGCGCTACCAAGGTATATGACCAGAATCTTAAATTGCATGTGTATATGTGTGTGTTCCTCTACCCCATGGGGAGGGGGCAGTTCTTATGTCACACTTCCTGTCAGCTACGCAGATAACCAGGATGGTTAGAATTGTGTCTAAATTTAGAATACATTAACTCTGAGGGAATCAGGACTTTGGTTTGTAGACTTTGTGACATATCCTTCAAGATTGCAGACATTATTTCTCTATTTTCAGCTTCTATTTCCGTAAAGGTATGGAATTAGGGGTTAATGTAATTACAAATTTCATTTGAATTTCTGTCAGAAATCACTAAGACCTTTGATTTGTTACTACTATATAGGATCTTGAGTGAATTCACTTCGGTGTGTACATTTTTATATACACGGTTTGTGTGAAAAGACAAACTCATTAGTGACTCGACAGTAACTCTTAATGTTCTGAAGTAAGATGTACAGAGCTGGCACTTCCCAGTTCGCCTCATGGTGTGTAAGTTTTGAAGAGTTTACAAGTCACAGTGAACTCACTGCAGTAGGTTTTTGGTAAACATTTTAAAACATGAAAATGATGGTTTTAAATGTCTGGCTCATTTCTGCTTTATTAACCGAGCTCTTGGTGAGATTAATCACAAGATTGAGTATGAAGTATAGGTGTCTCCACCCTTAAAATGTACCTGGATTTTATTTAATTAAAGCAGCATGTAACATTTTTACGTTTTGTGCTGGGGTCAGAAGCTTCATCAAATATGATAGTATTTTGCACTATTTCCTAAATAACAAAATTATGTTTTAACTCCCTCTTAAATTGATTGGTGAAAATTTCATATTTCCACGGATCATATGGTTTAATTATTTGTACTGAACAATAATGAACTAACTGGATATTTCTTGTGCAGTTTTACATGACTTCCAGGGAAATTAGGCTGAGACAAAAGATGAAGCAAGAAAAAGACAGGTGAGTTTGGTGGCTGTACCCTTGAGCCTTCTCTCTAGCTTGCTCACCTGAGGCATAGATAATACATAAAGAATTCTAGTTTTCACAGTAGCCCTTTTTATCAGTTATGGGAGATAACTGCAAGGAAAATAATTAGACTCCACTAGCCTATTTAGGAATTTGCTTTCGAATATTTACATACACCATTCAATTTTTATGACTTTTATTTCTGCTATTCCCTTCCCTCTATGAATCAGATACGTACTTTGAAAATATCCCCAAGGCCATAACTACAGGTATCTTTAATAATACTGCCTAATGGTTTTCAGACATCTGAAATTTGATACACATTTGAAGTGCATTTGAAAAGCACTGAAAAAAACAAACGCTAGATGGTCTTCAAACACTGTGTGCTTTCCAGAAAGATGAACTGAAAGTGACTCTTGTTAAATGTTTAATTCTTTCTCTAAAGGTTGCTACTCTCTGACCACTATAGTCGACGAATCTCACAAGCATACAGTCTGATGAATGAACTGTTGTCTGAGTCAGTACAGCTACCAGCAACTGCACAGAAAGCATTGCCGAAAAAATGTAGAACTGCTCAGATTTCCAGACGGCAACGCTCCCTTTCTCCACGAGGGTAAGACAAAGTTTGGCATGTCATTTGGCTGGCAAGATATAATGTCAGGTGTGATAAGAAGAAATGTAGCGCCTTTGTGACCCAAGTTCAGTGTATTTGCATCTTCCCTGCTCAGAATTATAATTAAAAAGTGAAGGAAAAAGGCCCCTAATTATGAGATCTTTGTAAGTTTTATAGAATTACCAATGGTGTTAAATCTCTTATAACAAAGCACTTAAATATACCTAATACAGTTTTGCTATGCATTCAATCTTGTTTCCTTCTTTCTATAGTTTTTGTCAACATTTCCTTTTGTAATTTGCCTCCTAACTGGTCTCCCTGTGTGGCCACTTGGCTTCACTCTTGGAGAAACAGTCCCCACCAGCTGACTGCTTCTTCCTGCGCTGTCTCTTCCGACCCCACCCAGTTATCGCTGATTCAGTTGTAGATACTGTTATATATTCCTTCTTAAATTAGTGACCTGTAGTAGGTTTGGATATTAGTTATAGTCAGGAATTGAACATAGAATGCTAAAGAAAAGTACTCACGTGTAAAATTTCTAATACATGGCAGATACACACACAAATTATGTTCATTGATGACTGTGAACAACAATTGGCAGTACTTTGTTGTTAAAAATTACCACCTTTGAAAAATAAATGATTACGATTATAAACATAATCACATAATTTAAGAGCCTAAAGGAGATGCTACCCAACACAAACCTGACGCACATCAGTGTGTGTGTGTGTGTGTGTGTGGCGCTTGAGGTATACTCAACATACCAAATGCCCTGTGGATCTTTTCTAGAATAAAGTAAGGTCTTAATACATAAATAACTACTAAATACATAGAGAACTTGAAATGAATGGAGAACAAAAAATAGTTTTTTTTGAAAAAAATTAATGAAGTTTGAGGTACGAGATATGAAGAATAATTTGTCGAGAGCTGTTATACACAAAATATATCACTGAGGTACAGAATAGTGAATGTATTCATCTGAACTAGAATTTGGGCTTTTTGAAATACTATATCACTGAAATGAAATTCTAGGAATATAATATGTCATTTCTACTTTAGAGAGAATCGGCATGGTCACGATTTTCCAATAAATCGACCTGGAAAAGTCAGATATTTATCCAAACCAAGTTATATCCCAAAAGGAAAACCTTTTGGGCAACCTCAAGGCTCGCCCTGGCCACGTGGTAAGACTTAAAGCTTTTTTATCGTGGAATTTTGATCTGTTCCGTGTTGTCCCCAAAGTTGTGTTTTCATTAGTAAAAGCTGTAAGCCTTAGTGAAAAGCAGTTTTGATTTCAGCAGAATGCAAGAGCTTGATAAAGACTTAGCTCTACTGGGATTTTGTTCTGTTGCTTTGAAATAAGAATACCCTAGGAATCTTTTTAAACCAGTGGCCTTTTTCTAATAGAATTTGAATGATCAGTAAATTTGATAGGACTTATTTGGGCATCTGTTTCTTTTGTATGTCTGGCTAAAGATGTAGACATTTTTATAAATCAAGTCCTGATAGATTTCAGGATGGATATATCTTGGAAGAGAATAGTAAGAGGCTCAGATTGAAATAATATGTTCTTACCCTTTGAACATTCTTTTCCACATTTAAAGATATAATATCTGTTATTTATTGCTAGCTTTCCTTAGTTAATTTTACCATATTCGAATTTTGATTCTTTAAAACATACTTATCTGTAAAATGATTACACATTAAAATGTATAATCATAGCTAACTCGTAATATAAATGTATATAGCTAGAAATGAATAGTAACAACTAATGTGCCAGACTCTGTTTAACCTCATTAAATTACAACCCCGTGAGATATGCAGTCTTATATTCCCATTTTAAAGATGAGAAAACCAAGGCAGAGAAAGTTGAAATAAAACTGTTTAAGATCAGCCAGCTAGGAAATGGCAGAACCAAGGTTAAAACTCAGTCTGGATCTACACACTTAGAACGTACAATGCAGTATTCTGTCTCAATTTAGAAAATTGAAATTTCCATAAATTTCAATCTTTTTGGTTAATTCTTGCTTTTGATCAACAAATTAAAATAAGAAAATGCTGCTCCTTTTAAACTAAAATTTCAAAATAGTAACCATTTCCTTTTAGAAATTTTTATTTTACACCTGATACATATGCCAAAATTTCAAAATATTCAAAATTGGCAGGGATTTTAAACTATGATTTCTTCATATCCAATGGAAAAGTCTTGGATTATGTGGAAATATGTCTTCTTTTGGACTTTTCCCACGTCACACCTGTGTTGTTATCCTGCACTTTATTGAATCGAGGTCTCAACCCTCCTGTGGTCCCCTCACTTGCCCTTGCTGGACTGTGACGAGGTGCTCCTGCTGCTTCTGGGCTCAGAAGCCCTTAGGACCTCACCCCACGCAGAACTAAGTCCAGACACTCTCCCTGGCCTTCAAGGCGTCCTCCCCTCTGCCTCCTCCAGCTCCCGTTCCCCCTGTACTCGTGCTGCATGCGGGCTTGTTCTCCGACCACGTGCCATGGTCTGTGCTCCCGTCCCTTCCTTGAAATTCTCCTTTACACCTGGATTGCCTCACCTCGGTGTCCTGGAGGACATCTCCAGTCTTAATTCTGTAATTCTTTCAACCTCGATATAATGAATTTTAACATTCATATTTTCATTTTCAAATTGGGGCTAATTCTTGCAATGTTAGTAGTTATGAATATTAAGAGAGAAATGGTAGCAGTGATCACTGAAATAGTTATATTTTTTGTCCTCTGAACCCTGTCACATGTTTGTGCTCCTCTTGAGGCACTATTGCAATCCACGTGATGTAGTTACTTGCAAACTTATGTCTCATGCTAGACTAAGTTTTCTGAGGGTAAAAACACTCTTTCATCTTGTATCACTTTGAATGGATGAAATAATTGAAAAATGTGATAAATGAAAAATTGGCCATTTCGCTTTTTTCCCCTAAAAATAGCTATTTGTAAACTAATTATTGTTCAAGAATATTAATGAGTAGGTATCATAGTGTTTACACTGTTTCATAGAACAACTATATTCTTGGCTGTTATTATAGCTAACCTGTCACTTAGCTTCCCCAGACCTTTAAGACAAAGATAAGAGAGGCAGCTTGGGGGATTGGTGAACTCTGACTATCTAAGTAGTGTCTAAATGAAATACAGCCACATCCAGAACCCAACCATTCCCCCAGCTACATTCAGAGGCTTTAGGTCCCCTCAGTATTGTGGAGAAATGGGAGAGAAAGCCAGGCCTTTCCCTAGTTAGTGATACAGACAACCTGAGCCCACCTGGGGCAAGTTCAGTCATTGCATAGATGGGCAAGTGAGGGTCCATCAAGATTTAAAATTCACTGCAGTGCGTTTGTAAAAGGAGAGCTTTTCCGGAGATACTTGTGAGTTTGACAGTATGTTGCTGTCTGTCTTGTAAAACAGAATGCAGTTTCTTGGTAATTTCTTCAGCCCTGCTTGCAAATGGTTGTACTTAGGGGTCTTTCTTTTTGCTTGTTTTCTGTTCTATCAAAAACAATATAAAGGCTGTATGATAAGTAACTGAGAGGCTTCATGGGCAGAGAAAAAGTCTAGCGTTTGGAATCATGTAGGCCTGTATATCCCAGCTCTGCCGCTTACTCCGTGCCCTCAGATGTTATTCAAAACCTACCTCATAGAGCTGCTGAGGATTATCAGTAAAGCATTTTGCACAACATAAACATTAAATGGTCGATATTAATCCTGGCATTTAAAAAGCCTTGGTTAATCATTCTCTTGATAAAATTTAACTTGGCATTTCGTCTAAGCCTGCCTGGCTTTTCCAGGTGCCAGAGGTGTTGCCGGGGCACACTTGCCGTTTGCAAGGGGCCACGTTAGCAAGGGGCCAAGTGCTGTATGCGTACCAGGTCTGAGTGGGGCTTTCCCTTCCTTCAGCTGCACTTGCGTTTCGCTTTCTTGGTTCAGATCAACCTCCTCTTACTGGGCCCCTATCTGTCAGAGGATTTCTGTCCCCAAAGACCTTATACCACGTGAGAAACATGCATGCATACAGAAGGTTACGCGGTCTGCCTCTCTTTACAGGAACTGCCACTTTCACCGTGCAGAAAAAAGCTGGTGGAGCCAGAGTGGCAGTAAGAAAGGCTGTGCAGTGTCCAGTTGCCTTCCCAAAAGGTAAGGGATAAAGAAAGAATAGAAAGTTCTTGGGTTTACTACCAAATTTTTAAAAATTATAAATCACTCTTAGAAATTTCAAGTACAGATTTCAGAGAAAAGCGTGGCTTTGTGGTTCAGAGAGGAGGCTGTGGAGTTTAGCTTGCTTGGAGTTCTAGTTCACTACTCACTCTTTGGCCTGGAGCAGTTCCTAATCCATTTGTGTCATCTTCAAAATACGGATTATAATAGTGAGAATGTCTGTAATGGGCTTACCACGGTGCCGAACACGAAAACACAGACTCAGGGAGGCGAGCACGTAGTCATGGAGCACACATGTCTGGGGATTTTTGGCCTGATTTTGCTCCAGCATTGGGTACCTGCCCACATTAGGTGAACTCTGATCAACCGGAGAGGGAAGCTACACCTAGCATCTCCCGGCCTCCCCTGCCCTCAGGTACTTTTGGCACAGTTTAGAAAGCACTTCCACAGTCGTCCTCCTGTTCGCTCTCTACAAGCCTGGTAGATAGTCAGGACAGCTGTTACCCCTACCTTAAGGCTGAGGAGACCGAGGCCTAGAGAAGTTAAGTGCCCTGTTCAGATCCAGATAAATGGACCCATTTCTCACCTCCAGATATGAAGCTCATCCTAAAGGGCCCTCAGAACTAGTCTCCTTTGCCCCAAAGAACAGAAAGTTAATATATTAGCTTAGGTTCTGGGCATAGATCATCTCCATCTTGGGCAAATTCTGTAGTCTCTCTAAGCCTAACTTTGCTCATCTGCAAAATGGGGATAATAACACTTTCCCCATAGCATTTTCATGAAGAGCATTCAGCAAGGAGATAGACCAAATTAAGACTTGCTGATTATTGGGTTATAGGATGTATTAGAAAGAGAAGGATAAAGGACAGTTGGATTTTAACAGCATTTCCTGGGATGGGAAAGACTATTGGAGGAACAGGTTTAGGGATAGAAGTGAACATGTTAAGGCTGAGGTGTTTATTGCACATCCAAGTAAAGTCAAGAAGACAGTTTGTAAAGCTGAAGTAAAGCGTTGAGAGTTGTCAGCATGTAGATGATACTTACAGCCACGGAATTAGGCGAGGTCAGCGGGGGGGAGTGTAGACGTGCAAGAGGACCAAGGACCAGGTCCTGAGGCACTCTGGTGAGTTCGAGGGATTGAATGCAGGTAAAGCACTCAGTCCCTAGTAAATGCCAAAATGTGTGCTGTTATCATTTTGAGGGGGCTTATTTTTTGGAGGTATCCTTTAGGGACATGAGGTTGGTAGAGCTATAAAAGGCCAGACTGTCCAAACTTCACTCTGTAACCCTTTCTTCCCCTCTTTAAGGAGCCACATGACTACATGTCGGGACCTGTGTTTACTTCCCGACATGCCCCATGTCTTGGGTGTTTCTTCAGGTCATTTTGGTGAGGGTCAGAATGTGTTGTAACATTGGCTTTGGAACATGAAGGTGTGAGGTGGGACAGGCTCCTCTAGGGCCTTGTGCAGAGAAGCACTGTGGATTGATGAAGTTGCTAAGCTGCCTCTGGGCACTAGCTAGGGAAAGTTTCTTTTCTACAAATACTGATATTCAGTAAGGAGAAAGAGGGCCATAATGCATCACTGCACCTAGCCTGATACCTGTGCCAAAGGCAGGTTGTCGGCATAGAGCCAAAGTGAAGATGCCTAAAATGTTACTCCTAGGAAGTCTCCATGAGACTTTCCGGAAGAGGCAGGGAAGGCCCAGGTCTTTGAGTCCACCCAGCTTCTCCACAGTTCTGGGGCCTCTCCTCCCTGGACCTTGTCCTAGAGGTTATTCTTACTTTTAAAATCAAAAGAGGTGGCCTGAATTCAATTTTTCTCTCTCATCGACAGAACAGAAATTGATAGTACTCTAAAGCGAACTATATCCAGACCTTATGATTCAAATATTAGGTGAAATGTGATTTGGTGATAAAAGCCACAGTAAATGAACAAACTTATAAATGAACCAGTCCCGATGCATATTTTTTTTTGTCTTGACAGGCTCTCCTGCTTCATGCCGTGGTCTGCAGCATACAAAAAAGCACGGAAGTGTTGGGCTGGCACCTCAGACCAGGGAGGTGTGTATAGAGTACGAGAGGGAGGAGACTGTGGTGAGTCCCTGGATGTTACCTGCAGACATTCATAAGATTCTTCATGAGACTCACAACTCCTTTCTACAAGTAAGCATCGTTCCAGATTTCAGTTTGCCTAGTGATTCCTCTGTGTTCTTTGGGGTTTTTTTGTGTGTGTGGTGGACAGTTATTTTTTTGTTGTTTTTCTGTGAGATGTAGAGATACTGAGATTGTTAGGCCAGTTGGAAGTAGTGATTCAAAGCAACTATACTTTTAGCTGAATACTCCAGCATTTCTTTCAGAATTTCCCTTAAATTTGTATTTTCTTAATAAAAGACCACAAACATGTAAGAACAGATCATTGTACAATAGGTATAAAAATCCATTCTGTCTATTCTTCAGCCCTGGTGCCAGCATCAAGCTGTGTCAGGTGATGTCCAGCTCATTGCCAGCGCAGACGGCCTGGGCAGCCATAACTTTTCGTATTTTCTTCACCATTTGCTGGATGAGCAACTCCAGAATCTTTGAATCATGTTCCATTTATTTTTTCTCGGGCTAAGACTGCCACTTACTACTGTCTTTCTCAATTTGACAGGACTTGTCACAAACTGAAGAAGAATCGGAGCCTCCTTTTGGGGTGGGTGGCACAGACAGCGTGTCGGAGAGCACTGGCAGCATCCTCAGCAAGCTTGACTGGAATGCCATCGAAGACATGGTCACCGGCGTGGAGGACGAGAGTCTGTCTGCCCAGTGGGCGCTGGGCCTGTAAGGCCTAAGTGTAATTGTTTTCCAAGCAAAGGCCGGCACCTCAGTCACGTAGTTCTGAAAGGTGTGTGGGCTTAAGGAAGTGAAACAATGAAGTGATCTGAATTCACCACCTGCAAACATATTACCTGGATTAGCCATTTCAAAAGGGAAAATAAACAGTTCTCAATAATTTTGGATTGATTGGAAAGAGTTGTTGAATGATAGATGTATTATATGTTTTTGCATTTGACTTATCTTTAGGAATAATTTTTTAATTGATGAAAGAATAAAATTTAAGCTCTTTAAGTAGAAATCTTCTATCTTGCCTCCTCCTTTACTGCACCCTGACTTTGAGAATAAAACCTCATATGGGGAAACCTGATGATAGGAAAAAAAAATCCGTCTTACCTCAGACACTCAATAATGAACTCCATTTTAAACCATATCCTAAAATTTACCTGTGCAGAGCTTGGCCTGGGAGTGACAAGGAACCAGCCATTTTCCACCAATCCTGAACTTGTAACGTTCACATAGGCCAGATCTGCCCTCTGCCCTGTAGCCTGAAAAGCCTTGGAGGAAGAAATAGGGATGGATGGATGCTTTGGGTGGGAAAGAAAGGGAATGTGACTCCTAACTCCAGAAGGATCATGTTAACTTTGTGAAAACCCTGGTGCCTGATGGTGGAGTAGGTAAACACTGTGCTTGCCTCCTTCCACAATCATATCAGAATTACAACTAAATTATAAAAGTCATCACCAAGAACCATCTGAAGACTGGCTGAACAGTATTCCTACAGCTTTATATAAGGATATAAAGAAGCCATGCTGAGACTGGTGGGAGGGGAGGAATGGGCAGGTCCCAGCCCACATGGGGTTCCCGTGCCTGGGAGGGGAGTCCCCGTAACATCTGGCTGTGAAAACCGGTGGGGGTTGTGTCAAATCTGAGCTCTTCATTAACCTGGCTAACATCAGGTTCACCTGCCCTAGTGATTCCCTGAGACTTCACCCAACTCAGGTCTGGCAGCTCCTCCACACATGCAGCCTGGCCCAGCTCACGCTGTGGACTTCCCTGCACTCTCAAAAGTCCACAAACCCCAAACAAGACCTGTACCTCTTGCCAACCTACCCAAGCCTGGCGTAAGCAGCGGCCAGTCTTGGCTTGGAAAGTAACCTCTAAATAGCCACAAACCTGGCACAAATGGCAGCTAGCCTCAGCTCATATCATGGTTCCCACCAAAGGGTCCCAACCAAGCCTATCACTGGTGGCAGCCAGCATCAGTTCACAGAACAGCCTCTCACCAGTACCTCCAAGCCCAGTTCAAGCAACAACCAACTGCAGATTTCTGTAGCCCTACAAGATGGCCCCAAGCCAAGCATAAGCAGTGGCTGACCTTAACCTGCACCGGAGCCCTCCAATAAGGCTCCAGAACCAACACACCTGGTCACTGCCTTCAGACAACATCGGAGCACAACCATTCAGCTCCACATAAGCAACACCTGCTCAATAGAGTCAGCACCTGCACAGCACATGTCTGATGTAGTTGCAACCAGCTGTCACAGCCAGCCAGCCAGATGGCCAATCTCACCCACTGATGTGTCAATAGCAATCAAGAGGATTGCACATGCAGGAGAGCACATGCAGCCCACACAAGAGGCACCTGGCTCAGGTCACCATGGAGGCTGTGCCACTGGGCCCCACAGGATACCTACTACATAAAGCCACTCTGCTAGGACCAGGAGATGTAGCAGATCTACCTAATACAGAGAAACAAATGCAGGGAGTCAGCCCAAATGAGGAGAAAAGGAACATGTTCTAAATGTAATAGGAAAAAAACTCCAAAAACAGAACTAAATGAAATGGAGACAAGCAATCCACAATTACAGAGTTCAAAACATTGGTTGAACTTAGGGGAAGAATAGATAAACTCAGAACCTCAACACGACAAAGAGAGAAACATAAATATGAAGCTAGAAAACAAAAAGAACTAGTCAGAAATGAATAAACTGAAATGAAGAATACATTAGAATCAGTAGCAGATTAGATGAAGCAGAGGGTCAAATCAGCAATCTGGAAGACAAAGCAGAAAACGCTCAATCAGAACAGCAAAAAGAATTTTTTAAAATGAGGATTTTTTTAAGGGACCTCTGAGACAACATTAAGTATACTAACATTTGCATTATAGGGATACCAGAAAGAGAAGAGAGAGCAAGGAATTGAAAACCTATTTGAAAAAATAATGACCAACCAGGTTTCCTACCTCGGGCTAGTGTGCAGACTACATCTAAGTTATGCCCAACAGATAGGGTGATTACAGACCTACAGTTCACCATCTTTGCCAACATCTTGGGCTTGGCGCTCTTCCTGCTTGCCATTTTCTATCACCATGTGGCTGTCAACAATCCCAAAAAGAATGAAAGTGGCACTGTGTCTGCCTCAGGGTTTCAGAACATAGTCTGAGGCAAGATGGAGGATGTGAAGGGTCTTCATCCTTCTACCCATCACAACCTACAAAGCAACTACACCTTAATTTCTCCAAATAACTTTAATTTCCTCAAAGTCTTCCTTAATTCTATGGAACAAGAAGCTGCTACTGAGTAGGGCCAGTATAGGGGCTGCTTTCTTTTCTACTTCCCCCTAATACAAAAAAATATAAATTAAAAAATAATAATGACTGAAAAGTTTCCTGATGTGGCAAGGGAAATAGTCACACATTCAGGAAGTACAGCGAGTCCCAAACAAGATGAACCCAAAGAGTCCCACATCAAGACACATCACAATTAAAATGACAAAGTTTAAAGACAAAGAATCTTAAAAGAAGCAAGAGAAAAGCAATTAGTTACACACAAGGGAGCTCCCCTAAGACTGTCAGCTGATTTCGCAACAGAAACTTCGCAGGCCAGAAGAGACTGTCACTTTTTCAAAGTGATGAAAAAACCTACAACCAAGATTGCTCTACCCAGTAAGACTACCAATAGAATCAAAGGACAGAGAGAGCTTCCTAGACAAGAAAAAGCTAAAACAGTTCATCGCCACCAAATCAGTATCACAAGAAATGATAAAGGGACTTATTTAAGGAGGGGGAAAAAAAAAGATAACATGAATAAGAAAATATAGAAAAGAAAAAAAATTGACAAATGGAAACAATAAAAGCAGTGGATCAACCAACTATAAAGTTACCACAAAGGTTAAAAGATAGAAGTAGGAAGATCGGGTATAATTACAACAATAAATTAAGGGATACACGCAGAACATACAAAAGAAGTTGAAAAAATGATAAAAACAAGTGCGGAGGGGGTGAGTAAAAATTATAGTGATTTTAGAATGTGTTCAAATTTAAGTATCCATCAACTTAAAATAGAGTGCTATAAACATAGCTTGGTATGTATGAAGTATATGGGTAACCACAACCCCAAAACGTGTAAGAGACATGCAAGAATAAAGAGAAAGGATTCCAAACAGCACTGTGGAAAGCCATCAATACAGGAGAGAAGAGAGCAAGAGAATAAGAACAGAGAAGAACTAAAAAACTAGAAAATAAAATGGCAGTAACTACGTACCTATCAATAACTAATTTAAATGTAAACGAACTAAATGCTTCAATCAAAAGACATAGGGCAGCTGAATGGATTAAAAACAAAACAACAACAACAAAAAAAACCCAAATTGGGTAAAGGCAGTCTCTGCAATTAATGGTGCTGGGAAAATTGGACAGATACATGCAAGAGAATGAAACCAGACCACTGTCTTACACCATATACAAGAATAAACCCAAAATGGATTAAAGATTTAAATGTAAGTCACAAAACCGTAACAGTCCTAGAAGAAAACATAGGCAGTAAACTCTCTGATATTGCTTTCAGTGATATTTTGGGGGGTATGTCTCCTTGGGCAAGGGAAACAAAAGTAAAAAGAAACAAATGGGACTATATCAAACTAAAAAGTTTTTGCACAGCAAAGAATACCATCAACAAAACAAAAAGCCGACTGAATGGGAGAAGATACATCAAATAAAGGCTTAATCTCCAAAATATATAAGGAATTCATACAACTTAACATCAAAAGAACAATCTGATTAAAAAATGGGCAGAGAACCTGAATAGACATTTCTTTAAAGAAGACATACAGATGGCCAATAGTCATAAAAAGATGCTCAACATCATTAACCATCAGATAAATGCAAATTAAAACCACAATGAGATTATCATGTCACATACATTCTGATAGAATGGCTATCAAAAAATCAACAAGTATTGGTGAGGATGTGGAGAAAAGGGAACCCTTGTGCACTGTTGGTGAGATTGCAAACTGGTGCAGCCACTATGGAAAACAGTTTAGAATTCCTCAAAAATGTTTAAAAAGAACTACCAAATGACCCCACAGTTCTACTTCTGGGTATTTGAAGAAAGCCAAAACATTAATTAGAAAAGATATATGCACCCCTGTGTTCATTGCAGAGTTATTTACAATAGCCAAGTATCCATAAACAGAAGAGCGAATAAAGAAGAGGTGGTACATATAAACAATGGAATATTGCTCAGCCAAAAAAAAAAAAAAAACAAAAAAAACAAAACAATTCATACCATTTGCGACAAAATGGATGGACCTAGTTAGAAGGTATTATGCTAAGTGAAATAAGACAGAGAAAGACAAATACTATATGATTTCACTTATATATGGAATCTAAAAACCAAAATAAATGAACAAACAAAACAGAAACAAACTCATAGATACAGAGAAAAAACTGATGGTTGCCAGACAGGAGGGCAGTTGGTGGGCTGAGTGAAAAGGTGAAGAGATTAAGAAGTAGAAATTGGCAGTTACAAAATAGTCATGGGGATGTGAAATACAGCATAGGGAATATAGTCAATAACATTGTAATCACTGGTGTCAGGTGGGTACTAGACTTATTGGGGTATCATTCATTGTAAGTTATATAAATGTTTGACCACTATGCTGTACACCTGAAAATATAATATTTTATGTTAACTGTAATGAATTTTTTTTTTTAATTATTAAGGAAAAAATCATGGTGCCAGAGACCTGAGTAGTTTCTGGTACTGCACCCAAATGATGTCATAATTTTGGAGATAATTTTTATGAGAAGAAACTAAAAACCTTTACCTACTTATCAGTTTTTGGCATAGTATCAAAGAATGCTATTATCTGAAAAAGCTATTAAATATTCCTTCTTTTCCAATGACATACCTGTGTAAGGCTAGGTTTTTAATATACTTCAATCTAAATAACGTGAGAGGTTGAATGCAGCATGAGAATTAGGCTGTCTTTTCAAACATTAAAGAGAACTGTAAAACTATAAAACAATGCTGCTCTTCACTAATTTTTTGGAAAATAAGTTATTTTAATCAAAATGTGTTATATGTTAACATGAAAGGAGTCATTGTCATTTAAAATAATAAAATATTTAAACATATTTCTGTTTTAATATCTAACATGATAAATATTGACAAGTATACTCACACAAACAAAAGCTTTCCAGGGTCTTCAATAATTTCATGAGTATAAAGAGAACAAAAAGTTTGAAAACTGCTGCTTCAGGGCTAATAATATGAACCCTTAGCTCATCAGACTGTAATATCATAACACTTTCCACTCACCATTCCACTCACTACTTTACAAATAAACTGGTTTCACAATAGTATAATTCCTTTTATCTTTCCATTCCTGATTTAAACATTCTCTAATTTTCAAGGATATTATCATTTCTAGTACTTTTTCATTTCTTTTTGTAAACCCGACTTTCTATCTGGTGTTTCCCTCCAGCCTGAAGATCATTAGCATTTCTTATAGTGCGGCTCGTCTGGCCATTCTCTCACGTTTCATTGACCAAACTATATATTTCACATTCATTTTTGAAGGGCATTTTTTGTAGCCCTTATTGTAGGGCAAGGGCTTTACTTCGAAGATGGGCCTTTCTTGTGTTGAGATGAGATGCCTGGAGTGCTGATGAGGTGTTAGCAAGCTCCCTCCACTCTGGCTGGGCTAGGCCTCCGACATTCCCCAGCTGCTCCTCCTAGCATATGTTGTTGCTCAGCCTTGCAGTCCCTGATTTCTGGTAAGCCTTGTGTACTTTTGCATGGAAGACGAGCAGCTCTGCTCTTGTCCAAGACTGACAGGGACATTGGAGGATCCTCTCTGCACAGCTTTTTCTTTTTGCCCTACTCTGCAGATTCCAGCCAGTGACTCCCCTCATCTCTGCTCTCTGCCTCCTCGGCACACAGGGCAGCTGTGGTCTGCGTGGGCTCTAGCTCATTATGCTAGAGTCAGGAAAATATCACGAGACTCACCTCATGAGCTTTCCTTCCTGGGGCTCACCGTCTTGTGCTGCATGTTGTCTGGTGTCTAAAAGCAGTTGCCTCACATTTGTTTTGTCCAATTTTATGGTTAAGGCAGGCAGGTCAGGTACCAGTCACTCTGTCACAGCTTGAAGTGGATGTCTTCTCGTAGTCTCAGTGAACTTTACATCCATACAACAGACCTGAAAATGAGGAGTGAAGGAGGGCAGAGAGTATCAGCAGAGGACTGAATCCCAGGCAGTCTTTGCCTCTAGCTTGAATATGTTCTCGAAGTCTTCAAAAAACAAACAAACAAAAAAGTGCAATATGATGATTTTGCCAAGTGTGTCTGAACACAGAGGAGACATCCAAATGCATGTGTTTCAGACTCCTCTACTTATAAGAGTCTAGACGTCATGCCCTCCATACAGGGATTAAAAGCAGCAGTTTCCGTATATAGATCTTAAGCACTTAACCATGTTCAGGAACACCTCCGATGATCGAAAGCGTTCTCCAGTTTCTCAAAACGGAATCTTTGCTCACACTTTTATTAGAAAATATACATTTAGTATAGTTTATCACTAAACCAAAACCACATCTGCATGCCCAACTCTTTATTCTGGGTGAGTTTAGAATCTGTCGACAAAGGAAGCTCAAACACAAAGCTTCGGCCGAGTTTTCTCTATTGACCTGGGTTAAAACCACCGACTTCAGCCTTCCTTATCTTCTCCAGCACCTACTGCTTCTAGCCTTTAGTGCACACTCAGTGAATGTTTGATGAACTCATGACAAACCATTGTAGCTCATATCGTTTTAACAATTCAAATACTTACTATGTACGCCGCTTTCTGTCCAGCTTAGCCTTTCTATAAGAAATCAAACCTTGGACCTCGCTGAGGAAATAGGATAAAGGAAAATGCACTTGATCATTGTGCATAAGCCACGCTGGAACTCCTCCAGAACCTCGCTCTCCTACAAGCATCTGTGTGTGTTCGGCATCTGGACTGTGGCCCTATGCTATTAAAGAGACCTTGATGGAAACTAATGCTCTTATTTTCATAAAGTTATTGAATCTAGGGAACATCTGAGAGGAAAAAAATCCTGATAGGTAAGGTTGGTTTGTAAATTGGGAATGAATGGCCCAACCTGTTCCTATCTCTATATGTGGGCCTGGGGCCAACTTCTGTGGCAGGATCTGCCTAGCTGAAGGGAAAACTTTATATAGAATTTTAAAAAACAATGTTATTAAATTAAGAAATTATTTAAAATATATTCAAAGCCAGTAACTATAAAGACAAACTAAAATCTCAGTATTAAGAATTTAAAAATGGCTCCTAAATAGTATATTGATAAATTATTCTTTCTCTCTTAAGACCTAACTGAAAGGATAATAAAGGAATTTTTAACTGTATAATTCGACACAGAGAGAAAATTGGAGAGGAGCTATCACTGGCTGCGAGAAGTAGCAATAGATTTACAAGAGTAGAGGAAGCAAAAGAAGCTAGTAAGGAATAGTAAACAAGACTCAGAGCTAAGCCGCACAAAATGGGGTACGGTGAGAGAATCATGGCTGTGAGTCTTACATAGCAGTTGTGACTCCTCATCTCTGCAATCCTAGTGCAAAGAACTCGCAGGAGCTATGCCCCAGGCAGGACTCCAGCTTCCCACCTGATCACCTTAGAGCAGAGGTCAGCAAACCTGGCCTGCTCTTTGTTGTTGTAAATAAAGTTTTACTGAAACACAACCTGCTCATCCATTTACATACTATCTAGACTTGTATAGTTGCTGCATGGATTGTATGACTTGCAAAGCCTAAAATACTTATTTTCTGGCCCTTTACAGAAAAAGTTTGCTGACCACTGCCCTGGAGTAAAGCCCGCTAGATAAAATACATCTATACACTCAGAGCTTCGATAAACTTTTAGTATCTTGTTCTAAAACCTGAATAAACAGTTAGACATCATCCAACACATGGAGAAAACCCTCATTATGAAAAGAAGAAAATCCAAATTAAATGGGCAAAATAAGAGAAAACAGGTCATGCAGGAAATAGAGGAAATGGTTTTTGAAAACTATAACAAATTGGAATGCACAATGACAAAGGAAACCTTATTCCCACATTTCCATGAGTTATTTGTTAGAGGATTTACATTTCTAGTGAGTTGCAAGAATTCAACAATTGATTCCCTTTTAAATGAGTGCAATGCATGTATTAAAAACCAAGTATAAGTGTGACTTCATTCCCTCTGTCCCTAACTGTTGGCGCTTGATGAGTGAGGGGCAGCAATTTCTCTTTCAGCAGGCTAAGCAGATTAAGTATTTGCCTGCAGAAACACTCCACCCGGCAGATGCATCTCAGGTCTAGATTGGGACAGATGGCAGCAAGCTTGATTGTTGCTGTGGTTCCAGGCTACAATATGTTCCCCACTCTGGCTCTACTGACAATAAAGCTGTTAATTTTATCTCCATCTGTCTGACTCTAGTTTATAATTCTAATCAGAACTTGAAGGAGTGAGGAATGTGATTTATCAGCGTCCTTAAGCCTAAACACATGATGATTTGGGAGTTCGGGCTTCCAAGTGGCAAGTGAGAAGTCTACTTTTTAATCTGACAGAGAGATATGAGATGTTGCATTCATAAAGTAAGACCAACTTATTGTATGAGAAGAGCATCAGAGAACAAGAAACTCTTTGAAATTTAAAATATAGCTGAAATAAAAAATGTAATAGAAGAGAGAGAGTTGAAAAACTCAAAGACAGAGCCAAAAGACTAAACCAAAAAAACAAAAACAAAAACAGAAGAGCAAAAAACATAACTGAGAAGGTCGGTCTAGGAAGAATAATACCCAACTAACGGAAATTACAGAGCATAATGAAACTAAATAGGAAGAAATTACCGGAGAAAGTTCTTCGTAGCTAAGGGCACAGAATAAAAAAGTATAACACGCCCTGCAAAATAAATTTTACAAAGAGATCCATTAAGTAACATCATAGTGAAATTTTAGAATATGAGAAATACAGAAAACATCTTAGAGAAGAAACAGGTCACACAAAGAAACAATAAATGGTATAAATAGCAGCCCTCTTAACGGTAATAGCACAGGCTAGATTATGGTGAAAATGCTTTCAAAGAAAAATGTTTTCAGCTTAGAATTCTAGAACCACCTATTGATCAATTATGAGGTGAGAATAAAGATATTTTTCAGATATCAGATGATTCAAAAGGTTTGTCCCTATGTGTCCATTCTTAGGAAGCTACTTCAGGATATACTCAAGCAAACTGAACATTTTTAAGCAAAAAGGAGGAAGGCATGGGTTCCAGGCATGGGTTCTGGATCCAAACAGAAGAGGGATTAAAAAAAGTCTGGTACAACACCTTTATATAAGTCCTGGAAAATCAGTCCAGAGTCAATCAAAAGTAATAAAAGCTCTTGGAAAGTTTCTTAATAAAGGATGTGTGTGTGTGTGCGTGTGTGCGTGTGTTGGGGAGGACTCACACAAATGAATGACATGAAAGAACACTCCAAAAGAACAGAAGATTTCTATGTGGAAATTATGTGAGTGAAAAAGCAAAGCAATTTCACCAAAGGAAAAATGAGTATACAAGACAGGAAATGTATTCATAGTACACTAAATGTTGGCTTTGATTAAACAATATCCACATGGTTTTATATACATAAATGCTCATTAAAATACTGATCTCCATATTGGAAAGGGGAAGAGTATAGGAGCCAAGTCCTTATCTATCCTAAAGTCAATAGATCATTAATGTAATTCAATACGTAAGGTCTAGAATAAATTTTAATAGTATATTCTCTAGAAATATGGATACAGCTACCACTTCTCTCTAGAAATATGGATACAGCTACCGCTTCTCTCTAGAAATATGGATACAGCATACCGCTTCTCTCCTTATTACAGTTTAATAGCCAACCAAAGCTATGTGACCAATTTAAATGTCCTCAACACTTCTACAAACGAGGCTATTTCTCTCCTTCCATTACCATCACCCACACAAGTGGGTGAACTTTCATCCTTTCACATATACCACTATGGCCCTCCTCCAATCACTGTGTAAACTGCAGCCAGTGATCTTTTAAAGATGCAAATCTGACTCCACAAATGCAAATTCCTATTCTACTCCAACCCATCTTAATTTTTTCTATTGCTCACAGGACATTCTTAACATGGCCTACAAAAAGCATGATTTGGCCCATCTACTTCGTCAGCTTCATCACCTTCTCTCATTTGTTTCTTGCCATTTACAGGAACCCAAAGCTTCTAAAGGTGATATGCCCTTTGCATCAGAGCCTTTGCATATGCTGTCATCAATCTGCCACTTTGCATCCTTCATCAATTTTTCCCTCAAGAGTTCAGAGCTCAACCACCATGTCCCTATGGAATAAATTGCCCGGAGCAACTAACCAACATTGTTCTCCATCTCTCAATGATTCAATTAGTATTATTTTGTATCTTTTATACCTGTTCATGTCAGGTTTTATCTGAAGATTCAATTCGCTTGGAAGAAGCAGCCTGTCTGATCTCCCCCAGCTCTCTAGACTACTTCAGTTCTACAGACTCTCATGATTTCTTTTACTTTCAAACACTCATACCAACTGTAATTTAATAACTATAATTGTGTACTTTGTGGCTCATTTCCTAACTCTCCCACTAGAACACGGTCCAGTACAGTTCACTGCTCATAGTAGGCACTCAGCACATACCGGTCAAATCATTAAATTTGCAGCAACTAAAAATAGTGGAACCAGTGTCAATACCAAGTGATCTACAAGGCAAACTGTTAGAATGAAAGGAAAGAAAGAAGAAACCAATGTTTTGAGTACAGGAAAGGAAGGCAGACCGCGTAGCCTATGATTTCGTGATCTCTCCAATGAACTCGACCTCTCCCCATTACTAATTCACCCCTCCTGTCACGCTCTGCCCTTTGTTTCCAGAACCACTCTACCTCAGAAACCCCACACATTCCTTTCTCTGACTTTATCATCCCACTATTCCACTTCTGCTACTCCCAACCTATTTGTCTTCTAATTCATGCAGACCTTTGAACTTTGATCCTTCCTTTTTTTTTAATCTAGTTCTTCAACTATACCCCCAGCAAACCACCAATTCTGGCTCACTGACGAATCACACTGTTTTTGCTGTGCAGCTGAGCACTAGGGGGAAAAATAAGGCAGTCATAAAGTTTGACCTCATCGCAATTCTCCACATTGTAGCCAGTGAGTGACCTTTATGAACCACGACCCCAAGGTTAAGGTCCTTCCAAACTCTTGAAATGTGGCTTTTTAGGCCCTTTATTATGTGCTTCTCTCTCCAGCTTCAACACCCAGCATTTCAATACTGATGTCTCTTCCTGTCCTACCGCTCCCCCTCAACAATTCCGATTCATGTCTCTGCTCAACTGCAGCCTGGCTTTCCTCTCATCCTCTCTGAAACTCCTCTCTAAATGTTACCATTTACACCCTGAATGGCAGGATCGTTTTTTAGTCTTTGTCCTACTATTGCATTTCACACGTCGCTCTCTCCTTCCCTCTTGAAATTCTTTTGTATTCTTCCCATACTCCTCTAATCCTTTCTCTGTCTTCTCCCCAAACTCATTTTCCTCCCACTGTACCTTAAGTATTGGTAGTCTCCAAGGTCTTCTTCTGCTCTGTGCTGCTTGCTCTACAGCTCATATGTTGATGAGTCCCAATTGTAGCCTCAGCCCAAACTTTCCTCCCAAAGTGTCATGCATGTGTATGTTCTCACCTTCCAGACATCATCTGAACAGCTCACAGGTACTTGCTTTCAACACATTTAAAATTGAACCTAGTCATCCAAA
The DNA here is from genome assembly GCF_902729225.1 of Pteropus medius. NCBI lineage: Eukaryota > Metazoa > Chordata > Mammalia > Chiroptera > Pteropodidae > Pteropus > Pteropus medius. Next base: position 3,916,973 of record NW_024351073.1, read on the forward strand.
GTAGAGACTTGATCTTTCTTTACTTCATTCAGTCACCTGTCAAGTCCTGCTATTTTTATTTTTAAAATACGTCTGTATCTCTCCGATCTTCTTTTACTACCATCATCATCCTAGTTCAAGCTGTCACCATCTCTATGACTATCGCATTAGTGTCCTCTTCTTGACACCTTCAAGTCTATTCTCTATGTAGCAGTGAGCTTTCATTAATCCTTTCCTTAAAGTCCTTACACTGCCTACGCGTTAAAATTTAAGTTCTCGAAATTGTATACTTATCTTCCCTCACTTTCTCTAGCTCCATCTTTTGATACTGCACTATCCACACTCTGGTGCCTCCACACTGTGCTGTCCACACTTTCAGAATTCCATCCTCCATCTCTCCACTTAACCAAACATTCTGATTATCCAAATATGCACAAAAGATAATTACAGATTTCTTTAAATAAGCTCCCACATAACATGCTAAGTGATTTTATTTACCAAACTTCATATTACACTTATTTCAAAAACACATGGTTTCAGATTATGATTGCTGACTTCAAAGTTAATGATCTTTTCACCAATCCAAGTTTTAGTCTTCTACATCAAGCCAGGTAATGTAGAAGACAAATAAAAATAGAATACACAAAATATCGCATTTTATCTTTCCCATTTATCAAACAGGATAGGCCATTTAAAATCTGAGAATATAAAAGCGGATCTTTTAAAAAAGTATAAAAGAACTACAGTATTTAATCACTTTGTCAACATACATTCAGATCTTAACAGGTGACTGAATAAGAACTTTCCAGATGAAATCTTCCTTATAAGAGCAAATGATTTGGGAACTAAGGGCCTGAGGGTGCTCTTGGATCACTCTCGACCTGGTACTAAGTAGGTATGTAGCTTGTAGATATCAATTTACCTTTGAGCCTTTTAACCTTACACACAAGTTTGGATTAGAAAGGATCTCGTAACCTTTAGTCCATGGATTTCCAAGGCAGGTCAGATACAGAACTGTGGTAGGAGTGACCATGAATCTCTTGGAACTATATGCACAGTTCTGGGTATAAATCTGTACAGTTTTTGTAAGGAGAGCTATTTCATGGCTTTCATTAGATTCTCAAAGAGATTCATGAAATTTTGTTAAGAACATCTGGTTAAATGATTTCTCAGCTCTCTCATATTGTATGATTCCATACATATTTTTTGAAACTATGGAATGTGGAGATCCATTATTGGTTTAGGTTTTGTGACAAACAGACTATAATTACTTTTTCTTGTTTTTAGTCCCAGGGTCTAAACCTATAACATTAAGCCCTAAATGATAATTGTAGGCAAGTTACAATCAAGACATATGTACATTGCCATTTCTTAGCAGAAGGCTAATGTCAAAGGTGAAGATATTAGCACTATTTGACAAAATAACTTCATTTGTAAGGTCCTAAGAGACTGAGATTAAACAATGATTATAAAAAAAAAGTCACAGAGGCAAAATTCCATTCAACAAACATGATGCCTATAAACTATATAATAAAAATAATCACAGCCTGTAGTCCACTTATTTCAAGCAGTAAGTTAATACAAATTTCTGACTAACAGAAGAACTTTAATCACAGGCTCTTTCGTTATTTAAACTGTTTCCTTAATTCATCTGCAATTGCCAGCTTGGCATTTGCCAACTAAAATTGAAAGGATTAAATGTTTATCACCATCTTTCTGAAAGGTGAACCTACCTCCTTATTTCATTATGTCTGTAATGGTACCTCTCTCTGTTCTAGTTATGCAGCCTCAAGAACAATACATATGAGTTTGGAAGACAGATAATGTCTCTCAACCCTACAATACATCCAGGTAAGAAAAAGGATTACAAACCAGAAAATAATGGTTGTTTCTCTATTTCAAATCAACCATTTTCTTAAGAATCCAAGGATAGTTTCTTCATGAAAAATTTGCAAATAAAAGGCAGATAAAGAAACCTATGGATTAAGACCTAAAAAAAAAAACACAAACATTTTGAGAAAATTGAAAATCTGAACATTTACTGGATATTTGATGTCAAGGAGTACAAATATTTAAAGATGATATATTTAGAGATGAAACATGTCATCTGGGATTTGTTTCAGAAAATTATAAGGGAGAGGAGTGTGTACATGTTATAGCTCCAACAGGCTTGGTAAGAAATTCAAGATGAAACTGAGATGGATATGTGGTGGTTCCACAACAAAAAAAAAGTTTAAAAAAATCTGATAAGGAAAAAAATAGTATGCATATTGCATCTCTCTGAGCAAATGAAGCCATATACAACTGGAGTCTTATAAAGAAGAGTGGGTTTGGTGGTACTCTACTGTCATGCAAAACACATGGGGATTTTGTGATCATTTTGTAAATAAACTATGCAAACTGGAATTTGGTCCAAATTTACACTCAGCTGTCTCTCAGATAGGACCAGTAAGACAAAAAATGCATTTAGAAAAATGTTAAATAAAAATAATACGAATTCATGTAATAAATACACTTCCTGTGACAATAAATATTTAAGAGGTTAAACAAATTTTAGTTTTAAAGCAGGCAAACTGAAAGGTTTGAATAAGTAGGAATTTTGTAGAGTAAAAATTATCAAGTGTTTCATATTATTTCAAATGGGTGATCTGATGGGTTTTACATTTGTAAAAGTAATGTTATTCCAGTTTATATCAATAGTTCTGAAAATGCAGAACACCTACGCATTGGACTAGTGACCAGGATAAGTTCCTTGTGCAAGTAAAAGCGGTGTGTGGGGGAGGGAGGACCATACACTTTCCTGGTTAGGTTTATTTCCTAAATGAACATGAAAAATTTGCTTGCTGGTTATGAAATCTACATTGGACAAAAAAGTTTGACTTACCTGTATTCATGAGATAGACTACAGCTGTCAAAAATTGTCTGCGTGCTTCAGTTACCTGCTAACAATTCGAATACTCAATATTTGAACACAGTATATATTACTTTTCTCTAAAAGTTCAAATTTCTTCTACTAGATTACTAAATTATCTTCCGCTTGTATTTTGGTATGGATTTCTTTTAAAAACTACCCATTCTTTGTTAAAATAATAATTTAAATAAGAAAATACTAAAATTTCATATTAAAACATTAAAGTTACTTGGAAATTTTTATATCAAATATAGCATATTTTTTCAATACAAGTCAATGAAAATGATATGGCTTACTAGTTATCAACAAACTATAGATTAAGATTGAACTTTGCAAATCTCCAATATACTTGAAAAGTTTGATTTTATGTATTTGACTGCCAAGGCATTAATCTTGTTAAGGCCTAAAAAGTCATATTTGAGAAATCCACTTTTGGAAAACTTTGGTTTGTATATTTAAAAGTTAAGGCTTATAAGTTATAGCAACATTGGCTTATATTAATAGCTAAAATAATATTGGAAGTTAGAACATGTGGAGAATTCTTAAACACAGACATGCATCTGTGACTATCACCTGTAACACAGCCTTACTACTGTGTGCCTACCTCTTAATACTCACCCTAAACAGATCCCTAAAGTACACATACTTCAAGGACCCTTTAGGAACCGGTTTATTTTCATAAGTATCATCTCCTTTAACACTTGCTGTTCAATTAGCTCAGAGTAGTGAGATCCAATTATTCCAACTCCAAATTTAAATCCCTATTATAACATTACAATTACTGAATCCTTCTGAGCCTGTTTTTCTTATCTAAAAAATTGTGATAAAATATTTAACTAGCAGAATTTCTGTAAGAATTAAATGACAGCACACATTATTAAATGTTAGGCTCATGGCATTCAAAATTGGCTTTTTTACCATCTTTATTCTTTTGTATTCTATATGCTAGACTATATTCCTATATTTTTTCTAACTGGTACTTTGCACTTTGATAAATCATATTGTTTTCATACGCCATCTCAAATCCTTAGGTGATAAACTCCAAGGGGGAAAAACCCAATCTAGTTTTGTCCCAGAGTTCACAGTAAGAGGAAACATGCAATTAAGTGGAAGGAAAAAAAGAGAAAACATTTCCTTTAAGAAAATGTTCTGAAAGAATTTCACATAGGAAATAGATCCTGAAGTTATTTTCATCGTGGTTTAATAGGTGTTCACAAAGAGGTATTTTAAGTTATTTTCATCGTGGTTTAATAGGTGTTCACAAAGAGGTATTTTGTGGCAATGTCACTCTTCCTCACAAGTTGAATATCTTCATTTATTGGCCAATTTCATAAAACTTAACATTCTAGAGGTCAATTTTTAGAAACTGACTTAAAAATAAGTGCACATTTTAAAAAAGATTTAAGTTTGAAACAGACCTTATGCCCTGTAAATTTTAGGCATTAGTATTTCTGAGCATCAACTATGCAAATCAACTAATTAAATACCCACCTCCCCATTTGTAACAACAAATAAATGACAACTGCCCCCAAAAGATGTATAAAACGTTTAGAATAGAAAATCAATAAACATCTCAACTAGTAAAATTACTTTTTCAGCATTAAAAAATAACTCGTGAAAATGTAATATAATTACGAAGTGTCATATTCATTTCAACTCTTATTTCTGAAATAACATATGGAAGAATTTTAAAGAAGAAAAATGCTAGTTTCCCAAAATAGCACGATTGTTACCTTTCCCCAAGATTGTTACTTTTTCCCAAGGTTTAAAAAATAAATATTACCATCATGACATCACTAGAAAGAAATTGAAGCATACAAGGAATAAACTATAGTTTCTTTTTATATCAAAATGTACTCTTGAAAATGTGTTTGGCACAGTGCTAAATCATATATAGTTAATACTAAATATTGCAGGATACAATAAAACCCTGGAGTTAATTGTTTACACCCTCTTATGGGAATGAAAATAATAGATACCAATTATTCAGAAGTCAGCCTATACAAACTTGTATAAACAATATTTTGTTTTGCTTTGAAAACCAGTGATATAATAAATTTTACATAAAAGACTGCAAAATAATATAAATGGATTTAAACAGATCTTTACAATAAGAAATTCAAATGGAAACAGACAAGTAACAAAGAGAAGTAAAAAAATTTATTGCAGTATTCGCTCCACCAGATTGCCTGGGGATCCCTTTTCTTGTATTGTTTTCAGGGTGACCTAATACATCAAAATCTACATTTACAAAAACTCCTTCTGTAGATAGGTCATAGATACTGCATGCTTTTTTTTTTCAACAGAATAAATTATATATCCAGGAGATTCTGCCATTTTACAGCCTGGAAAAAACAATGCTTCCCTGGAAACTGGGCTAAGCTAAAGAAAGCCATCCGCTGCTAGGTTAAACTCCAAGAACACTTTATTAAGAACATTAACAGACTAATTTCCAACATTCACTTGTTTATTTTTTAAACAGAAAGTTTTTTTCCAAGATATAAACAATTTTTGTTAAACTATAATACAGTGGGAGTAAAAATGAACTGAGAATCTGTTTCTGCTGCACAACAGCGAAGGGAGCTCCCACAAAAATGTTTGCCCAACATTTCCTTCTTTTGTTCCTGCATCCCAGGTTCCATTCTTACTCTTCATAAAACTGATTTTTTTTTGCCAGAATGTTGATATTTCAAGTTTTTCTGCCTTTTAAAAAAATTCCTGTAAATTTGGCTGCATGTACAAATTCATTAGCTGGAAGTCCCATCCTTGGCGGCATACAGGGATCGTAAAGTCTGAACAACTTTATTAGTCAGCTTATTAGCACTCGTTAGAGCAATTTTTTTGTAAATAATGTCTGACTCTTTAATAGTGTCTACCCAAGGCACCAGTTTGCGGCCATCACGGCGCTTAGCCTCAGTCCAGGAGCCACTGTAGGAGCCTGCCATCCACTGAACACTGAAGCCATTGCTGGTTTTCTGTACTACTCTTGCAATTTGTGGTCGATCTTTGTACTTTGGACAGCAAATAGCGATGACATCCATGACGTCAACACTTTCATTCATCTGTGCTGCCAACTCCGTAGAGTCTGAATTTCGTTTTGACCTTCTCAATGACTAAAACATTGGGAGGGGGGGAAAAAGACCAAGTGTTACACAAAAGAATTTTAGTGAAATTATTGTTTTTATTGCTTTTAATCCCTTGACGCCGGGAGTTGGGATTTCCCAGCACACTTCCATTGCCGGCAATGAGACGCACCGTGACCGCCAGCGCCAAGGGGTTAACACATACTTGTAAAAGCATATAACTCTTTAATTTGTACCCGTGTTTTTACTCTTATTGATATATAAAATTATATATACATTTGAACCATAAAGCTACATAAAATTTAGCAACAATAAAAAAGGATAACACACATTAATACAATCCAAAGAAAAATTAATAATCCTTTATGCTGGATAAATCTCATTTCTGTTTTTTTCTTTTTTATTGTCTTTTATGTTAAACTTTCTACAAAAGGATGTATAAATGGTTAAGTAGAGAATCTCTATCTACAAAATGTTTTCTCTCATAAGTATTACATTACTTGGTGTACATTTAAAAGACTGACATATATAAGCACATAAAAATCATTTTACGTAATACGCTGCGAAATACGTTGACTCCTCCTCCGCCTCACCCCTGAAGTGCCTCCTCCTCTATCCTCCCCATCACTTTCATCATCTTCTGTCTCTGCTGCTGCATTATTTTTAGGGCTGCCTCCTCCAAGCAGCGAGGTAATTGCTTTGTTCCGAGCATTTGTACTAGCTGACACTTCCCCTTCTTCTTCCTCTTCATCGGGGTCCAGGTGTTCCATGAGAAGTTTGAACTACAAAAATCAGATGTTAATTTAGAATTTTAAGTCAATATTTCAAAGACTGTCAAGTCCCTACATGTTTTCTTTTTAACTTTTTTCCTAAATGTTTTCTAGGGCAGTAGTTTGGTATGGGTGAAATAGACTTTAGCCATTGTCTAAGTCAGGAGCTGGCAAACATTTTCAGTAAAGAGCCAGATAGTAAATATTTTTGGCTTTGCAGGCTATATAGTCACTCTCATGACTACACGACTCAGCCATTGTAGTGTGAAAGCAGCTACAGACAATACATATATGAATGTGCATGGCTGTTTCAAAAACACTTAGTTTTATTTACAAAAACAGGCAGTGAGCCAATTTGGCCCATAAGTCAGAGTTTGCTGATCCTGATCCAAGTCATCAAAAGCAATTGACAGACATTAAATTTTCTGCCCCCCTTGAGCTCTGCCAAGATAAGAACATATAAGAGGAAAGAAAAGATGTTGAGTAATTTTAGATGAAAAGTAAACTAATTTTCAGCTTTAGAGTATAAAAAAGCAGTCTATAAAATAATGTGAAATAGGTTTCATTCTTGGTAAAAAAAATCATTATTAGTTATGTTTGGCTACCTGCTTTAAATAAGATTAAAATAACAAACTTCATTTTTTTAATTTTATTTTTTGTTAATGTCTACAGCTCCTGGTATTCCTAGGTGGTCTCCCATCCAAGTACTAACCAGGCCCAACCCTCCTTAGCTTCCGAGATCAGACGGGATCGGGCATATTCAGGGTGGCATGGCCGTAGTCAAAATTTCATTTTTTTAAGACAGTCTTTAAAAACATTTTTTAAACATTAAAAAATTTTACTGCAGTGAAATATACAGAACATAAAATTTACCATTTAAATTATTTTAAAGTGTTCAATTCACTGGCATGAAGTATATTCACAATGTTGTGCAACCATCACCACTGTCATTTGCAAAATTTTTCATTAACAGAAACTCATTCTGTCCCTATTCAATAACTCCCCGCTCCTCCCTCCCCTCAACCCCTGGTAACCACTATTCTATTTTCTGTCTCTATATATTTGCCTATTCTTAAAGATATTTTAAAAGCACATTTAATACATATATACTCTTACAAACTTGTTGAGTACATATGTAGGAGACATACAAATATATTTGCAATATTTCTGTAAGAACGTATGAAAAAGTAGTAATACTGGTTGCCAGAAAGGAACAGAATGGCTAAAGAAGGTAGGAGGATGACTTTTCATGGTTTTTCCTTTTATGAAATTTAACCATGTAATAAGCCACAGAATTAATAAAAAACAAAAAAAAAACAGAAGAAAAAAAACAAATAGGCATAACTTTTTCCTAAAAACTTTCATTTTCGCTAAAAAAAAAAATTAATTCATGGGCTGGCAACTTCTAAGAAAAAATAATTATGATGCAGTAGGTGAAATGGGAAAGCAAGCTTAAAGTAACTCCTTAAAACCAGAGAGAAAAATCTTGATAGTTTGTGAAAATTACCTTCAATGTAAAGAAGGATAACTAACTCCTAAAATTTACTTTTTGAAAATGCCATTATTAGAAAGAATTATATTTTGGTTTTGCTACTCACATCTAGATACTGTTTTACTATACTCCTCTTCACATCTTCAGTGATTTTGGAATTAGCCATATCACTCCGCAGGAAGTCCAGTGTTTGTTTTGGATGAAAATGAACTCCTGTTTTTCGGTTTATCGCTTTATCATATACTTTTGCAGATTCAGACGGAGAGTATTTCTGAATTTTACTGTTTGGGGAAAATAAAACCATTAACTAAAAATTTTCCAGGCATTTACATTTAAATTGCTCCTAGTTAAATTTTATTTACTAGTAATTACACTTTTGTCATACAAAATTATATTTATTTTATATAATTTATAAGTTCAACCAGTGAACTTGTATATAAAATAAATATAATTTTAAAAAGAGAAGTAAAGGCATAAAGGCAAAGGTTAAAAAGAATAATATTCTCGTTTCCCTCAGCATTTGTCTTGAATAGAGGCATCATTTAAATGAAAGCAGTGTGATTTTCAGACAGTTTTAATATAATTACAATACTACCTCAGTGGTTTACCTCGTTCTACTTTTTTACCACCCCTCCTCCCCGCGCCAACTATATATTCCCTATACAGCAGCCAGAATGACTGCTTACAAACCTGTTTCATATTATTAACAATTTTGCTTAAAAATCTTTCCGACTCTTTAGCACTGCCCCAAGACCAAACCAAGTTTTAAATTACTTTTAATTAGTTGCCAACATTTAACATCAAGATATTTGTCATAAAAATCTGGATTACCTAGCTTATTTTGAAAAAGTGGAAGTTGTGACTACATTGCGCCCTCTCTCTTCATTGGTGACAAGCTGATGAACACCTGGGTAATATCTGAGCCCTTTAGATGAAACATACCCTTTCCAGTCTGCCAGTGACCTTCTACCACATCCATCTTACTCATTACACTATCTGTTCCCTATGAACATTTGACTTTGCGATTCCTACCTATTGTAGGGGTTTGATGAATGTGAAAAATGATTAAAATTCCATGGGTACTGGTAGAAAAGAGATACCTACAGTGACTGACGGTTAAGTAAAATTTCATGGCATTCACAATAATTAGAACTTTTTTTTATCTCTTACTTTATAGAATACATTAAAGACTATTTGAGTTCTGTTAGAGCTCAGCCTAGTTGGTCTGCATCTATTTTTCATTCATAATTCCTTAGACACTTAAATTTGCAATCTATGTTAAGATTAGCCTAATTCTCTAATAAGATCTTTTTAAGGAAATCAACAAAATAAGACCTTTAATTTACAATGCATTATTACCAAGCCAAAGAATACATTTTACCTCTGTTCAATAACAGAATGGACGAATTATGGTATATTATACAACAAAATACTATGTAACAATAAAAAGAAACAAACTTTTTTTAAAGGAGCATTTTCAATATTAAAGAAAGAGTGAGATCAAAACTGGGTTTAATATTTCTTTATTATCTGAACAAAGTTTTTTCTTTCCTTGCTTATGTAATCTTACCTATCTGAAAATCCACAGAGATTCTTCAAATGTTGTTTTAACATCAGAAGCAATAAAATACCCTGGGAGACATTTGCAAACTCGATTAAGGGAGCTGAATTTTCTGGCAAACATTTCATCACTGAATTTATATCATCTTCTGAATCTGAATCTGAATCTGATTCTACTCGTTTCCGTGACTTCCGAGGCCTGGAAACTTCTTCTTCACTTTCACTTGACTCATTTTCCTTAGTAGGTGATGATTTTCTCTCTTTCCTTTTGTCTTTTACCATAGACTGAAAGAAAAGGAAATTATTTTGTTTGAAAAATAAAAACAAAATGTCACTGACAAATACATATATGCTCCATTCCAACAGCTTCTAAATTCATCCTTAAATTAATATTTTATGCACTGAAACCCTCTGCCTTTCTATAAACAACTGGAGATGTAACCTTTGGGGGGAACCAGTAGGTTCCACGACTAAATAAAATCATATATAATCAACTTCTCTGACCGCATCCCTGCCTCCCATGAAAAAACTCCTTCTGAAATATCATTCAAAGGGAAACAATTTTTTGTAGGATAGTAATGAAAGATAAATTAGCTATAAAAGTATCAATTTGGTACATAGGTAAGCCATTATAGAGGAAGAGCAGTAATTACAATTTAACTGAGGAAGAATACTGCAGGCTGAACACCCCCAACTTCTATCAAACTCTCCCTCTTTAACAACTTTTCAGCAATATGCAATTTTTCTTATACATATATTCGGTCTTTTTACTTTATGAAATTTAAACTCTTAAAAAAAAACAAAGTCAGCTGAGTTTAAGAGGGAGAAAAGACTAGATTACAAAACAATTATTCAAAATCTGTTAGGAAATAAAACAGGAGAAATATTTACAGGTATATCCACAACAGTAAGTAAAGTAAGATATAATATAATGGCTAAAGTTCCTGGGAAATTATTAACTTCTCAAACTTCTACGTGCACATTAAAAACCTAGGGATTCCATTAAAAACAGACTCTGTTTCAGCATGTGTAAGGTGGGGCCTGAGGTTATTCAGTTCTAACAAGCTCTCAGGTGAGGCCACTGCTGTTGATCTTGGTCCACATGTTAAGAAGCAAGAGGTTTAGATACCTCTGTAATTCCAACTCTTCTTAGGTGTTAAAATAATGTCCCTGATTTACAAGTTTGACCAGGCTGAGTTTTGAGCAATATAATTTTGTAAAATGAGATCTATTTGCATCATCAGGCACATGAAAATATTCCAATTATAAAGAATTTACAGAGTGCAAACCATGTGCCTGATGTTATATCAGGTACTTTTACAATTAAACCAATTATATATTTCCTCCTAAAAACCAAGAAAGAGAAGACATAAGGTTTATAACAAACTTTACTAAAGTTCTGGGCACATGATATACCAACTTCATGATGATACTGGTGTTGAGGGATAAGAAATCAATATATTATATAATTTTGTTTTTTTTCTTGTAAGTAAACTATCCGCCTCTCTCTCTGCAAGTGTGCTATTATGATCTACAGCATTACTAGATTTATAGAATAGCAAGGTACTTTAAATGGGGTTTAAATATATATGAATGGACACCAAACACTTAAGGTCAGTGCTTAAAGTGAGAGAAATAAAATGAGATGGCTTATGAACAGAACAATCCATTTATACATATATCTTTTATATTATATAAATTATATAATCTTTCATACTATATGAAATCTATCCATCTGAAATGGACTAACTTTAGGTCTTTCTTAATGGAAATAAAATGGTAACCCATTTCCTCTCCCCAATTCAAGCACAGCCCAGATTTCAGTAAGTTCATTTAGATTTTATAAACCTGTGAAAAGAATAAAAAGCACAGCAAGAAACAGTGAAAATAGCATGCCTGCACTTTGACAGATGCATTAAGAATAGTAATGTGTGTAACTTACCTCCTTGAATGACTGCAGTAGGTTACTACCAGAAACTGAGAGTGTAATGTCTATATGATGCATTATAAACAACGGCTCTTCCTGTGTCTGGTATGGAAAACAGGCTAGATTGTCTGCTATATACAAGAGCATATTCACTTCTGTTTTCTGTAAATTTTAAAAAAAGGTACACGTTTAGTGGATAATCCAGAAATCCATCCAAAAAGCCTCTTTAGAAAAAAATATTACAGGGCACTTTCACCTCAGTTAATGTTTCAGAGAAATAAGAGGGGAGGGAAAGAGGGAGGTAAGAAAAAGAGAGGAGGGGGAACAGAAATGGATTTTATAAAATAATCTTATACTCATTTAAAGAGACTTCATAATGACTTATACCATAGTACTATACCTCAAGGAGGGAAGAGGTGAAATTTTTTAGTGTGCCCAAGTAGAATTTCCTTTATATTCTTAGAGAGTACATGGAATCTTTATGCTACATCCATACCACATCAGAAAATATACATATAAATTCATAATTATTTTTCATTGTGCTGAGAGTTTAACCCATATGGAGATCAGTTACACACAGTTACTATTCTGTCCTCAAAAATATGTGGTAATTATAGTACTAATATGTAGGTTAAAAAAAGTTCATCTACCCATAAAACATTTGTCAGTTTTCTATATATATGTAATTTAGAATATCAAAAATCATTCTGACAGTACTACCTCAGTTTCACACTATAAAAACTCTGAAGTAGGCAAAATTTAAAGGAAACAAAATTTAAAAAGCAACAGAGTTTCCGTGTTTCATGATCATATAGAATATAAACAGAAATATGTTAATATTTAAGTTTCTTTAAAACATTTACAGCTTAAAAAAAAAAAAAGAAAAAAGAGCAATAAAAAAATACTCCCTCCTATCATCTTCCTCTATCCTGTCATCCAAACAATAGAAAACCCAATAGAAGCAGCAGCATTAACAAAAATCCCATAGCACATATGGAATAAACTTGCCATTTGCATTCATGAGACTCTCACTCTACTTTTTATTTTAAATATGTATCAACACTTAAAGTTGAAGAAATGCAGACATAGAACCCTACCTCATCTATAGGTTTTATTACACACACACACACACACACACACACACACTACTATCACACACACACACACACACACTTCTACTGAACTGAAAACGTAGGGACAACTCTGACAAACCTTTTCAAAACCTCAGAAATTCTTCAACTTAGGTCATAATAAAGTCCCATATTGCTTCTTCCTTTCAAAAATTAAACTTCTTAAAAGAATAGTCTAGGGCTGCTCCTCCTGTGTGTTCCTCATCATTCTTTAAAATCATGCTTTTGTGCCTCAATGCTTCACTGTTTCTGTCCACCAAATATTCTATTCTATTTTTTTTTTTTTTTACTTCTCCTAGACTTCTCAGTAGCATCAAATACTATTATCCACTCTTTCCTTCCTGAAACCTTCTTCCTTAATTTTCTGTTCTAAACTCTTTGACTATTCCTCTTCTATGTCCTTTCCAAGCCAACTTCTTTTCAAACTGCTTTTAGCAACAATCTTGTTATTCTCTCAGATGTTCAGGACGAAAATATTCCAGTTATCTTTTGACAATTCTTCTCACATAGTCTTATTTATTCCTTCCTCACGTTTCTTTTTTCCTTTCCTACTGTCCATTGTTTTCTTTCCTACAGTCATCAAAACAGAGTAATTCCTATAACCTCCAATGTGAATGTAATGCTAAATTTGTGTTCCTAAAATGCTTACGGCACCTGTCCTCATCATTTTATTTAAACACTTTCACTGGCTTTCCACGGTCTATAAGACCCTCCACAAAACTTGCTTCATTATGACCTTTCTGTTTGAACAACCTAGTCACTATTCCCACATATTTTTACCTTTGTACCTTTATTCATGCTTTTACCCTTGCCTTAAATAGATCCATCTCATCTAATGTCCCTATGCCTTCAGTATTTTGTTCCTCCTCTGAATCCTTTGTTGGAGGTAGTAAGAAGAATGCACTGCATGATGAGAGCTGGATTTAGCATTTCACATGCTGAGGTGACAGAACATCAACCTAATGACATACAGCAGGCAATGAAACCACACAGAGATGAAGCTCGGGAAAGAGATAAAGGACTATAGCAGTATTATTCATACAAACCACTTGGTACTCAGGATATGCTAACTTTTACTATTATTTCCTTTATTTTGTGCCCTACATCTTAACTGGAGTTAAGAGCCAATGAGGGCAAGAGGATTATATCACACTATTTTAGACTCCTAGCACAATGTCCTAAACAAAACGATACTTTAATGCTGGTGATGTAATGATGATGATAGTAATGATGATGATTAAATTTGATCCCAAGAATTTTTAGAATAGATGTTTGTAATATTTATTTGCTGGGCCATATATCTAAAAATTTCATGTACTATTGAAAAGAAGAGGTCTAGTAAGGCATCTACATTCTGGTAATTTTAATTTTGTTTTATTGAAAAAAATCTGGTGCTGAAACAGCAATGGAGTCAAGCTATCAAGTGATTAAAATAAGAAAAATAATTCTTTTGTTTCTAAAGCTTTACAACCATAGACTAATTGATATGCTCTATGTGGGCAGACATCACATCTTCTAACACAATGGCTACCACATAGCAGGTGCTTAATAAAAATTTATGTATAATGAATGAATAAACTAAGAGGTAAGCTTAAAGAAAAGGATGTTGTGTTTTCTTGGCTTATGGTCCTGGAAAATGCCACTTGTGTAACAGCCAAAGGTCAAAGGATCAAATTATAATTACACGAATGTGGGCTCTTTTAAGGAAGTCAACTTGAACAAGCAGGGGATCCCAGCAGCTAAAAACCTAGAACAGTTATTCTAACAATATTCAAATCTGAACAGAAATGAGTGAAATCTCTCTCCCTCCCTCTCTCTTTTTCTTTCTTGCTCTCTCTCATCTATCCCCCAAAGTGACAGTGTAGTGATACAGCTTATTTAAGGGTATGCTTAAAAGATCTGTTTTCAAAGTTTATAAGATACTCAGTATGGACACACTATTATACTTTATCTCTCATTGTATTTATTCTCATGAAAAATTTCCCATCCAATTCTGACTGTATACCTTGTATTAACAAACTTGCTGCATGTTTACAAGTAAGTAATAAGCAAAATATTTTGTTCTAATATGAATATGGCCAGGACGATTACCAAAGACTCAAACGCACGTTTAAAATAGTCGCTATTACTTACTAAAATGTGACTATTTTAGGCATAACATTTATTAAACATTTATTTTCTTAAAATAATAAGTTTTTTATACTTACTGCTGTGTCATCAAAGAGGTTGAGTAAAGAAATGAGAAATGCTCGTCTGTGCTGGCGGTTTCCACGGATCATGGAGTAAAGGTGTGAACACAAAGCACTAGAGGACTCATCCTGTCTGAAACCCCTTACGGGATCTTTTAGGCATGTGTTGATTGCCTGTTGTACCTGGTAAGACATCTTCATACCAGCCACCGCTTTCATCTGAAATCAATAAAAGCCTCATTTTTGTTATGGAAATTAAGTCAAATTAAAAATATATTTTGAGCATTACAGTCGAAGCTAACTTCATTATGTGGTTTTCTTACTTAAATAATAAAATCATAGAATGCAAGTGCTGGAAGAACATTAGAAATCATCTGTTGAAATCCCTTTATTTTACAGTACAAAATATCGAGACCTAGAAGAGTCACTACTGCCACGACCACACAATAGGAACTAGAACCCATGCATGCCAGCATGCTTGCTGGACTATTACCTCTAGCTCAATCTTAAGAGTTAATTTTAAACAAGAATAAACATCTTACAGGACAAACTTGCTGTATGTTTACAAGTAAGTAATAAGCAAAATATTTTGTTCTAATATGAATATGGCCAGGACGATTACCAAAGAAATGGTTTACCAAAAAAAAAAAAAAAATGTTTAAGTTTAGATTATACAATTTAAATATACATACATGAATGAATCCAGCATATTTTTTGTCTATTTCCACAAGCTGCTGATCAGCCTTGTTCCGCATAGCTGGTTCTGGGTCTGTGCCCATAGCAATTAAATATGGTACACACTAGAAATAAAAATACAGGATTTATAAAACATCATAGTAGTAGAATCTCTATAATATCCTGACATATGTTAAAACTCACTGTATATCTGGGATATGTAAATTTAGCTTTATAGGCCTTCTTTTAAATGCCATCTTTCAGTGTCCTTTTAAAAATAATTAACCTTACCTTAGAATTAGCTTAAAGCAAAAAATAAAATAAAATAAAAAAGTAGTGAAGTGCAGTAAAAATGATAGTGAAATTTAAACAATTTCAATGTGAATTTAAGGTTCTTTAACAGAAAAGGGCTCCCACACTAAGAATATTCATTTAAGACTATGATAATCATACTACAAATGTGTAATCCAATAAATTTTTCAAGCTTGACTGAATTTGCTATGTAAAGATAACATAGGGCAAAAAGTAATTTGTCTTCCACTCCCAAAACTAGAAAAATACAAATTTTCCCCCATAAAGTTGATTTTAGGTATGTCTTCAATGATTGGATAGCTAGTATTTTGGTAACAACCATATTTAGAGTACTTCTAAAGTCAAGAAACACTAAAACTCAAATGCATATGAATTAGATAGCAGTAAGAAGAGAAAAACTACAAAAACAAAAATAACTTTAAAAAAGTACACATGGCACTAACTGGAATGGGTGATCATGGATTAAATCCTGAATCAATGGGAAAAAAAGTCCATAAAGAATATTATTAGCTAAACTGGCAAAATTTGAAAGTAAATTGCATATTAAATAATACAGTATCAATGTTAAAATTCCTGAATTTGATTATTGCATAATTATGGTTTTATAAGAGAAAGTCCTTATTCTTAGAAAATATGCTCAAGTGTTTAGAGGTAAAGAATTATGATGTCTGGAATTTACTATCAAATGACTTAATGTAGAGATAATGCAAATGTGGCAAAATATAACTAATGGTAAATATTGGTGACGAGTCTGAAGAAGTTCATTGTACCATTCATGCAACTGTTTTAAATGTGAAAATTAAAAGGAAAGTTTAAAATAGCAGATACAGTCATAAAAAGCACAACTACTTGAAGCCATTTAGAATACCAGCAAAGAGTGCTAAGTATCTCAAAAATTCGAGTCTCAGCATACTACTACTGTACATTTTATTGTGATCTTGATGATTACATATAGCACATTTCAGAAAAAGTTCCACAAAAAGTAGCCAAAATAAAAATCTTGGAAAAAAAAAATCCTGAAGGGTCATGGGCTTTGGTTATCTAATAAATTCACTTCTGTGGTCTACGGCACTCTCCTGAACATGTCAGGTGGTATATATACTACTCTATCAGTATTAGCTGCCAATCCTTAGTAATACTATTATGTCTTTATTCCATCATTTGGTCCTCATATCAATGCTATGAGGTGTGAGTAGTTGATATTACCTTTAGTTTACAGATGAAGGAACTGAGTTCAGATTATGTAATTTACTTTGCTGTGAACTAAAATCCACTCTGTTTAACAGTTAGATTATATTCCTAACTCCAGTTAACCCTCTTGACATTACAGGTTGTTGGTTTTTAGGGATAAGAGTTAAAATGGATTATAACAAATCTATCACTCCTACTCAGAAAGTGATTCCAAGTACATATTCTGCTAGTATAAATTGGAAGTTTGTTTAATACAGACAACATTATAAGTGAATGGGTATTTTGCAGTATTGATAACTTAAGAGACAGATTAAAACTTGGACTCTTAAGAGTTTAGGACCAAAAAAAAAAATTAAGAGGAACAAAGAACTACTTATTCTCTAACCACAATGTCATCATATAATAACAAATCTGGCTCTTTTAGTAATTCCTGCAGTTATTAATACATACTTACCTGAACTGGATGAATAAGACCTTGGTTTAGAGTCAATGCAATGACATTTAGGGCAAAGTGGCGTACACTTGATTGGGTGTGAAAAAACGCCTCAAGCACCTGTTTGAGGTAAAGCTGCATGATGGAACTACTCATCCCTGAGGAAACATCACCCATTTCTTTTAAATCTTCCTGTTTTGCAACTTTCTTCCCTACAAAAAAAAGTAACATATTAGAACATGTATACTAAACTTTACTTAAATACATCAAATTAGACCACAACCAAAAGCACAAAATGTTATAGCTAGTGCTTTGGCTCAATAGTTTTTAATCTCCCCCCCCTCCCCCCCGGACTCTGTCAGAGGTCCCTTTGAGAACCAGATGAGAATTAGAATTCCTCTCCTCTCTCAAAATGTTAATGTCTGTACAAATATTAAATTTTACAAACTATTTTACAGACTTTATGAATACCCTTAAGCCTAGATACGGACTTATGGACTCCTGAACCGAATTCCTTCATCTAACAGATTAGGAAATTTAGATATCTAAATTAAAAATGAGTCAAGAGTATTTTAACTGTAGCCACACTGGAAAATTTAAAACTATATTTTCACTTACAGTCTCTATCTGCCTGTTGCATACGTGTATCCTCTTCTTGCAGGTAAGTCTGGAGGTTTTTTAACACTTGTATTTTTAAATTTACTGAGGAGTTCTTATCAGATAAAATATTATTATATAGGTTTTTCACCTCTTGCTCAAACATTAGACTTGGATGCTGAATAAAAGCAAATCCTAAAGAAGAGAGAAAAAAATCTCTTAATATATTCATATTAAAATTAAATATAACATTTAATAAAAATGTTAATAAATTATACAAAGAGCTCCTTATTTCAAAAAATTAGAACTTAAAATGACTGGAAGAATATTCTGGTGGCCTTACCTAGAGAAGTATTAGAGCAGGTACTTCTTTCCCCATGAATTAAAAACAAGAAATTGCATTTCAAAGGAGAGTTTCACACAAGAGGAAACCTTGAGGAGGGAGCAGGGCCTAGTGGCTAGGGGAGTGGATTAGGAGTCAGGAGTCTTGGGTTCTATTCCTGGCTCCACCACTGACTTGTAGTGTGACCTTGGGTGAGTCACATAATCTCTCTGTGCCTCAATTCTCCATCTGTAAAATGGGGACAATAATATTTACCACCCACCTACCTCAAAGGGATGTTTTCAGGATTTAAGAGGTAATGTCTGCAAACATTTTTTAGATCCCTAGCAAAAGGTACTACATTGGCAGTATTTTTTTAACCACAAGTTAACAAGTAGCAAAATACTATTATCCATGTTTATTTGTATAAAGTGCTTATTTATGCAACATAAATGAAGATCCTTGATGATAGCAAGTATTGTTGATGCCAAATAACAAACTAAACTCAAAGCATAGAGTGATCAGATAACCAGCCCAAGGTCACACAGGATAACTATGGCCCAGGCAAGATGTCAATGTCTTTTATTAACTAGCCTAGAGGCACTAGTTCCTGGTAGTACTGCTTCTTTAAGTTAAAATTTACATACAGTTGACCCTTGAACAACACAGGTTCAAACTGTGTGGGTCCACATATACAAGCATTTTTTCCCCAATAAATACACAGTTGGCTCTTTGTATCCCTGAGTTTTGTATCGCAAATTCAACAAACTGCAGATAGAAAACAGTATTTTCGATCTGCAGTTGGAAATCCGCAAAAGCAGCAGACGGACTGTATGCATTGTTCTATGCCATTTTATATAAGGGACTTGGGCATCCGTGGATTTTGGTATCCGTGAGGGGTCCTGGAACCAGTCCCCCATGGATACTAAGGGACAACTAAATTTTGGGGGAGTCAAAAGTTATGTATATATAAAAAGTAACATATGGATTTTCCTCTGCACAAGGGTCATTGTCCCTAACCCCTGTGTTGTTCAAGGGCCAACCATATCTGTTCCCTGAATTAGATGTAAGACTATTAGTTTTGCTACTTTATATGACTTATGTCCAGACTGAATATTGAAAGGTACACATTTGGCTTGAGGTACTAATGTACAAATATAATGCCTTAGTAAGTGATATATGAATTCTTATTATTAGCTATATGTAATTTTCTGAAAGGGATGAAGAGGAATAAGATAATAAAATTTAAACTTATTTAAATAAGGTTTGGTTAACTTAGAATCTTTTGTTACTCATTTTAGTTCAAAAGACTAAATTATAAACCTTGTTAATGCTACCAAAATAAAGTTTCAAAATAAGTTATTAACCTTATTGAGTAGCTGTACATGTATTTGCAAATAACAAAATACAAAATGAAAACCTGGACAGAGTGCTCTTCTTGTAATTTTTAAAAGTGCATTCAATTCAGGTACTTTAATGATAATCCTTCTCATATTTCTCTCATATTCCATTATCCTTCCAGATAAGCCACAAACCTAACCTGCAAAGGCACTAATTTACTACATCAGTGCTCCTAGAAAAATATGGGATAGGTATACATCCAAATTGTTCCTTTTAAGTTGGTTGCCACGTGCTTCTACATGAACAAAAGTCTGTGTAGACTGCCCACTGCCTTAACTAGGAGCAGCAGATACATATAATGACAAAGCTTTGTAAAGAAAAAGAACAATGTAAAAATACATAACAGCAAAAAGTTCTTCTAAATTATCTTTCTTTATCAAAGTGCTTTAATGAATATTCTTCTGAAACCCTATGAAGTAGGGGTAGGAGACAGTATTGC
Source organism: Pteropus medius (assembly GCF_902729225.1). NCBI lineage: Eukaryota > Metazoa > Chordata > Mammalia > Chiroptera > Pteropodidae > Pteropus > Pteropus medius. Next base: position 3,937,384 of record NW_024351073.1, read on the forward strand.
CATCTCTATTTTACCAACAAGAAAACTGATAAACAGAGAAGTTATGTGACTGGCTCAAGGTCACCCAGGAAGTCACTGGCTGAGCCAAGAATGGAACCCAGGTGTTTTAAAACCCCCAGTCCTATATTCTAAACAACAGATCCTATTGCAAATAGAAACATACTTAAATAAATCAACAGTTTAGATTCACAATATTTTAAAATTTGCTCAACCTCTCAAACAACTAAAAACTATAAAGAAATTTAGACTCAACTTACCTAGACCAATGATGGCTTTTGTTTGTACTTCTTCATCTGAATGTTTTGTAAAATACATCAATAGTTCAAGTACTTTATCCTTTATGTTAACCTAACAGGAAAAATCCATATTATAAAGAAGAGTAACTTATAACTTAGATCAGTTTTTAGCTATAAAAGGAAAAAAAAAAACCTAAAAGCAAACAATGACAATTTCCACATGTGAATCTTTCTAAAGAATAAATCACCAATAAGCTTATAAATTTTAGAATAGCAGGATTCAAAATAAAGAACAAGTGCCAGAATGTAAATAATGTACTGTCCTTCACTGAGAAAGTGAAAAAAAAAAATCAATAAAGTCAGTTTCTGACCTAAACAGTGTGCCTACTGTTACAAAGCTAATATAAGTTGTGCATACTTATTTTATTACAGACCAGTAACGAACAGTTCACAGATCAGAAGCCAGTCCAAGGACCATGTTTTGAGTAGCACTGTCTCAGAATTCTCATTAAACTCTAATGATGCCTTCATCCTGGAGCATTATACTCATTTTCAGTTTGCAGGATCACACAGTTCTATTTTACTACAGCATACTAAATAATATTAGGATCTTTACCTTACTGTTGCCTTTAAAATCTTCCAGATCAAAATCAAAATGTCGACATAGTGCTCCAACAGTGAAAAGGGATCTAAGAAGTGCTGGTTTGTTTGTTAGAAGTGAAGTGTTATTTGGATCCTCTTGGTGTTGACTTTTTAATTTTGAAATGGCACCTAATAAAAATAATATTTAAAAGAACCCCTTTATTCCTTGAATTATTATGTTCAAATAATTACTACTAATGAATTATAACTGAATTTTATTAATGGTTCTAAGTATTAAATATCTAGAATTATAAGGATACTCCTTATAATTAAAAGAGCATAAAAGAATTATAAGGATACTCCTTATAATTAAAAGAGCATAAAAGAATTAATGTTAAGAAAAAAAAACATTTAAATTTTATTTTACATAACAGGCAGAAACCAACATTTATTCATGAATAGATAAATTTCTGAAGTAATCATATTGGGTTATTAAGAGAATACAAAAGATATTAGAAAATACTGCTTCCGAGAGTGGACCATAGACGATAATCACACTTCTTAAAATTCTCTAGATGCTATCATTTATCAAATGTATTAAAAAGGAGTTGGGACAAACTGCAGGATCTAGCAGAATAATTTTAAAGCCCAGGTACAGCACTTACCATAGTATCTATTGAAACAGGCCCATACAAATTTAAAATTTTGTGTCACTTTATTTACAACTGCCCCAAGACAGCTCACACAATGTTGCACTACCTAAAAGATACAGAAAATGTTATCATTTAGACAGAAATTAAAGATAAGCAAAGATAAGGGCAAAAACATGATTAAGTTATCATTTGTGAATTCTATACTAATCAATACAGAGATGGTAAACTGAATGCTTACAGTCATGCCATATTTGATGATCAGTTTCATCAGATCTTCTTCAATAGTGGCAAGGAAAGTTTCACTTGGATGCTCCATCAGTGGTACCACCAGCTCTAGGATTTTTGCAACATTGCAGATAACCATGAAATCATTTTGTGTCTACAGAGATAAAATTAGTGCTTTATGAATATCAAAATCTCAAAAAAAGCTATATATAGTTTTATGTATTTTGGGGTACAGTATTTATGAATGTGAGATTTCAGTGAATAAAAAAAAAAAAAAACATTAGAAAAGAGATTTTTAAGGTAAGGAGAAAAGAGTATCAGACCGTATCAGGAACCAGGATTCTAACTATGCCACTAACTTGTCATATGACCTTTGAGTCACTTACTTAATCACATGCTATAGTTATTCTTTTTTTCCTAAAATACAACACATGTCAATTCTGAACAAAGGTATTTAAATATTAACAGAGTATTTCTTAATATCTTAGAAATACTCAAGATTGGTACAGTTTTTAAAATTAGTATTTTTCAACTAGGGTATGTTAACCTAGTAGTTCTCAACTGGGGGTGAATTTGACCCCAGGGGATATCTGGCAATAACTAGAGACATTTTTGTTGTCACAAGAGGAGTAGGTGGGTGTTCTACTGGCATTCGTGTATAGAGGCCAGCGATGCTGCCAAACATCCTATAATGCTCAGAACAATTCCTGATGACAAAGAATGATCTGGCCCTAAATGTCAATAGTGCTGAGCCTGAGAAGCCCTGTGTTAACTCTTTTTATGATACATTAAAATGTAGACCCTCAGAACTAGGGATAAGTCTTTTTTAAAAAATTTAAATTATAGTAAAAAAATTTTGAACTTTAGAAAGTTTTAAAACTTTGATTAAAAAACTAAGCAGATTTTTAATAGGTAAAGCATTTTTTAAAAATCAAAAGGTATTAAAGGATTTACAATAAAAAGTCTCTTTCCTATCTCTGTCCTCCTCACCCAACTCCCCTACCCAAAGGCAACCAAAGTTACTAGGATTTTTTTTTTTTTGGTAGAGTAAGGCTTTCAAATGTACCTTTTTATCTAGCCAAGCTATCATTCCTTATTCTTAGAAATAAGTTATTGACACTCCTTTGGACTCTTTGAGCTTATTATCTCACAGTTAAAAACTTTCCCACCTCACATTCATCAATTCTTTCAGCATACCCAAAGAATTAAATTAAAAAAATAGGTAAGATGAATACTTCTAAGAAAAACAGAAATCCTGTCATTTCTTTGCCATCTCCCACTTCCATCCCCTTTAAGCAATAGGGAATGAGTTAAAGTAGGCCCAAAAACAGAAGTTTCTGTCAAATAAGATAAATTTATTTGAAGATCACTGTTAAAACTTTATTTTTTAAAACAATGTAGCTATAAAAGGTATCCATCCAAACAGGAAATGAAGAAGTCAAACTGTCACTAGCTGTGGAGGGACATGATTCTCTATACAGAAAACCCTAAAGATTCCAGAAGAACACTACTGGAAACAATAAGCAGATACAGTAAAGTTTCTGGATACAAAATCAACATTCAAAAATCCATAGCGTTCCTACACTCTAATAATGAAGTGTCAGAAAAAGAAGAAAAAATAATCCCCTTTGCAATTGCAACAAAAAGAATAAAATATCGAGGAATAAATCTATCAAAACATGTGAAGGACCTATATTATGAAAACTGTAAGACCCTATTAAAAGGAATCGAAGAAAATACCAAGAAATGAGAAGATATTCCGTGTTCTTGGATTGGAAGAATCAACATAGTTAAAATTACCAGATTACCTAAAGCATTATATAGATTTAATGCAATCCCCATCAAAATCCCATTGGCATTTTTTAAAGAAATGAAATAAAAAATCATCAGATTTGTATGGAAGCACAAAAGACCCCGAATTGCCAAAGCCATCCTGAGAAAAAAGAATGAGGCTGGAGGCATCACTCTGCCCGACTTTCAAATTATACCATAAAGCAGCATGGTATTGGCAGCAAAACAGATACACAGACCAGTGGAACAGAATCGAGAGTCCAGAAGTAAACCTGTATTTATATGGTCAAATAATTTTTGACAAAAAAGCCAAAAACATATACTGGAGAAAGGAAAGCCTCTTCAATAAATGGTGCTGAAAAAATGGGAAAGCCACCTGCAAAAGGATGAAACTAGACTGTTGTCTATCATCACAACCAAAATTAATGCAAAATGGATTAAGGACCTGAATATAAGACCTGAAACAATAAAAGGCATAGAAGAAAACATAGGAATGAAACTCAAGGACCTTGGACTTAAAGAGGATTTTATGAATTTGACTTCAAAGCAAGGGAAGTAAAAGCTAAAATAAATGAATAGGACTACATCAAACTAAAAAGCTTCTCCTCAGCAAAAGAAATCATCAACAAGGTAAAGAGACAACCATCCGAATGGGAAAATATATTTGCAAGCAATGCCTCTGATAAGGGCCTAATATCCAAAATATACAAAGAACTCACACGACTCAATAACAACAAAAAAAACAAACTATCCAATCAAAAAAATGGGCAGAGGACCTGAACAGACACTTCTCCCCAGAGGACATACCAATGGCCAACAAATATCTGAAAAGATGATCAACATCGCTAGCTATTAGGGAAATGCAAATCAAAACCACAATGAGATACCATCTCACACCTATTAGAATAGCTATAATCAACAGGACAAGTAATAACAAATGTTGGAGAGGATGTGGAGAAATAGGAATCCTCATACACTGCTGGTGGGACTGCAAACTGGTACAGCCACTATGGAAAACAGTATGGAGCTTCCTCAAAAAACTAAGAATTGATCTATCATATGATTCAGTAATCTCTCTACTGGGTATTTACCCCAAAGACTTGAAAATCCATCTCCAAAAAGATATGCATACACCGATGTTCAATGTAGCATTATTCACAGTGGCCAGGACATGGAAGCAACCAAAGTGTCCTATGATAGATGACTGGATAAAGAAGCTGTGGTACAGTTACCAGAATGGAGGGGGGAGGGGGAAATTTTAAAAATGTTTAAAAAAATTATGTATATATAGTATGAAAAACATAAACTGGCATTTAAAAAAAAATAAAATGTATAGCTCGGAAAAAAAAAAGCTGTAGTACATATGTACAATGGAATATTACTCAGCCATAAGAGATGAAATACTGCCTTTTGCGACAACATGGATGGACATTGAGGTAATCATGCTAAGCAAAATAAGCCAGACAGAAAAAGTTGGAAATCACATGATATCACTTATATGCGGGATATAAACCTAAAAGCAACAAAGGAACAAGACAAACAGAGTCTGATGGACATGGATAACAGACTAGTGATTACCAGAGGGTAGGAGGAGGGGGGAGGCAGATGGGGTAAAGGGGGTCAAATATGTGGTGACAGAAAGAAATCTAACTATGGAACACACAGTGTAAATATATATATACCTTACTGTTAAAGTGTACAGCTGAAACTTACTGGATTTTGTTAACCAATGCCACCATAGCAAATAAATTAAAAACAAACAAATAAACAACCTAGAAAATTTTTTGAAACTACTCTTAACATTACTGGTCTGGAAAATCAAGTAAGAGAAGTATATTAAAACCTAGAAGAAAAATTTAAAGAAAGATAGAAATCATGATGGAAAAAAGCAGAATATAACACTAAGAAGAAATACTGGAAATGATATAACATAAGCTGGTTCAATATCTAAAACATTTAAAGATTACTGAAAAGAAAAAAAGGGCTCACAAGTCAAAGGTAAAATGGGCAAATGATACGAATAGTCAAGTCACAGATAATCAAGTCCAACTGGTTAATATCATAAAAAAATATATTCGACCTCTGGAAATCATGGAAGGGAAATTAAAGTAACAAAAAACCATTCCTCTACACCTGTTAGACTGGAAGAGAGTACATAAATGACACAGGTTATCTGTACTGGTTTCCAAAGAGGCTATAAAACATGTCCACCAGCAATCTGGCAAGATCTATTAAAAATCAAAACCAAAACTAAAATCAGTTTCCACAACCTAGCAAGTCCATGCCTCAGAATCTATCCCAAAGAAAAAATAACACCAGTATTTTAAAAGCAAAGCTGACCCTGGAACAATATGGGGGTTTGAGGTGCCGACCTCTAAGCAGTCAAAAATCTGCATATAAGCTTTTGACTCCAAAAACATAACTACAGTCGGTCCTTCACATCTGTGAATTCAACCAACCATGAGTGGGAATGAGAAAACACTATTTTCAATCCATGGCTTGTTGAATCCATGGATGTGAATCTTGCAGATACTAAGGGCCGACTACTTTATTTATTGGAAAAAAAAATCCATGTATAAGTGGACTCACACAGTTCAAACCTGTGTTGTTCAAGGGTCAACTGTACATAAATAGGAATGTTTATTAAGGAATTATTTGTAGCAGCTATCAATAGGAGTCATTGTAAATACCTGCCAAAATAGGAAATGGTTAAATAATCATAGGACATCCATAAAAATGGATAATATATAGATATTCAAAAGAAAGACTTACTATATATATATCTCACGTGATTTGAATTTAATAAATACACCTACTAGAACTGTATATAACATAACCTCATTTTTAAAAAAAACCAGGTCAACCATTTATGTGCGTCCACAATTACAGAAAAACATGGATAAAGTATGTAAGGATACTATAGGTTGCTTATACCGAGACAAGGAGAAATAAAGATGAGGATAGGATATAAAAATTGAAAAAGGTGTCTATAATATATGAGGTGGCCCTATAGTAAGTAGTCTCCTTTATTTGTGGTTTTGCTTTCCATGGTTTCATTTACCCAGGGTCAACTTTGATCCGAAAATATTAAATGGAAAATTCTACAATTAATTCATAAATTTTAAGTAGCGTGCTGTTCTAAGTAGTGTGATGAAATCTTGCGCCATCCTGTTCCATTTTGCCCAGGACCAGGACGTGAATCATCTCTTTATCCAGTGTGTCCATGGTGTACACATTGTTTTGCCCATTAGTCACTTAGTAGCTGTCTTGGTTAATCTGAATGACTCTTCCAGGACTGCAGGGCCTGTGTTAAGTAACTTTTATTTTACTTCATTATAGCCCCAAAGTGCAAGAGTAGTGATGCTGACAATTTGGATATGCCAAAGAGAAGTGATATAGTGTTTCCTTTAAGTGAGAAGATGTATATATATAGAAAAAAGTACAGTATATATAGGGTTTGGTACTATCTGCGGTTTCAGGCATCCACTGAGTGTCTTGCAATGTATCCCCTGCAAATACGGGAAACGACTGTATTTACATAAAATTTTATATTTGAGTGTGTATACACACACACATATATAAAAAAACTGTACTAACTGTTTTCAAAGTAACCTTGCCTTCAAAAATATTGGTTTAAACAGGAACTATTTAGAAGTTACATTATAGTCCAGATTCTAAAGGCAAACTGACATGGGGTTGAATTCCAGCTTTAGCACTGGTTAACTGTGTGACACTGGTCAAAGTATTTATATTCTCTAAGCTTAGTTTCCTTACCTGTAAAACTGAGATAATGGTACCTACATTTCACAAAGTAAATGAGATAAGGCATGTAAAATTCTTCACAGTGCTTTGCATTATGCTCAATAAATATAAGCTATTATTATTAGCCATAGATTATACATTAATCAATTTATTTCTGGATGTAATAAAAGCCATAAAGATAGAATTAGGGTCTCAGAGTACAGAGTACTGTATGTTGTTTTTATATATTTATCTTCTAGTACTTTCTTCAGTTAACATTTCTCAGGAAGTCTGAGATTTTGATCTAGAACTTTTTAAGTTAGATCACCAAAAAAATTGCCCATAGCAGCAAAACAAATTCAGCAGAAAAAGTTAAAATTAGCTCCTTAGGAATGCTGAGAATGTAGTAATAAGTAAAAAATTATTTACATTTTTAAGTTTTCAAAGTATTTTAAAAATTAGTGTTTGTAATAAGCCACTTTACTCACCATGCTGTCATATAAATTGTTGGATTATTTTAAGCAATGTTTTATTTCCACATGTGATTTCAGGAAAACACAGCATGTGTAATATTAACTCAACAGCCTAACATCTTTGACATACTAGATTTTCCATATTCAATATATTGGTGATTATAAAAATAAATAAAATGTTTAAAATAAAATATACTAAAAATGACAAATGAAACACAAATTTAGAATCCAAAAAACAGTAAATTTCTCAGTGACAGGAACTCTTGCCTCATTCATCTTTGAGATTATAACCACAGTTCCAACATTTATTAAGCATATACTGAGGGTTTGGCTTGATGACCTTAAAGAGAAATGGAGCCTGAATTTTATTTATAGTACATCAGAAAAATAATGTTTGTAGATAATTTGTGACAAATATTAGAACATGTCCTTGAGTACATGACACAGTTGATCTGCCCGTGAAAATAACTGTCATTTGTCAGTGAAAACGTGAACGACACAAAGTGAATTTTAAATTTAAAATACTTAGTACTTGATTTATATAAAAAAGAAAAATAGGACAGCTCTATACTTACACTACATTTAGTGGTAAGGTATGGTTGCATAGTCATAGCATGTTTAACCATGAGCTGGGGTCTTATTTTGCTGAATAAGAACAAAGTGGTTATGCAAGCTACCAATCTTCCAGAATTCACACCTTTATTGTCAGAGTCTGGAAAAACAAACAAAAAATAAGACACTAAAATATGACAAGGCAGTGACAATTATACAGAATATTATTTAAATTAGTAAATATTATCTCCTGAATAGACTAGGTACATGCCTCAATAGAACAGATTAGCATTTCTTATGATACTAGACTTTCTGCATTTCATTTTTGTCTTTTATATAAATTACATATTAAGAATAAAGAAGAGGCTGCACTGTAGAAGGCAAATTTTACACTGAAGGGAGTAGGACTGAAGTTAAAAAATAGAATGGAAGTTGGGAAGTTTAGGGTTGGGCTTTTGAGAATAAACATGATGTTGGGTTGTATCTAAAAATGGATGAAAGTGAGTATGGGAAAGAAAGTTAGCAAAGGGGCACAAAACCAATTTAGCTGAGGCGATACTGTGTTTCAAGGTACTGGGAAAAAAAAGAGCTGCTACTATGGTAGGAGAGTGTTAGGAATGAGAAATTAAGAAGTTGAACCGGTGCTACATTAGAAAGGAAAACAAAATGCTTTTCAGGTGAGAGGAAAATGTTCTTGGGTGGCAAATTAGTTTTTAGAGGAGATTAGCAACTTTATAACATTTAGTAACAACAGTATCACCCTTAAAATGTAGGACAAGGAAAAAAAAGGAAAACAGAACAGGAGATAAAAAAAGAGGTACACATGGAAAATGAAAAAAAAAAAAAGAAAAAAACTCCATAAAAATATAAAGGATATCAATAATTTCCTTAGGTAACATAAATGTACCTCTATAAGAGGCAAATGGCCCCCAATTCTAGAGAATAACCAAGGCTATCTATTGTTCTTCATTAATGTATTACCAGGCATGGGAAGTAATGTTAGTCTTGTGTGCTTTAAACACTAGATGCCAATTATGACTTTTATAGTTTTATATAATTTATTTACATTTTGATTAATAATTTCAGACTTGTCACTGGTAAATAATATACTATAAAATATTAAATATGTAAGGAATTTGTTAATTTAAAAAATATTAATGGCTTTCCAGTTCAAGACTAAGCACATTTTATATAACAATTATATTAGGAATGTACTACAAATCTTTTAAAAACATTTTTATAATAGTTAAAACAATTTCATTTTGAGAGAAAATTTTATAGGATTTAAAAGATATCAGTTTTTGGATGAGTGCAGTTAGCTAAATATGCATTAGTCCCTGGACTTTTATTCCTGTTCAATATGACATCTAAAATTATATGCTGTTGAAGATATGTGTAAGAGATGAGGCCTATGCTTTTATTATACTGCTCTAGGTAATCTTAGTCAATCTTAACAATATAATAAAGGCTGCAACATCAAACAAAAAACAGATTTAAAAAGTAGTTCATTATTAGGCTAAGCAGAGCTAGAGGCAAAAATGAGAAATGTGCCCAAAGTATTTTAAAATATCTTATAAAATCAACTTAATGACCAATACATAAAATGTCTTACCAGCTAGAGATTCCTCATATTTAAGAATGTGCTCAACTAGGTTATCAACAAGTTGAGTACAAGCTTTCTTCACAGGTTTATATGAGGAATCCTCTTCGGACTTCAACAACTATATGTGTATACATATAAAAAAAAAAATCCCAGTATAATTATTCATTAGACAATAATAATAATAATGCAGTAAATGTATCTTTAATAAGTTTTCAATCTGTCATTAACTATTTTATACTACAAATACAAATTAATAAATAGAAATATATAACATGTTTTCAAATAACTTATAAACCAGTAATTTATAAATACTTTCAAACAATTTTAGTATGAAATATTTAAACTGCTATATGTAGGACCTGAGGTAGGATATGAGCGAAATGAGAAAGGGGAACTTCTTATAAGAGTACTACTCAATGCTAGTTGAATTATTTTAAAGAATCAGAATTCCATTCTTCATAATTCCAAGTCCTTTGATGTCTCAAAAAAATATATTATGGGGTTAATTACATCGTTTTCTAACTATATATGAATTGTACCTTAAATTGTGGAATTATAAAATAGAAGGCTATATTTCTTCTGTTATTCTTTAACAAATAATAAATAGTATTAAAGTGTTATGGATAATATAAGGAAAAAAGATAGCTAACTCTCCCCCCACAAAAACAACCTATCCAATCTTTCATAATCATAGGTCAATGGTAAAGTCATCTGAGGTATATCTGTTTTGTTAATAAAGATTAGCTAACACAATTCTGGAGATAGTAATGAAGTTGAAATGTGTATTTGACTTGTGTGAAGAGTTCCAGGCTGTCCAATATAACTTTCTGTAATGATGGAGATGTTCTAAATCTGTACTGCCCAATATAGTTGCCATGAGCCACATGCAGCTACTTAACACTTGAAATATGGCTAGTATTACTGTGGAATTCAAATTAAATAAAAATTCAAATTAATTTAAATTTAAAAAAGAAAAAACATGAGGCTAGTACTAGCAGCACATGTTTAAATTTTCACTACAAGATACATGGATAATTAAACCAGCTAAGAGCAATCAGAATAACACATACATTGCCCTCCAACTTAAAGAAGTAAATCAAAGCAGAAGACTTCAATTTACGGTTTCAACTCTGAATAGCAAATTCTCTTCTTGCTCCATAACTTAATTTCTTAAGCAGCTATTAAAATCACATGCTAGCCTGGTCTTTTTCAGGTAGAAGTATTAAACAATCCCCTTATTTCTATTTTTTCTTTTTCTTCTCCAAGATATCAAGTATACACAAAAGTATTCATCATAAATGCTGGTTCATGACACACCATCAATACTGGTAATGTGCTCTTTTACTTTAAATATGATACACTGTGAACTCAACTCAAGAACAAGAATATTTCCAATAATTTATATTTCCCAGTTTACTCCTTCCTTTACCTCATCTTCCTGTTTTACTTTCAAGGTAACCACTGAGGAATTTTATCATTTCTTTGCTTTAGAAAATTGTCTAAGCTGTATGTGGTTTATGGTCTTGCTTGATTTCCAATCTTCTAAAAGGTATCATACTGGATGTAGTCTTCAACATCTTCTTGCCTTTTTCACTCGTTGTCTCTAATCCAGGCTGTTGCATATAATTGTATTTTTATTTTATTCGTTTTCACTACTATACAACAGGTCATTGTGTGTATACACTGCAATTCATTTATTGATTCTTCTGAAGATAGGTTAACCACAATTTTAGTAGTATAATGAATATTCTTTCATTTGTCTTCTAGCACGCATATAGAAGATTCTATTGGGCATATACTTTGCAGAGGAACTGCTGGGTCATAGGACATATGAATGCTCAACTTTATGAAATAATGCTATTTAAAAAAATTGGTTGTACTATTTTCTCAATTAGTAGCAGTGTTTAATCTATCTCTTCATCATTTGTTATCATCTGACTTCTCAATTTTCGCCAAATGGGTGTAAAATGGGTATTGATTTGATATTTTCCATATTACTAATGAGGTTGAACACCTTATGGGCCATATGTGCTATTTCCTCTATGAAATGCCTATTTTTGACTTTTACCTATTTTCCTACCAGGACTCTTGCTTTATACTGGTTTGTAGGAGAGCAGTTCTTCTTATCTTCTTAATAATGATCCTTTTTCAGTTTACATGTGTGTCAAGTATCTTTCTCAATTTGTGACTTGCGTTTTCACTTTCTTTAAGATGTCTTTTGATTCCTAAATGCTCTTCGTTGTAAGGCAGTGAAATCTATTAATCTTTTAAGGATAATGGTTTTTGTGACTTATTTTCTTCTAAAAGTTTTAAAGATTTCCTTTAATCTATATGGCATTGACTGTTGAGTTGAAGTAGGAAACAATTTAAAAAAATTCTTATGGATAGCCAATTGTCCAAGCCCCACTTCCTGAAAATTCTTTCCCCATTAACTGCGGTGCCACTTCTTTTTTATAGTAATTATAGCCTATATATGTGGAGGATTATTTCTGGGTTCTCTATCCTGTGTCATTGATTTATTCAGTACCATACAATTTTAATTACTCTATCTTTTTAAAAGCAAGTCTTGATGTTTGGTAAGGCAAATTGATGTTCCTGCATTTTCAGAAGACAATTATTTTAGCTCTTTGCTTTTCCATACACATTTTATTGTCACCTTGACATGTTTGATGAATATTTTTTGTTCTTGATTTTGATGAGATCTCTTTTAACATTTTCCCATTTTGCATAATTTTCATTTTAGGTTTTGCAGTTTATTCTGTCAGATTTTATTTCTAGTTTATTAAAAGTTATCATTCAAAACTATTAAATCTTATCCAAAAAATACTGTCCTCTGAAATGATTACTCATTTCTTCTTTAATGTTAAATCTCTCTCTCTCTCTCTCTCTCTCTCTCACACACACACACACACACACACTGATGTTAAACCAGCTTTTCACTCATGATATATGTGTATGTATACATGTACACATATGAATATGTATACATTCACACACTTTTATCCACATTATTTTTGATGTATTTCAAAGTAAATCGTAGACATAGTCTATCCCTTTTTCCTTTTGAGATAAAATTTACATGCAATGAAATATACAATGTTTAGTGTACATTTGCTCAGTTTTGTAAAGTGCATTCACCATTATAACTCAAACTATGACCAAGATATAGAACAGGGGTTCTCCATCGTTAGCTTATATCAGAATCATCTGAAGAGACTGTTAAAATATAGAATGATGGCCTCCACTTTCAGAGTTGCTGATTAATTTAATCTGGGGTAAAGCCTGAGAACTTGCATTTCTAACAAATCGCAGGTAATCTCAATTACTGTTGGAACCACCAACAGACTATTGCCATTACCCTGAAAGTTCCCTCACGTTCCTTCCAAGTCAATCCCTGGCCCCCAACACCCACTCTTCTGATTTTTCCAATATAGTTTAGTTTTGCCTCTCCTAGAATTTCATATAAATGAAATCAGAATATGTACTCTCATATGTAAAGCTTCATTTACTCTGCACAAATGATTTTATTATTTACCTATGTTGCTATATATATATCAATAGTTTATTCCTTTCCAATGTGGAGTGCTATTAAATTGTATGGGTATATCAGTTTTTTTTTTTTTTACCCATTCACTGGTTGATGGAGACAGAGAGAGTATTTGATTGTAAACTCAGGCAGGAGAAACCAAGCTGCTCCTTAAACACTTTGCTTAGAAATCTCAACAAAATACACAATTTCATTGCTTGAAATATTGCCTTCCATAAAACACTAGAACGAGAACACAATTCAGCTAAGTTCTTTGCCACTTTTAACAAAGAATGCCCTTTTTCTGTTGTTCTAGCATGTTCCTCCTTTCTGAAACCTCATCAAAATGTCCTTTACTGTCAATATTTTTATCAATGTTCTGTATGTGATGACATGTATTCTCCAAGAAGACAGCTTTTCTACAGCTCTGATACCTCACAAGAACTGCTTTTACATGTCTCTTCACAGCAGTATTAGTTTTTTCTAGTATGCATCTCAAAACTCTTTCAGTCTCTACCAATTATCCAATTCAAAGATGCCTCTGCATTTTCAGGTATTGTTTTGGCAGCACCCCACTTCTTGGTATCAATTTCTGTCTTCGTCAGCTTGGGCTGCTCTAACAAATACTACAAGCTAGGTGCCTTAAACAAGAGAAATTTATTTCTCAAAGTTTTAGAGGTCAGGAAGTCCTAGGTCAAGATGCCAGCATGGTTGGTCTCTGGTGAACATCCTCTTCTGGCTTGCAGATGGTTGTCTTATTGTCCTCACATGGCAGAGCAGAGATCACCTCTCTCACATCTCTTCGTAGAAGGGCACTAATCTGATTCATGAGGGCTCTACTTCATGACCTAATTATCCCCCAAAGGTCTCATCTCCTAATATCACCACACTGGGGATTAGGGTTGAACACAGGAATTTTACTGAGACACAAATATTCAATCCATAGCATCCTTTGAGGAATCTTCTTGAGGGAGTCCCATACACTACTGAAAATTCATACTGCTAATTTTTCTGTTAACCTTCCCCAAAGAGAGCTATGGCCTTTTACCAAGTTAGCTGTCCACTGGAGAGAAGGAAATTATGAGACTTTTTAAGGATTACTAGACACTGGCTCTGAACTGAAACTAATTCCAGGAGACCCAAAACAGCACTGTGCCCCACCAGAGTAGGGGCTTATGGAGGCCAGGTGATAAATGGAGGTATAGCTCAGGTCTGTTTCATAGTGAGACTACTGGGTCTCCAAATCCATCCAATGATTATCATCTCATTTCCAAAATGTGTAACTGGAATAGATGCACTCAGTAGTTGACAGTCCCCACTTTGGCTCTTTGATCTGTGGAGTGAAGTGCTATTACAGTGGGAATGGCCAAGTGAAGCCACTATGACTACTTCTAGTAAATCAAAAGCAATACTACATTATTGGAGGGATTGCCAAGATCAAAAACTTGAAGGATTTGGGGTAGTGATTCACACCACATGCTTATTTGGCCTGTGCAGAAGACAGATGAATCTGTGAGAATGGCAGTGGATTAGGATAAACTTAACCAGGTGACAACTTCAATTGCAGCTGCTGTACCACAATGACACCACGTGAGATATCATTGCTTGAGCAAATCAGCACATCCCCTGGTACCTGGTATGTACCTACTGATGTGGAAGATGCCCTTTTCTCCATCCTTGTCAAAGGCCCACCAGAAGCAGTTTGCTTTCAGCTGGCAAGGCCAGCAATATACTGCTTTGTCCTACCTCAGGAGTATTTTAACACTCTAGCCTCGTATTACAATTTACTTTTCAAGATCTTGATTACCTTTCCCTTTAACAAGATATCGCACTGGTCTATTATATTAATAACATTATGCTGATTGCACCTTCTGAGCAAAAAGTATCAACTATTCTAGACTTATTGGTTAGACTTGTGTGTCACAGGGTGAAAAATAAATCCAACAAAAATTCAGGGGTCCAGTGAAATTCCTAGGTGCCTCGTGGTGTGGGGCATGTTGAGATATCCCTTCTAAAGTGAAGAATAAGTTATTGGATCTGGCCTCTCCTATGAACAAAAAAGAGGCATAATGCCTAGTGGGCTTTGGATTTTGCAGACAAATTCCTCATTTGGGTGTATTACTCTGGCCCATTTACTGAGTGATCTGAGAAACTATCAGTGTTGAGTGGGGTCTAGAATAGAAGGTGGCTCTGCAAGTAGTCTAGGCTGCTATGCAACATACTCTGTTGCTTGGGCTCTATAATCCAGCAGATCCAATGCTGCTTTAATTGTTGGTGGCAGGGAGGGATGTTGTTTGGAGCCTTTGGAATGCTTCTACATGTGAATTGCAGCAGAAGCCCTTAGGATTTTGGAACAAAGTCCTGCCATTCTCTGTGAGAAAGCTCTTGGTCTGCTACTGGGCCTTAGTAGAGACTGAAAGCCTGCCCAATCATAGGCCACTACATCACCATGCAATCTGAGTTGCCTACCAAGAACTGGGTATTATCTGACTCATCAAACTATAACACTGGGTGTGAACAGCAACACTTTATCATCAAATGTAAGTGGTATATCCATGATTGGGTCAGAGTAGACCTAAAGGCACAAGTTACATGAAGAAGTGGCCCAAATGCATATAGTTCCCACATATGCTACACTGCCTTCTCTCTCCTATCTTGTATCTATGGCCTTGGCCTCATGAAGAGCTCTCTATGATCAGCTGACAGAGGAAGAGAAGATTTGGGCCTGGTTTACAGAAGAGTCTGCATAATACGCAGGCACCACCTAAAAGCAGACAGCTGCAACACTACTGCATCTCCCTGAAGGACAGTGGTGAAGGGAAATTCTTCCACTGGGAAGTACTTTGAGCAGTGGAACTAGTTGCTCATTGTGCTTGGAAGAAAAAATGATTTGATGTATAATTACATACTAATTCATAGGCTGTGGACAATGATTTGGCTGGATGGTCAGGGACTTAGAAGGAATATGACTGGAAATTGGTGACAAGGAAATCTGGATAAGAAGCATGTGTACAGACCTTTCTGAATGGGCAAAAATGTGAAGATATTTTCCACATGAATGTTTATGATAGGGTGACCTCAGCAAGGAGTATTTTAATAATCCAGTGGCTAGAATAAGCCATTCTGTAGATACCTTCTCTGAGGTATCTTTCCCTAGCCACTCCTGAAATCGTCCAATAGGCTTACGAACAAATTGTCCATGATGGCAGGGATGAAGATTATGTACGGGCTCAGCAAACTGGACTTCTATTCATCAAGGCCAACCTGGCTATGGCCATCGGTGAGTGCACTATCTGCCAGCAATAGAGACCAACATTGAGTCCCTGATACGGAACCATTCCGTGGGCTTATCAGGCAGGCTGCAATGGATCGCTTCTATCATGGAAGGGGAGCATTTTGTTCTTATTAGAATAGACACTTATTCTGGATACAGATTTGCTTTCCCTGCAAATAATGCTTCTGCCAAAACTATCACCTGTGTGTGCGCGCACGTGCATGCACATACACACTAACAAAATTAGTGGACAGTTTGGTGCATGTGTGAATTTGAAGCTATTTCATACAATACTTGAAGTTTCCCTAGGAAACCACATTCCATGAATTGAGAATTACTGATCTATAAGAAACTAAAAACACATAAGTAATAAAAGTGAGAAATATCTGAAATTGGATGGACTAGAATACATGTATATGAGCTCATGAGGAAACAGTAAATGTGCTAATTATTTTTGACTCAAAAAAATTCTAATAATTCCAGCAGTCCATTCTCTATATCCTTCCTAGCTTCTCTTAAAGTTTATGCATAACTGCTAAGAGTGGTTATGTCTCCGTCACGTTTTATATAAATATTTTTGAGCTTTATTTCTCTATTAAACTCTGCTAGTTTAACAACTGTATCACAAAGTCACAGTGTCTATGGTAAACTACATAGTTGGCAGAAACTAAATTAGGAACACATAGAACAGGGAGAAAAAACTGAATGGACAACTAAAGAGGATGAGAGTGTAAAGATATAAAGAATGTTAAACTACTACTGCTTAGATATTATAAATGTAGTCATCTTTCTGCTTCCAACTTGCCAATAATACACAGGGATCGTATCTTAGAATCTTTTTAGTAATACTAAATAATATTTCTGATAGCTACACTTAATTTTTAATCATTTATTGCAATCAGATGAAACATGGTTATAAAGCCTTCTAGAAATTATAATGTCTCCTTTGGAATAGCTGACATAAATATAACTAAGATGACCATAAAGGTCTATAATACAGAGCTAATTATTTGATTTAGAAAGGAAATGAAGCCAAATATATCATGTAAAATTATGAAATGGAAGATGGTTTATGAAGAGTCTAAGATATTATAGAATGGGTAACATAAGCAAATACCATGAAGGTGTTTAAAAAGGCATCTTAGTAATTTTTAAAAATTAACATACTACTACACACCATGAGAATGGCTAAAGTTAAAAAGACTGACAATACCAAGTTTTGGTGAGAATGTGGAGCAACTGAACATTGCTGATGGAATAAAATGGTTCAGTTATTTTAGAAAAGGAGTGTGGCAGTTTCTCACTCACCACATGACCCAACAATGACACCCAGAGGAATTTACACAGGAGAAATGAAAACACACATCCACACAACTTGCAAACAAATATTCATAACAACAGTGTTCATAATAGTCCAATTTTAAACAACTCAAAAGTCCACAAATTTGTGAATAAAGAAATTATATTATTGATACCACTCACCAATAAAAATAAATAAAATATTAATATACTAGCGACATTCTGCTACTTATAGGAAATTAAACACAAAATACTACAAACTGTATAATCCCACTGAA
The DNA here is from genome assembly GCF_902729225.1 of Pteropus medius. Lineage (NCBI taxonomy): Eukaryota > Metazoa > Chordata > Mammalia > Chiroptera > Pteropodidae > Pteropus > Pteropus medius. The sequence goes on from NW_024351073.1 coordinate 3,955,617, forward strand.
ATGAAATTCTACAAAAGGTACAATTATAGTGATAAAAAGTAGACCAGTGGTTTACTAGGAAAAGAGGGTCAACTAGAAAGAGGCACAAGGAAGCTTTTACAGATGATATTCTATATCTTGATTGTGCTGGAGGTTACATCACTGAATATAATTTTAAAATTAAACTGTACACCTAAAATTAGTATTTTTGCATATATATTATGCCTCAATAAAACAATTTTGGCTGTTAAAAATATACCAAATACTGTCTTATTACTAAAATATTGCTAAAAATAAAAAATTAAACAGAAACAAATGGACTTAACAAGATAGTAAATTGTTGACATCATCAAACAGAAAAAGTTATTTCAAGACAGATTTCTAATCGTATATCTTTAGTGAGTTATAGATAAAAAGAAATGCAAAAAAAGTCTTAAGTTGTATCCAGCAATCTTACTGTTAATATAGTAGGACAAAGCAAATAAAAAATTGTGTTCATTTCCTTGGGAACAAAAACTTTTTGCCTAAAAGAATAAAGTCAAACAGGTGAATCTCATAATCTTAAATATGAATTAAAAATATCAATATAAATTCTTGATTTTTCTCTTTCTAAAAAAACATGTATTTTGTAGCTCTATCCTTTAAAAAGACCTAAAACTATGATAACCCTTAGCAATGCACATCCAGAGCATCCAGATTATTCCCACTAAGGGGAACTGAGCTCTTCGGAAAAATGGCTGATTTCAGGTCTGGGGCAGAAAATGTACAAGATGAGTCTGAGGCATCTTGTAGATGCAGAAAGAAATCAGGTTACAGAAGAGTAATGAAGATATGTCAAAAAGAAACAAGATCAACTCAAAGAGGCTAATATGGGCAAAGGTGGGACTATTTGAGCTTCAAAAAGAATTATGATTGCAATAAATTAAAGTCCATCAAAGACATAAAAAATCTATTAGTTCAAAGTGATATTAAAAAATGAACAAACTCATTAGTCACCTTTGGAGGTTGACAGGAAAATTCATTATTCTGAAAACTGATAAGTAATGGAAAATAATCAAACATTTCCCCTGCCTTTCCTGTACAAACTATATGTCATGGTGACAGATCATCAAGACAAAATTCCTCTTTAAAGAAGAATCCTAGTTAATTAATATGAAACAAAATGAAATAATTACAAAAACATCAGTATTTTATATTTTCTAATGAAAATAATGAATTTAGGTAATGATCATTTAAAATCAATCCTGAAAGACTTGATAATAGATGCACCAAGCTGACAATACCTAAACTCAAGAGATTAAAGAAAATGGGAGAACTAAATACTATTTGCCTCCTAATGTGATGCAATAATGTTCAGCATCACCTATGAAGTATTCTTGTCCCTTATACTCAAAAGTGAACTTCAATATTATTAAGCCTCTATATGTAAGCATTTACAGAATAAAATGGTGGATAGAGGAACAACTTAAATGACACCAGAAGGAAGAGATCTATGAAATCCAGAATGTCAGACATTCTACAAAAAAACACACAAGTGGCATGAAAAAAAGGAGGGGTGAGGGGTCCACTATTATAGATTATGAGACTTAAGAGCCATATCAACCAAGCAACTGCAAACCAACTATAAAAATACATTTTGAGATGATCAAGGAAACGTGAACACTGACTAAGTATTAGATATTAGAGAATGATTTATTAATATTTATTTTGATATAGATGATAATGATATTCTGGTTATTTTTTTTAAAAGTAATTTCCGTTAGAGACAAACACTAAAGTATTTATGGGTAAAATGATATAAAGTATTGAAATTGCTTTAAAAGTATTACAGCAAAAAAACCCAAAAGATGGGAAAGAGAAAACAAGAGTGGAAAATTGCTGATAATTTCTGAAGCTGGATGATGGTTATTTCTATTTGAAAATTTCTGAAATAAAAAAAATTCTTAGGGAAATAAACATTTCCATTTATAGAATTTTAAAAGAACATGAATTGTGATTTAATTCCGCACTACTATAGGAAATTCCATGTATTTTATAACATGTCAAATAATGTAAATATTTATTTATTTAATGTAGTATGTATATCTAACTTATAGATCTCGTGTCTGTTATGTAGATGAAAGGGACAAGAAGAAAATAATTATCTGGAAGAAAGGGAAGATATAATTTCAATTACTGATTTAGAAAACTTGTAACAAGCAAGTGAATAATGAATTAAATAGGGATATTAACTAAAACATTCCGTCTAATATACCGAAATAAATTTTCCCTATTAACAGGTAAATACCCTCAAAATAACTGAAAAGGTTCTTTTATATCATAAAATCCACAAAGAACTTCTATTGGATTTCATGGTATCTGTTATCAGGAGTCCAAATAACACTCACATTTTGAAGGAGTTGCTCAAACCAGTCATATCCAGTATCTCTGCATGCCGCAACCTAAGGGGGAAAATATGGTGAAACTATCAAAATTAGAAATTTACTTCATCTGAATAAAATATACTTTTGCTATGCTTTAGCATTAAGTATATACATAAATGTCCTTAATTACAAAATTTATTTTTAAAGTAAATTTTTTTTCAGTAAACCAATAATTTACCAATGTTAAAGAATTTTATTCTAAAAATAGCTTGGAATACATTCAAGAAATTAGTGCAATGTATTGAAATTAAATGTGGTAATACATTTTGAATAATAACTTGAATCACATGCCGTCAGAAAAAATCTGTAAGATGAAAAACAATAAAACTGGAAATGTTTGCCTCATATTTTCCTTCTAGATAGATTCAAAGACATCAGTGAAACTGATAATCATGTAATTGATAATATTAAATTTCTTATGCTCGAAATATGAAAAGTACCATGAGTCAAAAAAATTTATAGCTTATGTGTATAACTAAACATACTAAAACTAATTTTAATTCATGTCTTCTGAAAAAGGTAGGAATTACTATCTCACTTCAGGATGCTATCCTTGGGCTATTGTATCTTTTCATCTACTTCTTTCCCTCTCAGTTTTCAATCATTGAAGGAATCTGAAGAATTTTAATACTAGTGCTAAAGTCAATAAATGCCAAAAAGTGGGACTAAGCAGAAGACCAATCTTATCTCACTTGTATCACTTGAGCGTATCCAGAAATATGAAGAAAGGAAAGTAGTACTAAATGTTGAAGGTTAACCAAATATCTCATTACTGTCTCTCCCTTTGCAAAATGGGGTACACCTCAACTAGGTCTGCACTGACAGGGCCTAATCCCTTGTTCCAGTTCTTCTTACCACATCAGTGATGTTTAAAATTTTCCTTGTCATTGCTTCTTTGTCATTGTGTGGAGTTGGAGTAAACCAGAGTTTTTGGAATGTTTCATTGACTAATTTCTAGAAGAAAAAAAATTCAACCTAAGTAACTACAACAAACATGGCAAAATTCTCAATCCTAAATTTTCATTAAAGCTTAAAACAAAGCTACAAATAACTAATAAAAACACAAAATACTGGCATTTTTTGGTGTGAATTCTTCAATTTTTTCAAATCGCCAATTAATTTCTCAGAATTATAATCTTTTTAAATTTGGCAAAGATTTTAAATGAGTGTTACTATGCCTAGCCCAGAACTTCTGCATAGTATACAATCAAATATTTCTGATCAAATTAAAAAATATTTTTACTTTTGGAGAAGTTATTTAAAAACAAAAGCAACAACAAAACAAATATTGGTACAATCATATATATTTAAATTCACTAGTAAACTCAGGGTTAAACTTTCAACAAAGTATTTACTAATTTATAAAACCAAGCGCATACCATGTGAAAATCAAAATAACTTCAATTGGATAGAAATTTCCTTTATATAATGTAATCTCTACAATGACATTAAATATTGTAATTGCTGAATTTGTTGGGAAAGATCAGATTTTATTAATTGATATAAGATCTGGAAATAAAAATGTATCAGTCTTTTTCTTGAATTTATAATCTCAAATATGATTCATTGTAAAGTTTTATATATTAAATCAACAAAATCTAGATATAGTAAACATTTAAATTATTTAAAACATTAATGCAACATAAAATTTAAAGTAGTCAATGTTTCATCTTACCTTAATGCCCTCTTCATCATTAACTCTGCGAATCATTTTTACACACATTTCTGTAATTTTTGGAAATGTTGGTTGTTCAATACAGATGTCTCTTAGAATCTTTATTACCCTTTTCCTGACACTGATACCAGTATCCTAAGAACAGAAAGGTGTTTTTAAAATGTCAAAAAAAGAAAAAAAAAAGATAACTAGGTGCATGAAATATGATTAAATTAGAAAATACCAATAAGCATACATTCACTATATATTAAAATGATAAACATGGTCCATAATTTCTTCTTTATATGCTTTCCTACTGAGATTACTATAAATATGTAATTACTATAATATGTAATTGTTATATTGTCATTATTTTTAAAATATGACAATTATTTTTAATAAAATATTTTTAAAATATGATACCCAATACATGAAAATATATTAAAAAGTAGTGAACACAATACTAGAGTATAAGCTTGCCAAAATTAAATGGCATAACAAACATGAAGCTTTTGGAATAGTGTATGGCACTCAAGTAGCATATGAAACATTTTTAACCGAAATCTAATCAAATCATTGCCACTATCTTATGATTTATAGGAAACAGAAGAAACAAGGTAATAAATTAAATAAAACAATAATGAAATAAGACTGACCTGATCTTTTAAAATTAATCAATGCAAGGAGAAAAGTTTGTGATAGTTAGAAAATATTCTAAATTTTAAAATATGACCACCAAATGCAAAATATGATCTTTGATCAGATTCTTTAAAAAAAAAAAAAAAAAGCAGGACTTTTTTTGTTCAATTTTTGGGACAACTGGGGAATTTGAACATGAACTGGCTATCAGATGATATTTGGGGAGTGTTAATTTGGTTGAGTGAGACAATGGCTTTTGTTTATAAGAACAGTATCCTTATTTTTTGGAGAGTTAAGCTGAAATATCTACGAGAAGTAGCGAAATGTTTGTAATTTAATTTAAACTAATTTAGCAAAAAAGTATAGATGAAACACGGTGGTGGATACATGGGTGTTCATTGTACTATTTTTTTTTAATTATAAATTTTCGTCATTAGTTTTAAAAATAAATAAAAAGCATCAAACATTTATTGTGTAAAATTATTTCCATTATGCAGTTTAGTGATTCTGAAAATATTTTAAGATATAATGCTAGGATAGATGCTATCAGAGTACATTAGATTTGAGAATCTTGTTGGTTTTGCCCTTCATTCTTGAAAAGACTGAGGCACTGAAAGGAAAAAAATTCTTCCATTCTGTTTCAACGAAGATTTTATGCTAGCTGAAGCTGAAATTGTATCTCTCAGTCACACAATATTCTGATACTAGGCTAAATGTTATTTTCTTAAATTTGTTCTTCAGACACAAATGACTTTCTGGTTTAACATGCGTGTAATAATTCAGTGTTAAGGAAACACATAAAGGATTCAGAAAGATTGTCAGAAACCAAAGTTCTGTACTTAGCTCTCACCTAAACAATTCTTCCTGTTTATATACGTACACATATAAATATTGAACTATGCCATGTAGTTCCTATCATTTACTCACTACACTAACTTAATCAAAAAACAATAGTAACTGAAAAAAATCCAATTTTCACCAATAATTTGTTTTACGGTATTAAGCAGCCCTCCTCTTGAAATATGTCCTTCTTTAAAAAGTTGCTATATAGTTCATCAATTGGGCAATATAAATATATAACTGATATTTAGTTTTCTAGCTAAACATTAAAAAAAAGAGGTGATACTACTAGGAAAACAAATTTATATTCATGAATCATAATAAAAATGACAAAACAAACATACCAATATTCTTTCAATCAGCATATCATAATACTGCTCAGCAAGCTGAGGTCGACAAAGGACAAATCGACCTAGTAATTCTACTGCTGCTTCTCGGACACTAGTGGAGTTATCCATCAATCGTCCATGAACTCCTCGTTGCATATCAAGCTACAGGAAAATAAAGAATATATAATTTATACTAAGTAGAGCTATATTTTAATTTGAATAGAAAGCTTAAATAAGAAGAATCATTTGTGCTCCTCTTTACCCTTGCTAGGATACTGGGGTCTACAGCAACAACCTCAGATAAACACTTCATGGCTTTTGTTCGAACGGCAATTGCATTTTCACCAAGAACTCGAAGAATCTGCCAAGCAAATGTTGACATTTTCATAAATTTCAGAACACACAACAGTTAACAAAACATAGCATGAAAACAAGTTGAAGAAATGAAAATAAATACCGTGTTTACCTCCCTTTAATTTTTATATAAGTGAGTAAAAGACCACTTGTCTCACTGATCCAAAGCTTAACCTAAAGGTCAGTACACATGGCAAGTGAGGCATTCTACACTTCAGGGCCTTTTCTTTATCCTGGCATTCTGAATTAAACCTGGTTTTTTATTGCTATGCTTCATTTGCAAGGATCTGTAGCCTCACTAAAACCTTGCTAGGTGTAACTTTAATTAGGGATATTTATTATCATTTAAATAATATTTGGTATTATTTAAGTAATTTGTTTTCACAACATCTATCATTCTATCTATAAGTGTGCATACTCCTGCAGATATATAGCCATGTAAAAGGCATGCAGAACAAAGACATTTAAACAAATATGGAACACAGAGATAAATGCTACTTTCATGATTTTTAATATATCTATTCTCAATAATGAAAAGACATCATACCCTACCTCACAAATATCCAGAATTAGAAAAATCAATATCATTGTGTAAGGAATTCTGATCCATTTTACCTGTGTCAAATAAATATCAAAGCTCTGGGCAAACGGCCTCATAGAGGCCAAGTATCGAACAATCAAACAAGCATCATCATAGTCCACTGTATCAGAGTTCATCCTGCAACAAAAAGTCATTAAATTTTTATTTTTTTTGTAAATTAGGTAAATAGATTTCAAAGAGATAACTGAAAAAGTAAAGATGTTTTCTCTTCGGATCTTACTTTAATGTGCTGAACTGAGAAGGCGTAGTTTTGATAATGCTTCTAAGAAACTTTTTCCGGTTTTCAGCCCGATGCATAATTTGACCAGTTGTCTCAACTTCCTTTGCATGGTGTGTTCCTTCTGATGATTCCTCATCTTTTTGTGATTTCATTGCTCTTTCTGTTTCCAGAGTTGTGTCACGAAACCACTGGGCTATATAGAACTTACGAGAAAACTAGAAAAAAATTAGGTAAGACTTGAGTTTGATGAAATTAGTAACAATTTCCAACCCGTTGATAAAATTAAACCACTCACAATCAGAAATGAGATTAAGGTTTACTTTAAAACAACTTCCTAAAAAAGTTTTGAACAAATAGACAAAATGCTGAAGGTAGACTAGTTATTTTCAAAATCTCACCTTACTTCTTCAAAAACTACACAATTATTGAAATATTTTAATGCTGAGTCATACTTATAATCTGTTCTTTTCAATAGAGATGGCAGTTGCCTGAATAGCTTAGCAATCTCTTTAGACTGCATTTTTATCAATTAAAAAAAATTAAAAAGTACCTCAATATATGCACTGTTCTCTAATATAGCTTATAAATTTTACATGTGACCTATACTAATATTTTAGATATGTAAAGTACACAAAAACAGAATTAAATGATTATATTAAAAAGAAATATACATATAAATTCGAATAGTTTTTTAATATGCTAACAGATAATGCAATCACCTGGGCCATGCCCATTGTCAGCACCAATGATCTAAGCCTAGTCCCATGTCACACAATTTCAGTATACTATAATATCTGTATCAGAATTCCATATAAAACAAATCAATCCATAACCATTCTTTTCTTTAGATTTATAATATTCTTTTTTTCAAAAATCAATATTCTAAACAACTTCCCTCTTCATGACATTTCCCAATTTTCTTTCAGACCCAATTTGAATAAACATGTGATATCTCCAAAAAAAGAAGAAAAGAATCCTACCACTAGTGAAGGATCGGTCTCAGTGTTTTCATCCAAGTAATCAAGCAATGCTTTTTGCAGTTGTTGGATTTCATCTTCACCTCCTGAAACCTATAAAACAAACCGAATAAGAATAACAACAACAAAAATACTAATGCACTTTAATTATATAGTTGTAAACACAAATCTGTGGGGAAAAAAACTGATAAATTATAAAAATGAAAATATAAGTACAGCAACTAAAAGGAAGAAATAGAAGAATACTATTTTTGAAAAATATGCTGATAGCTGAGAGGTTGGCCTTTATTTTTATGAACTACATGTCATCTTTCTTTGAAGTAGCTCATAGGTAGAGGACATAAAAACTATCAAAACAATGTGTTAAATCTTCAGAGGGAGAAAGATCCTAGCACTGGTTTTCTGTTAAGAGAGAAATCCAAACTTGTAATCTAGTAAACGGAAGCTGTTGTTTTCTTTATTATTATGTGTTATATGTTTCCTTGGGATATTACTTAAAAAGAATATTTTGTAAGGGAAATATTTTATTTATAATTAATGTAAAATAGTACTTTATTTCATGCAGGACATTAAATATACGGTGCATGAGCTGTTCACTTGATAGGAGCAGAAAAGGACTGAATCTTTAGGTCCCGTCAAGAATAATACATAGCAGAAATTAACTGAGTTGATATTCATGTCTATACTTTATATTCTAGCTTTGCCACATGAAATGCCAAATATATGGTTTAGAATATATCTAAGTAGAAAAGATTAGAATAACCCATGTTCTAGGAGAGAGGTAAAATGGATACATTAAGAAATCCATCATAGCACTATAAGCCAGTACACTGTAAACTTCCAAAAGCAATTTGAAAGTATGTTGAAAGCCACAAAAATATTTATAAATAACTACTACCCTCCAGTTTTACAGTGTACTATCTACATGGCCATATGTGACAAATAAGAGGTCCTAGGTCCACTCTAAGAAATAATGAAGTCATTGAGCACCTAGCTCTTGGTTTCCAAATTACCATTTTCCAATAAAAGGAGCCTACACTACTTGGAGAAATGGCTAATTTCTAGGGCTGAGGCAAGGACAGTAAAAGATGAGCCTAAAACGTCTTGTTGTGCTACAAAGTAAGAAAGTCCTCAAAGAAAGAGAAAAAAAAAAAAGAAAGAAAGAAAGGAAGGTAAACCTAAAAGCCAGCTTGAAGCATCGCTCACTGGGACAACTCGAGTATTAAAATAAGGACAGCAACAAATTATAACCTATTAAAAAGAATAGAAATGGTAGTATTATATTAATGGTAATGTCTTGCTTTTGACAGTTGTACTGTGGATATTTAAGGGAGTAGTTTGTAGAAAATATACAAGTAGTGGTTCTCAAACTTCAGCATTCATTAGAATCATCGGGAGGGTATGCTAAACCACAGACTGCTGGGTCCCACACCCAGAGTTTCTGATTCAGCAGATCCAGAAAGAGTCCTGAAAATTGGCATTTAAAAAAGTTCTGAGGTGATGTTAATGTTGGTGCTACCTGTCTAGGGAATCACACTTTGGAATTCAGTGGTAATGTCTGCTCAAATGGTTTAGGAAAAAAATGCATATTCAGATACACATAAAGGTATATTTTGAAAAAGAATAAAGCAAATGTAAGTTTTCAACAATTAAAGAATCTGGATAAAAGGTTTATGGGAGCTCTTTGTATTAGTCGTAACTTCTGTAAGTTTAAAATTATTTCAAACTACAAAGTATAGCAAAAAAAATTAGAGGTATTTCTAATGGCCGGTATGGATAAGGTTACAAACATTAAAAAAAAAAGCAGAAAAAAATGAAAACAGTTGTCTATGGCAGGATTAGAGATCATTTACCTACCAATTTTCATAAGTAACTTTTGGTATTACTACTACCCTCATTTATACTTAAAAAAAAAAAAAAAAAGTAGAGCAATAAAACACCTTTTCCACTAAATATGAAAGCTCCCTAATATAATAAAATGAAAAGAAGCTCTCTTCACCTTTTCCCAATATAAAAAGAAACACAACATTCAAAGGTACAAAACAATTTGAAGTAAAAGATCATCATCTTAGTAAACTAAAGACTGAAATAAAAAACTTATGTTAAACCAAACAGAAAACAGCATCATACATTAGTAACATTATAGTTTGTAAAAAGAAAGCAAACTAAAGATTTATGTAAATCATTTAAATGTTCCTGTTAGATATTGTAATTTACCCTAAGGTATTAACTTTCTCCAGTGGGGCTTTTGAAAAACCCACTTTTAGAAGTATAGATCTTATTTTGAATCTATAAAATGAAATGCAACACTGATATTAACAATACCTAAAGAAAATATTTAACTATTATTTATCTCTGAATTTTAATCCTTTATCTCAATACCTGTTTTAAAATTCGTTCTATAGACCCCTGATCCATTTTGCTTGTAACGGCGTCTTTCCTCAGTCGAGCAGCAACAGTTCCAAGGTAATCAAGAGATGCTACTCTTAAAGCCATCTCTGTTGACTTGTTACTGAATTGATGAACCTAAACATCAAAACAGAGCAAAATTTAATTTAATCAATTTATAATAGTACTTCTGACAGCAATTATCATATAAATTCCAAATCTATGTTGTATTATCTGACATGTAAACTTTTTTCCTTGTGATATTGTTTCATAAAGTATATTGCCTTTTGAGTTTCTGAAACCTGAACATTTTCATTTCAAAAAGAAATTACAGATTAAACCTAAGAACACACTTTCTTTAAATGTAGGCTCAACTGTTTATTTGAAAAAAAAAAAAGGGGGGTATTAATGAGTAATAATTTCTTAGGCTGGAATTCTGATGCCTGTGAAACATTATCTTGTATATTCATACAGAACTGTATGAATATATTTTCCAGTTCATGGAAAGTAAGGTCCCAACAGCTTTGTAACAATTTGTATTGCATAAGACCAAAAGTAATTTAAAAAACAGAAAACACAATATTCCTTTACACACTTCTCTACTGTACTACATGAAGACTAAAAAGTGTCACGTTTTCAGAAATACTCTTAAAAGATGACAAAGAGTTCACATTAATTAGTACATGCTTTGAAATGAATCACCTACAATAACTTATGACTCAGTGTTGAGATGCTTTTAAGTAACAATATAAGACCTCCAAACTAAAAATGTTTTTAAAGCAGTTATCTTATGTAATGAAACAAAAGCACCAAAAGTCACAACAGTTCAGTTTCCTACAAGGTACTGACAATATTGCGTACAATTATGCACATGCAAAAATAGAGATGCAATGGTCATATTTCCTTACACATTTTTAAAGAATTCATCATCTGTGAATCAGAGTACATCCTCATTATGTTGTCTTCTAGTAATCTAATAATCTTTAAATGCTATTCTCTTACCAACAGTCTCCCTAACAAACTAAGGAGTAGTTCAGCAGCTGGCCATTCAGGCTTATTGACTGTTGAAAGAAGGTCTTGAACAAAATTTTCAAATAATGGTCTGTAATCTTCTTCACCTTGCTTACTACCACATCTGTTTAAAGATAAATGAACAGGCTGTGAATTTAGGTGACATGCTCACTAATATGACTGAAATTTTGCTAAGTTTTCTCTTCTCTATATCTAAAAACAAGGTATTAAAAGAGTACATGAAATAAAATATGGTTTAAAATAAATTATTTCTCAAAATTCATTTTTCTCCTATAAGGAATCCATTTATTGACTAACATTAACAAATTAACACATTTTTAAAAATGACCACTGTTTTTCTATGAGATTACCGTATATTTTTATGAAGGTTTAGTAATCTCTTTCCACACTTTCCTATTCAATTAGAACGCCCCAAAATTTACTGAAGAAAAATTATAGAATTTTAACCCAGTACTTTAACTTTTGGAGCCCAACATATAAATATAAGCAAGTTCGCAGAATTTTAGATTTTTAATATCCCAATTATCTTATTTTAAATCAGGAAATCAAGGACCAAGGAGACAAATTCAAGGTTCGCATTACAGTAGGAAATTGAATGACTCTTTTACTTAAACTATTCTCTATACTGGGGAAAATAAAAACCAGATTATGTAAACTAAACTCACTTTTTAAGGAAGATGGAAAGGAAGTTTTGGGCTGTTCGCATGGCTGTTTCATAAGAGTTGGTAATGACAACATCTTGGTCAACCTAGATTGAGATAAATAAATTTATACAGATATAAGAAATAACCAGCAAACAAAATAGTTAAGTTGTTAATGCTATGTTACTAATGAATAGGGGTAACACATTTAAATATTAAAATGCTTTATTCACACACACACACACACACACACACAAAGGTACAATGAGCATACTAAACATATTTCAATACTTTATAAAAACAACTAAATAAAATATTGACAGGTCATATTATTAAAATACGTAAGAGTGACAAATGTGGTTAACAAATGCAATATCAATAGCTGCTTATCATGATCTAGGTGAGAACAAGAAACTGAAAATTCAAAAACAATTTAAAAAAGAAATATCACAAGCTCAAAGTTTGTAAAACATTGGAATATAACACAAAAGAAAATTCAGCTCTGTCATTATCAATTTAAAGGCTAGAATACACATATGCAATTGGAAGTTGTGGAAACCCAGAAGGTGAACATAAGAAAAATCTCACTAGTAACCAGAAACATGCAAAATAAAATATGGTATCATTTAACACTGACCAGACTAAGTAAAATAAAAAAGTAGAATGTAAATTAGAATACCACTTTGTTGACCAAACTGACAAGTTCCAGTAAATTTGTATGTACACTATGATTTAATATTCTACTTTTAAGTATATCTAGAGAAACTCTGTTTTAAGTTATGATGTAGTTACATATGTGTTTAATCTGAGTCAAAAAGAATCTGGTATTTAGTTATATCTACAATGTTGAGTGAAAAAATGAGCTATAAATATGTCACTGTATCATTTATGTAAATTAAAAAAATTCTGTATCAAAATTATGCACATAAATAAATAAAAGGAAGGAATAACCGTTTCATGATACTGGTTACCAATGGTAAGGAAGAGAAGAGTGGAGAGAGAGAACAATGAGATTTGAGATGGGAAGAAACAACAGGGACCTCAACTTTTACGATACGCACTTTTTTTTTAACTTAATTGATTATATATTTATTATTACACGCACATATATCTGGATATAACAGAATAAAAAAATAAAATTATCCCTGTTTTGAAATTTTTAAAAATAATATTATGAAACCTGAAAAAATTATAAGTGTTGGTAGGTAAGAGCTACAAAACCAAAAGCAAATCTTAGCTATGAGTTACTCAACAAAGAGGGCATAAACTCATTTTCTGCATGAATTAACTTATAATTATGTTATGCATTAATGTAGGCATTACGTATTATAATTATAATATTCAGTTTCACATTCAATATCACACTCCAGTCTTACAACTTGGTATATTAGGCTTGTTAGGTACTATCACCCCCATTTCATAGCTGAAGGAACAAACTCAGATAATGATTTGTATGTTATCATTGACTGGGAGATATAACAGTCAGAACTGGAACTTGAGTCTAAAACCTGATTGACTGCTACAAGAATCCTAAAGCCCAGTCATAAAGCCCTAAATAAGAACTTCAGTTTCATAAGAATGGAGAATATATGTGCTTCTTCCTATAAAAGTACAAAGTTATAAAACTTAGAAAATATTCCTTACTTTTTTATTTGAGTCCTCTTCTGAATTAGAGTCCTTCTCAGATGATGGTAAGTGTACTACACACTGAATTAACTGTAAAACCAGTGCTGTAACCATCTGAATATACATAGGCTCTCCATCCATATCACTACTGTTTAACCTTTAATGAAAAAGAAAATATTTAAATCATATGGAGTATGAAGAGAATTTCATATTTCATGTCATCATCTGAAAGCTTCAGAATGCTTATTTTACCAACATTTCTAGGTGTTATGTTTAAAGCCTATAATAGTATCATTTCTATTTTAATAAGTTAGAAAAAATATCAACTAAATCTCTATGCCTACTTTGATAATTACAAGTCAAAGGAAAATACAATATTTAATACAAATTTCTATACTCTATATGCACTGCAGATAAAAAATTTATAGTGAAAAATTTAACTATTTCTCAAAATGATTTTTTAAATGAGAAGACTTCAAGATTTCCAAGCATTCTGGTGTTCCTTTTCTTATTAAAATCTGCTACAGAGTCAGCTTGTGATCATCTGTGCTATAATATGAGGTCAATGGGACAGAGTATGAAAAATCAAATTCTAAATCTTTTGTTCTAAAGATATTTTGAAAACATAGGAATTCTTTTATATGCTGATAGCTCTTCTTCAGGCTTAACAGACAATAGATGTTTATCAATATATAATTAGTCCAAAAAATTCAGATAAGAATAATTTTTTAACAGAAGACGGTCTTGAAAGCAATCTAATTCTGTATGCCAGATCAACACATTTGAACTTTCAGGAATATTATAACAATTGTTATGAGAATGATGATGATTACCTAAGACAACAAAGAAAATAATGCTGACAGCAGTGGAAAATATTCCTTAGTGTCTCTGTGCTTAGAGATTTAAGAGCATTTTATCTTCATGTCTGCTCTCTGTACTGCTGTTACTCTTTCAGCTCTCTTTTAAAAACAGTATTTCATAACTTCCTACTGTTAAAGCATTAAGTCCAAGTTCCTTAGCATGGCTTATAAAATTCTTGAATTGCCTCTGACTCTTTTGAGCCAATTTCCTATCGCTCTTCTCACAGATCAGTGGTTCTTAACCAGGGATGATTTTGCTCCTCAAGAGACATTTGTCAGTATCCGCAGAAAATTTTGCTTATCACTCATTGGGAGAGGGGTGTTACTTTTGACGTCCAGTAAGCAAGATTGGGGATGTTGTTTAGCATCTTATAGTGTACAGGACAGCCCTGCACAACAAAGTATTATTTGGCCTAATATGTTAATAGCACTGAGACTGAAAAACTTTGCCACAGACCTTTACACTTGAGAATCACTGAACTTCTTTAAGACTCCCAAATGTGCATTATTTCACATATCTATTCTTCATGCTATTCTGACTAAATTGCCTCTTTTGATTATAAAATAAAAATTAGACAGAAATGATGAATAAATACATAATGGAATTCTTCATTATACTTAGCCTTTGCTATAATTACCTGAAGTTCCTTAAACTCCTCTTGCTGGTTGGTAATCTTGCAAGTGAAGTAAAAATTTCTTCCAAAATTAACTGCCTATGTTTTTCATATCTTGAGAATACCTGTTTAGTAATAAGATTCCAAATTATGTTTGTTATAATTATTTGCAAACAAACCAAAAATGATACTATAACGTGATAAAAAACATCATCTGCCACTAAGAAGGAAAATGTTTTCAACATCTCCAATAGCAATGACTGAGATAATTTACTCAACTTTTCAATCACTAATTAAAACATTCTTGTAGAGGTCAGAACATACCAATTTCATTTAGAGGCCTATGATATCTTGGGAATGGAAAGTAAGACAACATTCAAATTATTTTAAACAATTCTTATTTTACTGTAAATATAGAATTAACAGAAATATTTTAAAGTATTTAGAAGTGCTTAAAATCTAAGGCACACTAAAGTAGTCCTTATGTTAAAATAAATCTATGGAAAACTCGAATCTAAATTAACTTCTGCAGGTTTGGATTAAATAATATTATTTTCCTGGGGGGAATAACTAAAAATATGAATTGATTATACTTACTGCAGTGACTAACTTAATGGCACACAACTGTAGTTCACTGACATTTTCTACAAAAAATGGTGTTATTCCCATTGATGATACCTGCACACACACACAGAAAGAGTAATTAGTACGCATTGCTAGTTGATTTCAGTAACATTTCGCCTTACTAAATTCTAAAACATTCACAAATTTCCTGGAAAACACAGAGGGAATTTATTTATTTTTTCATCATTTCTTTCTCTGCTCCATTTCATCTTCAAGCACATACCTTCCTTCATAGCTGCCACAACTCTAATCTCCACCTTTTGGGATGATAAATGTCATAGGAATATAAACGAAATAACATTTCTGCCATTCCGGATGAAAATATCCTGACATATTATAAAGGAAATGATAATTTATCTTTCAAAGAATCTAGTGTTTAGAATTTATACTACATTTATTCATCTTTGTCATATACAAAATGTTTCTTTTTAAAATTTCCCTGGAGTTAATTTCTTCGATTTAGATATACTGAGTGGAAAAAAATTAACATTGCTAGTATTACTATTGAATGAGCAAATTTATATTAAACTCAATTAGACCTTCTAGTCTTAAAATTATTTGGTCTGCAAATATACAAAAGCTTTCAAAAAAACCTACCTGAAGAATTGTTGTGTCTGTAAGAAGTTGTATCTCTAACAATTCTGATAAGCTGCTAACAATGTCACAAACTTTATTATAAAGCATTACTATTACTCTCTGCTTATGGGTAGAACATTTTGCTCGTTTTGCCTTGGAACTTAATAAGCCTCCTAAATGAAAAACATTAAAAACAAGAAATATACAAATTTTTAATCATTTTTAATAAATAGCAGAAAACTGTTTTTTGAATTAAGAGAACACACTTTTTTCCCCTACATAAAAATACAACCTGGCAAATAAAGCTGCTTATTTATTAAGAGAGAAAATTACTCTAGGCATATTTACTTAGAAAGTAAACATTCATAACAGATAATGTATGGCACATTTCAGTGGCTATTAAATTCTTGTATTTAAAATATTACTTCATCTTTATTTCTATTTTTTTCCATTGGAACAGGACAGTAAGATTATTTGCATTTATTAAGTAATAAATAACTAAATGTATATTATTTAAGAATCAAGTTTGTCCTCCTCTCTTTTACCGTACACATTAACTATTTCACTCCTTATTTATAAAGATTAGAAATAAAAGTATCAATCCATTTTGTAGATAATAATTAATATTTGGGGTAAAATTAAGAAGTGATAAATGGAACCAAGAGCTAAAAATATCTGAGATTTTCTCTGACCAGCAGAAATTATTATATGTAAATAGGTGCTAAAGAAATAACAAGTACTGGATTAACTAAAAGCTCTATATTCTAGTCAAATCAAAGCCAGTGTTTATTATAATCTATGTAATCTAATAATTTTGATGCCATTTTAAGTCATAGCATTCTGACACATCCAACATAGTAATATTAACAGGTAATTTTGATGATATACTCAAAAACTATCAATTTAAGAAAAGGGCAAACTAACCTCCATGAGGATCTAATCTGTAAACAGGATCATACTGAGGATAAAGTGTATTCTGTAAATGAAATTTAGTGTACTGTATAACTCTTTCGATTACATCCTCAATATATACAGCTTTTGGCATGTTAGGAGATGTCATAATGTTGATAGTTGTAAGACAGGCATCTGCCGATTTTGTAACTCTCTCCATAATTAGGTCTCTCCATAACCTTTCTTCTTCTTCGGTATCGTTATTCTATAAGAGACCACATTGTTAATGAAGTGGAAATAAACACATTTATAGGTTAAAATATATAATAAATTATGATATGTTTGATTTTCACGGGTGAAAAACATGGTAAGGGTTTTGATGTGCATACAATCTTTAAAAAACATTAGAAACGAGGTACAGATACTGCTTGCTATTCCTTTAAGATACCTGTTTCAATGCTTTCAAATATAATATACCCTTTCCTTATGTCACCACTAGATGACACTCCAGTTATAGTTACAGATACCTTTATCTTCTGTGTACTTTATCTAAAAACTATAAATATATACATACAAATAACTTTGTGTTTGGGGTATAAACATTATAGTCAAAAAACTTTATAAATTCTTCTTGCTATAGTGAGAACAAAGAGAAAATTAACAACGACAAAAGGAAATAGAGCCTTATTTAAAAGTAGTAAAATGTTTACTGACTCAATCATTCCTGATATGTGTTTTTCAACAACACTGTAGTTTTGAACCTGAGATTAAAAAGCAATGATTACTATGCGGACTACTGAAAACATAATTTATTTTCTAAAATGGGTAATTCAAAAACTGAAGACTGCATTTTAATTTACAAAAATCTAGACTTCTGTCTGGAAAGCTAGGTGATTCGGTCTCAACGAAATTATTGTCATTCCAGAAAACCTTAACACTATTTAATGTGTTGCAGATAGTCTTAATATTTGACACAAATGATGAACCTTCTTAACAAAATGATACAGTAGCATTAGTGATTTAGAAAGCCCCTCTCTGCTTTATATATAATATGCTTTTATTTGTTCCTTTTCCCAATGTATGAGCTTTGAATAGCATAGCTGTGAAAGTAAACAGGCTGCTGATGTATAATATTAACGATATGGACCTTACACTTACATGATTTAACAAAGTGGAAAGCTTTGACCCATCTTGAATATTCTTCTCCAAGATATTTAGGACCTTCACAGTTTTCTCAGTGGAAAGCTAAAATCATAACATAAATTCTTTTATCGATCATTGGTAAAAGTAATAAATTATTCAAGAAACATTCTGTACAATTATCCCCTTTAGGCTATGGAATATATAACATTACCACCCTCTTGAAGAACAGAAAAAGAAAACTTTCCCACTTAGGTCTTCTACTCAAATTCTGAATTATGTAGAGAATTAATCACTGTTTCTGAAAGTCAGAAGAGCAAATAGAGAATGGGCATATTTCACATATGCATGTTTCTAACTCAACTCTTACCATAAAGTTAGTCAAGCCTCAATTTGCTCGAATGCCTGGCCCCTTGCTTTTGTGGCAGTGTCACTGAACATATGTATAAAACATATACCACATTTCCCCACCCTCACTCCCACACACAATTTCATTTGTTGATTTGATTATAACACGGCTTCCATACAGTGGATGTCTTAAAATCCAAGGTAGTATTTTCAATAACAGAAGCATAAAACTGTAAATAGTAAGAGTTAAAAATGTATAACATTGCTTTACTTAGAAGAAATCTTTCTTATTCATTTCAGTATCTATTTCATTTCTTACAAAGACTGCTTTCTCTACTTAAAAAATTAGTTGATTTAGAGGTTCTGCCAGGAGGCAACTGTTGTTACTAATACTCTCCTGATTGAATAGGTCTCCTCTTAAAACTTCTAGCAGAATCAAGACTCTCAACAAAATCAGCCAGAAAAGTCAAAAGGAAGGATCAATAGAGTAACTGACATTAAGTACACTTTATTACTCATGCTGGAGTATAGAAACAAGTTCCTCCAAATACTGCTTTATATATTTTAACAACAGATTAAACAACTGAGACTTTTGGCAAACTTTCCATGCTTTGAAAATACTTAGCAAGTTAGCTTTTGAAATAGAATACCACTAGCTACATGTAATTGTGGAACTTATGATGTCATATTCCTATATACAAAATAAATCAACACACCCACATTGCACATAGTAGTATCAATGTAAAACAAGAGCACATTAATTCTTGGTTAACTGTGTGATATGTCTCTCTGGCTTTAAACATCAAACTCATGGGAACTCTTGTGTACTGTTGGTGGGAATATAAATTAGTGTAGCCACTATGGAAAACAAAATGGAGGTTCTTCAAAATAGTAAAGAGAGAACTACCATGTGATCCAGCAATTTCCCTTCTGAGTATATATCCGAAGGAAATAAAATATTAATTTGAAAAGATATATGTACACCCATGTTCACTGTCGCATTATTTACAGTAGCTGAGACTGTATTTTCAATCAGATGTTGGGAATGCAAAAATACTGTTTTTGATCCAAGGATGTGAAACCAAAAAACAATCCATGTATAAGTGGACCTGCGTACTTCAAAGCTCTGCTGTTCAAGGGTTAACTTTATATTTGAAAGTTGCTATGAAAGTATAACTTAAAAGTTACTATTACAAGAAAAAAAATTATAACCACGTATGGTGATGTTAACTGGATTTATGCTGTGATCATTTTGCAATATATACAAATATTGAATCATGTTGTGTACCTGAAACTAATATGTTACATGTCAATTTTAGCTCAATAAAAACATCAAAATTTATCACACTCATTACTTAGAACGCATGCAATATATAAATAAAAAAAGAATGATTGTATTTTAATTTTGTAATGACATCAAAATATTTTCCAGTCTACTTTCAAATTATGACATTGAAAAACTAAATAAGTTTAAATTATTTAGAATAAACTTTACAGATAAACATAATTTTTAATTAATTCTTTTACTATTCTTGAAGAATCATCATTTTTACATTACATACTAGGAAATTTAAGACTTAGAGTAGATACTTGTGTGCTACAGGGAGCCTGGTTAGAAAAGGAGAGAGGATTTGTCTTGAAACTGTGTTTGCATAGCAACCATGCAGTAGTTTAGGGGGTGAATGGTGGTTCATAAAGATTATAGGAAGCAATCCCTTGATGCTGTCACTATTGTGTAAAGTTATTATCAATGAAAAAATATTCTGCTATCACATTAATGCAATGAGACTATTTAGGAACAGAGAGCTCGTAAGACAGACAACTCACAAAAGTTAATATAAAGCCTACATCAATGAATGAGCCTATGTACTTAATGTGTTTAAACCGGAGCTTTACTCTTTCATTACTATAAATGACTAAAGCAAATGTCAAAGAAAAAATTACTGTATTTCTGCATTTAAATAATCTAAATATTTAAGGCAATGAAAAAATTAAAAATTCAGGCCCACGCCTTTCAATGCAATATGATTTTCTTTAGAATAATTTGCAGAATATTTAATTCAAGGTTTTCTTCTTAAAGAAATAATTCAGTTAGATTCTTAGAAGCAACCATGAATTTTCTTTGCATTACTATTTATGTAAACTTTGTAATTTACCTTAAACATCTTAATTTCAAACATTAGCTATTAAGTAAATTCATAAGTTTTACTTTAATGAGATACCTTGTCCATTATACCCATTGCTTTAATTTTAGCAGATTCACTGCCAAGTTCATTAAGCTGATGTTTTCCTAAGAGCAGTTCCTGAGGAATTTCATCATCATCACCTGAAAAACCAAACCAAACAAAACCAAACAGTTTTGGTAAAAGAAATAGCTCAAAATAGTAAGCTTAACTTTTTAATAAAATTTATGGACACACAAACACATATAAACAAACTAAACACATAAAAACCTAAGAGGCCTCTGTAAACCTCAAGCAAACCCTGCTAAGATGGGAAGAGGAGATAGATTATCTTTACTACTATTTTAGTTAACTGTTGACCCTTCTCAACCAAGCTCTCTGCCCCAGGAAGCTGACGTGGATGGTCTACATCAACAGTCCCCCCATGTCCTCTGGCTTCTGCTTGGGTTCAAGCCAGTGGGTTGCCCTGTCAGAAGATCAAAGAGAAGGAGAGTGAGGTCAGGTTATTTCCCTGACTCCTTCCTTCAAGGTCTCCTATGAGTTTGCTGCCTATGTCCTCTGACCAAAAGGTTACTGCTTTTTTCAAGGCAACTCATTCTACTTTTCTTTTCCTGCTGGGTAATTTCTGGTAAGTTCTCTTTACCCATGCTCCCTTGGGTACAGAGATGGTAACAGATCCATGCCTGTTAATCCTGGGTTCTGGCGCTATTCTGTCCTCACTTTTGAAATTGATCTCTTTGTAAATAACTCCTCAAATTATCCTAATTTGAGAGTGCCATCTGTCTTCTTATTGGGATCTTAAATGACACAAAAGACAATTTCTCAGCACAGAATTGGAAAGTTTTACAAATGATAAAACTGCTACTCTAAATAATGGGGAAACACATTAATGATACTTAGGCAAGAAACTTCACAAAAGCAGCACTTTCAAAATATACCTTTTAAGGCATTTTGAAATAGATATATCGAGATTATTGTATGCAATACGGCTTTTGTATAAATTAGGCACTAGTGTTTGTACAAGCTGAAGGTGGCATAAAACTGTTGAGAGTAGCTCTAAATACTGTTTTTATAAACCTAACAATATTTATATATATAATCTTTACATATTATTGTAAAAGTAATATGAATATCACATTAATTCTATTATACTGTAATTAGTTTACTATTTTATTTTTTCATATTAGATTATGTATTACAGTAGGTCTTTGAATAACTGTTTTATTCGACATCATTTTGTTATGTTGATGAGGAAAAAAAAAGGATTCCCAGCCAGGTCCACCGTCTTGTGTAGAGTTTGCATTCCCAGCCGGGTCCACTGTCTGTGTAGAGTTTGCATGTGCTCCCTGTATCTGTGTGGGTTTTCTCTGGGTACAATGGTTTCCTCTCACATCCCAAAGATGAGCATGTTAGGTGAACTGGCGTGTCTAAATTGTCCCAGTCCAAGTGAGTGTGGGTATGTGTTTGAGTGTGCCCTGTGATGGAAGGGTATCAGGTCTAGGGTGGGTTCTACCTTGAAACCTGTGCTGTTGGGATAGGCTCTGGCCACCCGCAACCTCAAAATGGAATAATTATCTTACTTGTTTTTTAAAAATCTTTCGTAAATGTATGTATAGCTCACATTTATTTCAATGTTCAATATTAGAAGTGTTCTGGGTTTTTAGAAATTCGGTAATGTTTTCATGACCAGAAATATGCCATAGGATTTTAACTTTAGTTTCCTCAATTAGCCTATGGTACAATTGGTTTCATTATGTTGTTTCGCCTGAAGTCACAGTTTCCAAGAACCTATCAAGGACATTAAGGACTTACTGTAGTTAAAGCCAGAGCCTGGAATATTTATCTTTGTATCTCTAGCACTTAAGGCACCATTGAAAAACAGTAAGCATTCAATAAATATTGGCTATTAGAACAAATGAATAAAAAATGGATGGTTCCTATTTCTCATATTAGTTCCTATTGCTCATATTAGTACCCTCCTCATCTAGGGCCTACTTGTCTCATCTGCAAAAAGACTTCCTTAATTACTTTAACTTGGATTCTTAAGACATTATTAATACCCAATTTAATACTTTATTTTTATACTAAAGTTTTCAGTTTCTTGGTAACACAGACTAGACTCGACTCCACACTATATTTTAAATTTTCTTGACCATGCCTTTGTATCCACTAAACACACAGGTAAATATGTTTTAAATTGATTTTATATTTAAAGGTAAATAAATATATTTTAAAATGATTTTACCAAATGCAGTAAAATCCATATCTTCTAAATTATCCAAAATATTCTCTATTGAGGCTGTGAATCTCTTAAAAGTTGAAGAATCCATCATTTCTGCAACAGAGGGAGGAAAAAAGCTTATTATGTCCACATTCCAAATAGAAAATGGAAGTCGAAGAATATGAATAAAGACAAATTAAAATGTTACCTTCGGGTGTTAGTTTTGGTTCATAAGCTTTCCTCTTCTTTTGCTTTTCTTTTTTCTTCATTTTTCTAGCAACTAAAATTAACAAAAAGAAATACTGAAATGCAGGAAAGACAATTTAAAATATTTCTATTTTTGTTTCTAGTTTCTTCCTGAACATTAATTAAATACTTAAAACAATAATCACTGACAATCCAAACTAATTATATACTTTTGCCTGATTAAAAATTATGAGTTAATTAACTCATAAAAAT